>NC_139027.1:99047537-99467947 GCF_964662115.1 Mustela nivalis
TGCAGAAAGACACAACTGCTTGGCTGGCTAAGCTCCTTGCACTCTGATAGAAGTTTCTCAGGCAGTAAGTGTTAAGACATGGTCATGTTGGAATTCCCATGTTAGATTAACATGGATTGAATAAAAAAGAAGTGTATTCGCAGTAATGAAAAGCATACAGTTTAAAATAATCACTGGAATACTTGGGATGCTTAGTAGAAATTACAGAGGTGGGGAAGAACTTTTGAAAAGCATATGGGAACTTAACAGAAAGAGAATACTAAATTCTGGGGAAACACTGCAGAGAACTGAGATTTAAAATAGCAAGCGAACTAACCTTAATTAAGGCTCAGAGAGGCCATGAAGCTTTCTCCCCCAGACACCCTCACCTTCCCTTTATGGTCCAGTAGGGTCCGTCTACCTAGGTTCCCAGGGCCATTACGCCCTTTCTGGTAAATATCTTTGGGTAGACAAAAGCTATCAGCCACCACACTGTGATAAAATACAACCTTTTCCTTTTTTTTTTTTTTTATTAACATAAAATGTATTATTTGTTTCAGGGATACAGGTCTGTGATTCATCAGTCTTACACAATTCATAGCACTAACCACCAATGTCCATCACCTAGCCATCCCATCCCTCCCCTCCAGCAACCCTCAGTTTCTTTCCTGAGATTAAGAGTCTCTTATGCCTTGTCTCCCCTCTGGTTTCATCTTGTTTCATTTTTCCCTCCCTTGCCATATGATTCTTTGTCTTGTTTCTCAAATTCCTCATATCAGTGAAACCATATGATAATTGTCTTTCTCTGATTGATTTTATTTTGCCTAACATAATAGCCTCTAGTTCCATCCACAACATTGAAAATGCAAGGTTTCATTTTTTATGGCTGCATAATATTGCATTGTACGTATATATATGCATACACACACACACACACACACACACACACACACAACATCTTCTTTATCCATTCATAGTTTGGCTATTGTGGACATTGCTGCTATAAACATTCGGGTGTATGTGTCCCTTGGGATCACTACATTTATATCGTTAGGGTAAATACCCAGTAGCGTGATTATTGGTCATAGGGTAACTCATAGAAACAGAGGTCAAATTATGTTTGCTGGGGGCAAGGGGTGACGATGGACTTGGGTGAAGCTGGTCAAATGGTATCAACTTTCAGTTGTAAGGTAAATAAGTTTTGAAGATGTAATATACAACATGATGACTCTAATTAACAACACTGCATCATATATTTGAAAGTTGGTATGAATAAATCTTCAAAGTTCTCATCATAAGAGAAAATAATTGTAATTATGTGACATTATAGAGATTAATTAAATTTATTATAGTAATCATTTGCACTTACACGTCTATCAAAACAAATACATACACTCACATGAACTTACATAATGTCGTATGTCATTGTATCTCAATAAAACTGGAAAGAAAAACAAAAGAAACAATACTCTGGTTTCTGTCAGCTCCAATTTTTCTGCTATTTATCTTCATACTCAGTATTTTACAACTTGAGTTGAGGTCCCCTTCAGGGACCGTTTCCAGACAATTCCAATCATCACCAACTTCTCTGTGCCCTCTGCAGTCAGCTCGGATGGTGACCAACACCTTTTCCATGTTCAATGACATCATGTTGCTAGCTTGACCTCAGCTGTGATGGAAGTAGTTTTACCATAGAAATTGCAAACACTAAAATTAGGGGTTTTCCAGGGAGATAGCTTACCCTGTCTTTTAGTCTATGACACTGAATTTAGCATTTACTTTATTCTCTTTGCACTATACATTGGTGTTTCAAGTCACTCCTTCTAGAATAGGTAAAATAGGTCTTCAAGAGTCAAATTGCACAGTTGAATGTATTCCACTTGCCATATGCCAAAATGAGAGTGTCTGTTCAACAACTGCCTACATACCGAGAGGTCCAAAGCCCCCATCCCTGGCCACATGGTATCGAAGGAGCTCAATGAGTTCTGTTCCCAGCTCTTGACATCTCTGGGGATCTGTCCAATCATTTAATACAGTTTAAACTTTAATACAGTTTTAACTTTAATACAGTTAAAGGGGATAGGCTGTAAGACTAAATCTGGGTTGGACATTCTTGAATTCTCCTGGGGTGGTGAGTGACAAGGGCCAGCTCTTATGGTGCCTTCATTCCAGGGGATTCCATGGTGGCCCAAGGGACATTAATAGACAGTTCCACGATCAAGTAAGTTTGGGAAATGCAGATCCAACCCAGTTTAACAAATTACTCCGACTGTAGGACTTCTCAGTCTTTAATCTAGTTGATTGGAACATTTAGAAATGGAAGGGCAGGCAGGGGCTGCAAACCCATATGAGTGTCAGATTTCAGGAAATAGTGTTCTAAGTTTATGTCAGGGCACATCAGGGAAAATGCCATCATCAAGTTTAGATCTTAAATTGGAAGACCATCTCCTCTGTCCCCTATTCATCCTCTCCTTAGCCTTGAGCTTGAGATAAAGAATCCAAGAGAAGAGGGGCAGGGGTGGGGGGCTGCCAGGAGGTGGGCATCTGGGCCTTCTGGCATTTGAACCATTGACTAATTTTCAAATGGTAATAAAGCCGAGACAGAATCCACCGAAGCAAGTTGCTCCTATCAGTGCTGACGGGAAGTATTTATGTTGCTCTTTTCCATGACATTGCCTTGTTGACCTTCACAGTCCTCCTATCAGACCTCCAGTTGCCACCAGGGCTAGAAGCAGCTCACCCAACTACCGCGTCCTCCTTCAACGATCCTGTTTTCTCACCTTCTGAATTTTAGACCTGCTTAAATATTTTCCAAATAATTTGGCTTTGTCTGTGACTGGCTGAGCTGAAAAATAATAATGTTGGCTTATACTTTTACTGAATGTTCTTATCTTTTGACAATTGTCTTCACAACTGCTATGTCATTTTGCCTCGAAACTTGTGAGAGAGACAAAACATTCTCATGTTACAGAGGGGGAAAAAATTGCAAGCCAGAGCATTCAAGATGCCTCATAGCTTATCAGAGCACAGGGACAATTGAGGCAGGACTCTCGGCCTCACAGAGACACTGGAAGGACCTGGGGAGGTTTTTAAAGTGCTGGTGCTTGAGCTCGTCCCCAGAGATCCTGGTTTAAATGATGTGAGGTGTAGCCTGAGCCTTGGGATATTTTAACATTCTTAAAGTGATTCTAATGCACAATTCTGACTTTCAAACTGAGGTTACTTTCTGTGAACCCCCCATCCTATTTACATAAATATTTACATATTTTTCCCAGCTTTTCTCTCTTTTCATCCTAATTTTGATAAGAAAATGTGAAATGTGATATTTTTATCTAAAATATTCTCCCTCCAACCACAGGTCCCGTTCCATATCAAACCACCCACACACAGTGCTCTGAAGACTTTCTCAAAGCAGCTAAAGAGGGGTGAATTCACACTGCTAACCTAGAGTCTCCTGAGATGACATTTATAGACAAATGACTATAAATATAGTTGGCCCAGGGATCCCACCTCAAGATCTATTCTATAGAAATATTTCTTCAAATATACAAAAATAAATGTATAAGGATATTTGCTGCACAACTCACTTTCATAGCAGAACAATGGTAAAAACCTAATGTATCTATGAATAAGGAAATAGTGAGATTATGGGACGAGTATTGTATAGTATATCATGCTATCATTAAAAATAGTAGAATATATTTTTATAAACTGCAAAATGTGTTCTTAATATATTGAGTGAGAAAAGGAAGTTGCAGGAAAATAATACAAAATGACCCCAACATTTGTTTAAAATAAGTCCACCTATGACTTTACATCTGGGTTTCTACTCAGAAAAAAAAAAAAGAGAGAGAGAGAGTATATACACTAAACTTTTAGTGGTAGTTAGCTCCAAGAATTAAAAGTAGGAGAGAGTAATAGAGCTTGGGAGGGAGACAAACCATAAGTGACTCTTAATCTCACAAAACAAACTGAGGGTTGCTGGGGGGAGGGGGGTTTGGGAGAAAGGGGGTGGGATTATGGACATTGGGGAGGGTATGTGCTTTGGTGAGTGCTGTGAAGTGTGTAAACCTGGTGATTCACAGACCTGTACCCCTGGGGATAAAAATATATGTTTATAAAAAATAAAAAATTTTTTTAAAAAGTAGGAGAGAGTAGAGGGCACAAAAAACTTTAATTTTTCTATGTTATTTGAATTGTTGCAATACAAAGGCATTATGTTTGTTTTTCTTCTAGAATTTATTTTTATAACAACAAAACATAGGTTTGATCATTGTAAAATGGTGAATGCCATACAGGAAAATATCATATTTGCCTGGAAAATAGGGTCTGGCATCAAAGAGGGGGTGCCATCTCTTCAGAGCAAACATGGCGTTGACCTGCAGCAATGGCAGAGAGAGCTGCCCAAGTGCAGAAGGAGGGGCTAAGGAGGCACCTTCCGAAGCCAAGGGCCATTCACTGTCCTGGAGCTCCCCTGGAGAGGAGTAAGGTGGTATGGCCCGGAGTCCTGGGGGCAGCGAGGAAGTTCAGGTCAAGTGAGGCCTTGAAAATACTCAAAACCACAGTGAGAGACCACTTCTAACCAATCAGAATGGCTAAAATTAACCAATCAGGAAACAACAGATGCTGGCAAGGATGCCGAGAAAGGGGAACTGTCCTACACTGTTGGTGGGAATGCAAGGTGGTGCAGCCACTCTGGAAAACAGCATGGAGGTTCCTCAAAAAGGTGAAAATAGAGCTACCTTATGACCCAGCAATCAAACTACTTGGCATTTACCCTAAAGATACAAATGTAGTGATCCAAAAGGGCACGTGCACCTTAATTTTATAGCAGCAATGTCCACAATAGCCAAACTATGGAAAGAGCCTAGATGTCCATCAACAGATGAATGGATAAAGATGTGGTATATTTATTTATACACACACACACACACACACACACACACAATGGAATACTATGTAGTCATCAAAAGAAATGAAATCTTGCCATTTGCAATGACACAGACAGATCTAGAGGGTATTATGCTAAGCAAAATAAGTCAATCAGAGAAAGATAATTATCATAAGATCTCTCTGATATGAGGAATTTGAGAGGCAGGGCAGAGGGTCGTCAGGGGAAGGGAGGGAAGAAAATGAAACCAGATGGAACCAGGGAGGGAGACAAACCACAAGAGAGTCTTAATCTCAGGAAACAAACTGAGGGCAGCTGGGGGGTTGTGGAAGAGGGATAGGGTGGCTGGGGGATGGACAGTGGGGAGGGTTTGTGCTATGGTGATGCTGTGAATTGTGTGAGACTGAGAATTCACAGGCACCCTTGAAACAAATAATACATTATATGTCAATAAAATTTAAAAAAAAATAAAATAAAAAAAGAGAGTGAGCCCCAGGTCAGATACCCTCTATGTAGAATTTGTAAAGCCACTGAGTGTTTTAAGTGCAGGAATGATGCAATCAGAACTCTAATTCCGGAAGCTTCCTGTGGTGAGAGCATGGAAAAATGGATTCCTTGAATAAAAGCAGAGAAGGAGGTGGTTCGACCAGTTGAGACTAGCGGTACCAAGCAAGGAGCCATGCAGGTCATGGCGAGGTAAACAGCGGGCCCATGGCAGAGCTCATGCATGTGGTGGCCTTGGATCCCCACCCCGCCTGTAGAGGCCAATGAGGAGGAACCAGCACAAGAAAGGAGTAGGAGTGCCGCCACCTACATCCAGAAGCCAGATCACTGGGAGGCAGCCACAGAAAGTGGAGGGGGCGGGGAGTGCCGTTGTGTCCCAGGTAACAGCAGGTCACCTGGCTGGCTGCACAGCAGACAGTTCAGATCCTATTTCAGAGCAGTACAAACCAAGGAGAGATTTGAATCTCCTGAAAACATTCCCAGCCTTTGGGTCAGACCAAAACCATGTTATTAAAAAAAAAAAAAAAAAAAAAAATCACTTAGCTCATTTCCCTTTTCCTGGAAAATTCTCTTTTCCTCTCTCTACCTGGAGCTCAACAAAAAATAACCAAACACAATGTCCTCCATTGTTGAAACCTGCCATCTCTGAGAGAAAAGAAAACACCCAGGCCCACAGAGCGATGGCAACGTCCCCAGCACCAGTGCGGGGGAAGAAATGGCTCCTGTGATTTTTATTCTTTTCTCTCTCTGGTCCACCCACCTGGTTGCTTCTGCTGTGAGAGTATTTGGGGGATGGAGCAGAGAGGAGAGAGGCGAGGAGAAACAGGAAGAGAGGGCAAGGTCCCCAGTCCCAAGAGGGCAAAGGGATCCTCTCCCTGTGGAGGTGGCTGGCTCCTGGAGATTTTGCAGGTCAGAACCTCACCTAAGCTCCCCTTCTCCCAGCCCCACCCCCAAAGGGAGTGAGAAGCCTCTTTTCACCACTGCTCTGGAAGAAGCTTGTGGCCAAGAACTTCACTTGGATCCAAGGGTCCCTGCCCCTCCAGGGGTCTAGAGACATGGGGTTACACTCGGGTCTCAGCACCTGGCTGGATTGTGCTGTCTGGGCTGCGTCTGTGGACCACTCAGCGTGTATATCTAACAAAAATGCATCCACACAAAAATGTGTGCATCAACACAAAATGATTAACTGCAAAGGAGTGGGGCTGCAAAGAAGCTTCCTGGCCTTGGCTTTTTTAAAAAATTGAGTTATCCGGACAGTTTGAATTATCTCCTGCACTATCTCTTTCTTCTCATTCAACACAGGATAGACAATGTGTGTTGAAAGGTAGAGTTCAGGGCTGGCCTGAGAGCCCTGGAAAAGGAAATGGTATGTCTCTCTGAAGCTCATATTTCTTGGGAGAAGGAGACATGGAAGTTACCTATGAACTCTGGGTCCTGGAGCAGACTCCAAGGAGAGTAAACCAGAGTTCCAACATTGAGGTGCTGCTCTATGTAAGATTAGCAGACTTGTTTCTGAGCAGTGCTAGGTGGCATAAATTATGGTCCAAAAAGTCTTATTTTTCCATGGACTTACAGCTCTCTTACTCCATTAAGAATAGCAGTAAGGGCACCTGAGTGGCTCAATCAATTAAACATCGGACTCTTGGTTTCATCTTAGGTGATTATATTAGGGTCCTGAGATGGAGCCCCATGTTGAGCTCCACGCTCAGCTGGGAGTCTGCTTGTCTCTCTCCCTTTGCTCCTCCTCTTTCTCTCATAAATAAATAAAATACTTAAAAAAAAAAGAATAGCAATAATGTATATGAAAAATATGTGATTAAGACCTTAGAGATTACAGTGCTCCCTCGTCATATATTTAAGTAAAATAACTTGATATTCAAAGAAAAAAATTCTGGGGTGCCTTGGTGTCACAGCCAGTTAAACATCTAAGAAAAGGTTTTGGCTCAGGTCCTGATCTTGGGATCATGCATGCAGGGTTATGAGATCGAGCCCTGAGGGGGCTCCATGCTCAGCGAGAGTCTCCTTGAACTTCTCTCTTTCTCCCTCTGGCCCTGCCTCCTCTCTCAAACAAATAAGTCTTTAAAAAAATGAAAGAAAGAGGGGCACCTGGATGGCTCAGTGGGTTCAAGCCTCTGCCTTCGGCTCAGGTCATGGTCTCAGGGTCCGGGGATCGAGTCCCACATCCGGCTTTCTGCTCAGCAGGGAGTCTGCTTAGCCACCCCCTCTCTCTGCCTGCCTCTCTGTCTACTTGTGATCTGTCTGTCAAATAAATAAACAAAATCTTAAAAAAAAAAAAAGAAAGAAAGAAAGAAAAAATTGCTGAAAGAAAAAATCCTTTTAAAAAAGAAGAGTACTGGGCGCCTGGGTGGCTCAGTGGTTTAGGCTGCTGCCTTCGGCTCAGGTCATGATCTCAGGGTCCTGGGATCGAGTCCCGCATCGGGCTCTCTGCTCAGCAGGGAGCCTGCTTCTCTCTCTCTCTCTCTGCCTGCCTCTCCATCTACTTGTGATTTCTCTCTGTCAAATAAATGAATAAAATCTTTAAAAATAATAATAATAAAATAAATAAATAAATAAATAAATAAATAAGAAGAGTACTTCGGTTTTAATTCATTTTCCTCTCATTTATGTTTCTCTCTGACAATCTCACTAAAATGAGGTACAGCTGAAATAATTATTCATTCCACAGAATTTGACTATAGAACCTCTGCTCCCTTCAATGTTTTAAAACAAAACAGAACTATCAGTACAATTTTAGAGGCATCAAAATAGTAGATAAATTAGTCAAAAACACTTGACAAAACCAAGTCTCTCTTTTCCTAATTCCGAAAGTGGAAAAACACTTAAACAAAAATCTGACAGTCTTAACAGCAAATAAGTTAAGATCTATGGGAGGAAAACTTGACTGTTTTCTACATAAAAACTGAAAAAAACTTGTATACTAGATAACAACACTATAAATCAAGGTAAACTACAAAACGAGAAGAGTATTTGCAAATATGCAACACATCTAACAGGTAAGCCTCCCCACGTACAGAAGTCTTTAAGGAACTCAGGAAAAGGAGACACAACAAAGAATGTGGTCAAAGAAGATGGTCGGATGACTCACAAGAAACTACAAGCTGTCGAGGAGCCTAGAAAGACAAAGAAGAGAATTTTTTTTAATATTATTTATTTATTTATTTGACAGACAGAGATCACAAGTAGGCAGAGAGGCAGGCAGAGAGAAAGAGAGGAGGAGGAAGCAGGCTCCCTGCTGAGCAGAAAGCCCGATGCAAGGTTCCATCCCAGGACCCTGGGATCATGACCTGAACTGAAGGCAGAGGCTTTAACCCACTGAGCCACCCAGGTGCCCCAAAAAGGAGATTTTTTTTAAAAAATTTGAGGGAAAGTAAAAATGACACATCTGAACCTACCAGACTAGCAATGGCGGATTTGATAGAGCATATCCACATACCCATTTTGGGAAGAAGGCACTTGTAGGTATTTTTATTAGGTTGATACCTTGGTAAATTTTTGACCTGGACCCTCAATCCAGCAGACTGCTTCTGGAAATGTATGTAATGAGACACCAGATACACGTTTAACACTTGCCAAAGGGACACTATGGTCTCTGTACAAGGAAGAGAGAGAGAGAAAGAAAAGGAGATTCTTGAGTCCCTGGCAGTTCTTGCCCTCTGCCTGGCCCCTCCACAGCAGGCATGTGTCAGGAGAAAGACAGGACCTGCTCTTTTGTCCACGGTCCTCATCACCTCAAAAGCCCTCAGATGAACAGGAACAGCTCCCTGTGCTGGGCTGAGGCCCCGTGTTTAACAGGAAATGTGTTTCTCAACTTTCACACAACACCTGGTCTGAAACCAAATGCTAGCCAGCTCCTTCACCATGTGCTTGTTTGAGCACCTGCTGAATAACCTTGGGAATAGCAGTCTGATTGGATGGTTATGAAGCTGGTGAACCACCACCTCACAGGATGCAGGAGAACGGATGGGGTACTGACTAATTGCAGAGGCCACTTTTTTCTCCACTGTGGAACCAATCTAATTTTTGGTGGGGATTTCGACTCCCTGAAAAATTTACAAAAGTTACCTTCACATTGCCTTTCCTGAACCACCCCCCTCATGGCATGTGACTCCACTGAATAAGGTTGTCTATCGTGGTGGAAACTGGCAGTAGTAAAAGTCAGGAAGTAGATGCCAGATCCCTCAGCAGACATTTGGAAAACATTGTGAGACATCCATTCAACGGGATCTCTACAGAAACAGATGATGCCAAGTCATGTGAACTGACATGAAAACATCATGTGAACTGACATGAAAAAATACACTGAGAGACAAAAAATGTTGCATAAAAGCAGATATGGTATGACTTACTTATGTAAAGTTTAATATGTTTTGAAAATAAGTACATAAAACTGAGCATGTTTGTTATGTGTGTGTGCGCATACAGGGAGAGAGAGAGAGAGAGAGAGATCGAAGGATTTTTACCAAAAGAGTAACTGTATTATCTCTGTGTGGTGGGATTCAGAGTGCTTCTTACTTTTTGGGTTTGGGTTTTTGTTTATCTTTTACTTTTCTTGATCATTTGAATTTTTTTTAATATAATTTTTTATTTTTTATAAACATATATTTTTATCCCCAGGGGTACAGGTCTGTGAATCACCAGGTTTACACACTTCACAGCACTCACCAAAACACATACCCGCCCCAATGTCCATAATACCACCCCCTTCTCCCAAACCCCCTCCCCCCAGCAACCCTCAGTTTGTTTTGTGAGATTAAGAGTCACTTAAGATGGGATTGGGAGGGATCATTTGAATTTTTAATAATGAGTATGTATATGTTTTTAATCAGAAAAAAAATTTAAACCCACTATCTCCATTTTCAAGAAAAATAAAAAAGGAAACTGATAGGAATACCAATAGAAGAATCCTCAAAAGGAGTTTCCCAGGGTTTGCCTGCTAGAGAATGAGGCACCACATCAGGCAATAACCATAGGGAATTCCTGTGCATGACCCAGATATACCAAAGGGAAACTCTTCTTCTTCCAAGGTGTCCTAGCATTATTTTATTTTATTCTCTTCCTAATTCTTTGCATGAAAAATGCTGACAATCTTCTATGTCTGACTTCAACAAACACATCTTGATTGCCCAGTACACTCCTAGGAAATAAAGACATGGAGATGAGCAAAATGTGTTTTCCTGAAATCCTCAAGAAACATTTTGGGGAGTTAAGCACACAAACAAATAGTATCACTGATAATAATCTACTCTAAGGAGAAAGGCAATTAATGTTTCCTGAAGGACTGTGGTAAGGCTACCTGGACAAGATGGCATCTGAGCTAGGTTTTCAATGAACAGAGGTGAGGTCAATAAAGCAGAAATAGAGGCAGTCCAAAAAAGGGACACCACACAGGCCAAGGCAGGATATGCCTGTGCCTTTTATATTTGATGAGCAGAACAGAGAACAGAGGAAAAGGAGGATCACACAGTTTGAAAGGAAATGTGGGGACCAGAATCCTGCTGAATGGTTTGAGCTTATATAGAATATAAAGGTCTGCATCAGGAGGCAGACATGATTAGGTTCATTCAGCTTGAGACAAGGATAAAAAGTCCCATTAGTGAGATGATCTCTGGCCCTCAAAGCCGTGGGCATGTATCCCTGTCTGTTCCAGCACCTCAACCTTTGAGATTATAAGCGGTCAGTAAACACATATTGGTTGAAAGAGAAAGAACGACCTACATTCGTGGAAGTTTCCACTGACTTGAAAGCATTGGTAAAAATGAGAAACCAGGTTAAACAGCAGAGCTAATGTCCCCCAGCAGAGAGACACAGGTGTATCTTGTGCCCAGGACAGAGTTCAGCCTCTGGTTGGGCAGAGCCATGGATGCCGAGGATGCAGTAGAATCTGAACATGGCTTTCCTGCTCCCACCCCATCTGCTCTTCACATCACCTTTCTCATCCAGGACGTGCTGTAATCTAAGTCCTTTTAAAAAGAAAATAGAATTCTTAAGCATCTGTCACCACAGCTCCTTGCAGTGAAAAATGGAAGGTGTGGCTTCTTTGAGAGAAAAATGACAAGACGGAGTATTGGGTGACCCCAAGGTGTTGGCATGTGGGAGATGAACTGATGCACCGAGATAGACAGAAAACCCGTCTGCCTTTCCAGCACTTTTTATAGTAAGTTTTAATCGCTGTTTATGCTTTCAGGATATGGTGCTCTGCAAGAAAACCAGTCCACTTGTAGACCATATAGGGGTGGAGGTGCTGGGCGACCGTGAGTAAACACAGCGACAATGGAATTCCACCAGACTCACAGCAAGGCTTTCATCTGCTTTCGGGAGTGACAAGTAGGGCTGGCTTCCCTAGGCCTGGAGTGGAAGCACAATTACAAAGCTAAGCATCTGCCGCCTTGTTTGTAGGACTTACCTAGGAAACTGATACCCTCTGAAAGTGCCCCTTCATTCCAATGTCACTTTAGATAGGACACGTAAAAGGATTACTCTGGTGTCACTGGCCCCCACCCATTGTCTGCACAAGCCCATGTTGAATGGGGTAACTTAACCCCCAAAGAGATAACCAACTGCTGTGTGTGTACTCACATTTACAACTGGCAATTCCCATGAAGCAGAGTGGTTGTTTTCCGGGGCCTTTTCCTTCACGGACACATCAGTAGCTGAATCTGAAACAGTTCTAGACCAAAGGCATGGGCCTGGAGAAGAACAAGTCCAGGGGCCTGCTCTCAACGCCCTTTTGTACTAAACCAGATCCACCAGGGGTACGTGCGGGGAGGGGACCCACGTTAAGACAATGCTCAGATCGCTCAGATTTCTTCTTTCAGTTGTGAACTTGACCTAAATATTTCAATATATTTCCTTTAAAGAAAAATGTATTAGAGGACACCTGGGTGGCTCAGTCAGTTAAGCATCTGCCTTCGGCTCGGGTCATGATCCTAGGGTCCTGGGATGGAGCCCTGCATTGGGATTCTTGCTCAGAGGGGAGCCTGCTTCTCCCTCTCCCTGTCTCTCCTCTTAGTTGTGAGTTCTCTCACTCATTCTCTCTCTCTGACAAATAAATAAATTAATTAAATATTTTTAAAAAATGAATTAGAAGCCTTAAAGAAGGGCTGTTGTTTACATGGGACAGAATGAAAGACCAATGTCTGACCCATGCCCTTGCCTGCTTAGGACTTTGAGGGCCTCAGAATCCACCCCCACCCCAACCACTATGGCCCAGATTTAGCCACCAACCTCACCAACCGCCGCCAGCCCAGATTCAACCCCACCACTCCCAGCCAGCCCAGATTTACCCCCACCACCTCCAGCCAGCCCAAAAGCCCAAAAGAATGAAGTTCTCTGACTCCTGGCAGATATTAGGTAAAGTTTCCCTTTATTAATAGAAATCTCCTACAAAATAAATAATATTTACTATGTTTCTGAAATACGGACATAGAGAAGAGGAAGCAAAGGTTATTCATAATCTCACCATATAGAAAGCCCTTGCTGACAATTTAAAAAATTTTTAAGTAACATGCTCTATGCACATTGTGAAAACTTCAGACATTTCAGAAGGTAAAAATAATTTAAAATAAAATCAACTCTCACCATAAAGTTAACCACTGCTAACACTAACTTCAGTTTCCCTCTAGATTAGAAAAAGAAATGCATAAAGCAGCAAAATATACATAGCCCTATACATGATTTATAAAAATAAAAAGTACAATAATAAATAAAAATTTAAAATAATTTTTAAAAAGTATAACATCCATACTCTCCTACATCTTACTCTTTTTTTTTTTAGATTTTATTTATTTGACAGAGAGAGACACAGTGAGAGAGGGAACACAAACAGGGGGA
This sequence comes from Mustela nivalis, assembly GCF_964662115.1. Taxonomy (NCBI): domain Eukaryota; kingdom Metazoa; phylum Chordata; class Mammalia; order Carnivora; family Mustelidae; genus Mustela; species Mustela nivalis. The sequence continues at coordinate 99,060,763 of NC_139027.1, forward strand.
GTGGGAGAGGGAGAAACAGGCTTCCCACTAAGCATGGAGCGTGATCCCAGAACCCTGGGATCATGACCTGAGCCGAAGGCAGACGCTTAACGACTGAGCCATCCAGGGGCCCCTACATCTCACTCTTTTCACTTAATTATCCACCTTGGAGAGTTTGCCATACTATGGCATGTGGATCTACCTCACTCTTTTTTAGTGGGTTAGTTTATGGATGCCACCTAACTGACCTGTCCAAACTCTCATGAGACATTTGAAAGAATCACACAAATTTTACGCAAGAGACAGCCACTCCATACCTCAATTTTGTCATCTTCAAGGTGAGAAAAACAATGGTAAGGGAGTGGGTACATGGGCAGCCCCTAAAAGTGTATCTGATACATTGTAAGCCACTATTGTTATTATGTTTATTACTACTACTATTAGTTTTAGCTATGAGTATCAGTGTGATTTGTTATTAGAAACTTTTTAGATCAACATAAGCCATTGTTGTCAGTGTACTTTCTAGTTGGAAACTTTTTAGGCAAGTCTCAAAGACATCGCTACTAAAAGTAGACCCATAAGAAAGACACCATATGTTTTTGAGCCACACTCTTCAAAAACACCTAGCAAGACCAAAATGTCTGTGCCCCATGGTAGTGGTAGTGCCAGAATTACATTTCCAAAAACACAAGATTCCCCAAAGGAAGCCACAGTTTGAATACTGGCCTATGAAACAGCAGACAACAAAATCAAGAGACAAGTTCCTGAGGAGAAATACAGAAGAATAGCGTAGCCAATTGACAATGCAAGGAAAATCGTGGTGGGCAGAATGTAATTACCTGCACTGGAACTCAGCCAGGGTGTCTGTTTGCCCAGCAGAAGGAAATTAGACCAGATGTTTGGAGAAAGGGTTTAGTTTGGGCCAACATTTCCCAAGATAATCTTTCCATCAGTAGTAAGGTCATTATATCCAGGCATGAAGGAGAGCCAGAGAAGGTTAGACCTTAAAAGAAGAAAAAGAAAAAAAAGAAAGAGGCGAGAGATGAGTTAGTTCAGTCCCTTTTACTACAAAGGAGAGATTAACTTTCCCAAGTAACAAAGCCAGCTCATGGAAGAACCAGGGTTAGCCGAAAAGTCTCTTCACACCCAAACCAAAGTTTTTTCTATTACATTACATTGCCTTATTTGTATAGAGCCCTAGGATTGCAATTAGTACTAAAAAATAAGGCAAGATACATGTGAATTGAGGAATGATTAAAAGTTTTTGAATCAAGGCTTGTAAATAATATTATAAACACTTAAAAGTCCCAGGGATTAGGACGTTTTGCTGTTCTTGTAGGGGAGGCCTAGAACCCCATAATTTAACCTTCTCTTAGAGGTCCTTTCCTGGGGTTCTAGGCCTCCTTTATTCCTTGCCCCCTACTTCAACCTCAGCAATGTTGCCTCTGCAACATTTTATATGTTGGTTATATATACAATGTATTGATATAAGGTTCCACTGCTGAAACAGAAAATTTTAGTGTTTTTTTGGGGGGGGGGCCCTAGATCCCAATGATATATATTTCTTAAAATTTCATTTGGAGATTTGAATGATCCAAGAAATGCCACGGACATCTAAGTAAGTTAAGCTTTAAGAGAGGGGCTTTTCCCCTACATCACTTTTTTCATTATCATTATGACTCAACATTTCCAAAAAGCCATTTGCGGGGCATCTGCATGATTTATTTAGAGCCAGCCAATGAGGAGAGAGAAGCCAAAAGATGACGGGCTTTTCCTGTGAGCATACAGAACTTACCCTCACAGTAGCTGTTAAAAGTATGCTTTAGTACCTTTTTTTTTTTTTTTTTTTTGGTAATTTTTGTATAGTTTGACAAAGGAGAAGATAGAAAAATTCTTGAGATCACAACAATGTAACTATATTTAACACCACTGAAATGTATATGTTAAAATGGTAAAGATAGTTTTGTGTTATATGTGGGTTTTTTTTTTTTACCTTTATGGTAAAAAAAAAAAAAAGAAAAAAAGTTTTTGATTTAATGTAAGAAGTGTGCCATTCCCCAGCTTTTCCTCCTTTCTGTCAGTTGGAATGCAGATGTGATGGCTAGTGTCCCAGCAGCCATCTCACGCCATGTCATAGCAGCTACATTCTGAAGATGGTGAAGTAACTGTGTGTGGAGCAACTGTGTTGCTACTGTATAAGTAACAACAAGATTCTGTGTAAAGAAACCTAGTCCCTAACCCTGAGGGCACATGCCAACCCTTCATGACCTACTTTTGGGTCTCTTTTACGTAAGAGAGAAATGAATTTTAATTATGTGTCATTTCTAAAAGTGTGCCAAAAATAAATAAATAAAGATTGCCAAAGGAAGTATAAGTATTTGCATCACATGTGCCAAATATATCAAGAGAGTGAGGTTGTATTCCCAAATCATTTTTATCTCATTTATTTTATTCAAATGTTCTAACAGGGCTAGGGGCTAGGATACAGAACAGTGCTTTCTAAAGCCTGGTTCCCTGGTTAACAACATCAGCATCGCTTGGAATTGTTACAAATGCCCCCCAGATCTCCTGACTTAAGACATGCTAGGTGCTGGACCAGGTAATCTGTATTTTAGCCATCCATCCCCAGAATTCTAATGCCCAAGAAAGTAAGAGAACCATTCATACGAAGGTAACATAGAGTAGTCCTGTGTGTTGAGTCTTAGGGCTGAGGGGCAGAGGAAAGTCTATTGTCAAGAGTTACAATTCCTTCTTTGCCACTTAATAGCTCAGTAGCACTAGAAAAGTGACCTGGCCTCTTCAAGTCTTAATTTTCCCAATGGTAAGATAAAGAAGAATTAACGTTACCAATATCCTACAGTTGTTGAGAAGACCCAGTAGGATAATCCTGCATAAAGCTCTTCATTGCCAAATGTTTACTATTAAATGCAGGATCAGTACTTACATTGTATTCGTGTTTCGTGCTGTTTGAAGCCTCATGACTTGACAGAAAAACAAGCAGGATAAACAGGTTGGAGGACCACAAAGGAACCTTGGAGAATTCTTGGGAGAAAAGGAATTAATAGAATTGAAGTAGTGCTGAAATCACTTGTCAAGAAAAGACAACAAATTAAGAAAACAACAACAATATTAAAATAATAGATAACATTTGTTAAACACTTACCACATGCCAGACACTATTCTAACCACTTGTTGCATGTTGAACTCATTAAATCCTCCTGGCAACCTTCTGAGGTATGTGCAGTAATTATGCTTGTTTTACAAACAAGGAAACAGATACAGAGAGGCTAGGAGATGATCCCGACATCACCCAGCCAGTGAGAGGGAAAGCTGGATTCTATCACCGGAACTTGGCTCTGGGCCCATTTTCTTAACATTGGCCCCTACATTCCTAGGTATATTTTTTGCTTCTGTTCAGGAGTATCACAAATGGAGTGATGGTCTCTTAACCCAGGTTGGAATGAAGGGGAAATTCAGCCTCCCCAATCCATTTTTATTGAGCATTTACAATATGTGAGTGTCCTGGTTTGGAGCCTCCCAGAAGCATCCAAAGGCAAGAACTTGAATGTAGTTTCTTTGGGGTTGCAGGGAACCCCTACAGAGAAAGCAAGAGTGATCCAGGGAATGAGAAGTTACCTGCAAAGCTGGCTATCAAGGTTAACAATTGGAGGTCAATCCCACAAAAGCCACTCTGCAAAACTCACTCTTGGAATTATCCTAGCCAAAAGGCAAGAGCTGGAATATTTAAGTCTCAACTCCTGGGAGATCCTGAGTGAGGGCTGCCTTGGAGGTATTAATTCCCTGCCACATCCAGCTTCTTACCAGGCTGTCCAAAGTGGAGTCTCCTTTCAAGAATTTTAAAAAATAAAATAAAAAATAAAAATAAAATTCTAAGCTAAATTTGTTCCTTCATAAAAGCAACATTATCAAGGTCAGTAATTTTCACCCTTGACTGTGCCTCAGAATTCTCAGGGGTCTTTAAAACACAGACTGCTGGCCCTATCCCCAGAGTCTGGGATTGAACAAATCTGGGCAGGGCCCAATAATTTGCATTTCTAACAAATTTCAGCAGATGCTGATACTGCTTGTTGCAACCACATTGGGAGGCCATCTGGTGTCCCAGCTAGGAGGGATTGCCACAGACTCCTCAAGAAGCCACTATACAGATTGTGTGTGTGTGTGTGTGTGTGTGTGTGTGTGTGTGTGTGTGTGTGCACAACAGAAATATTTGAAAAAGAAATAATCAATCATTCAAAAGCATACTTTGATCCAGGAACTTCAAACTAAATAGTAAAAATAGGCATCCCCCTGTAGCTGATCCCTCCTTCTCAAAGGTCTATCTTAGCCAGACATACACAGGTTACGGAGACCTCTCTTTTCTGCATCCTCAAGACATACAATAACTGTCTGGGCTTTAATAGATGTTTCTTACAGAACCTGAAATCATACAATGTCTAAGTAAAAAAACATGTTTGCATTTCAAAACTACATCTTTGTTTGTTTTCTTTTTTAAAAGTGAAATTGTAAACTGCTTGTTCACTTGCAAAGAGTCATCAAGAACTCATTCCTCTGTTAGGTGATCCTGAATGCCCTACATTTCTGAGAAACCAGCCCCTGGAGCCATGGTTTATACAGACTCTGCTAAGATTACAGGGGACTTACACAGGATAATAATCTATATTTTGATGAAACTTGAAATTATCAAAAAACCATCTTATGGTTTGCTGAATACTATGCAGAGAAACCATCTTAAGTTACCAACTTCCAGAATCAACAATGTATCACTTTACTAATCCAAAAAAGCAAGTCGAGTTTTAGTAATTTAATAAGGGCACTGAGAGATGCTCCTGGTAAGTTTACTTTCCTGGCACTGGGATGAGGCTTGATTAATGACTAATTGTCTCTCATACAGCTCTGCCGTTTCACTTTGGAAATCAGCCAAAGACTGAATTAAGAAACCGTCATTCCTAAGTAAAAGGTTACAATACAAAGCATTTTTATTTCATCACTTGAATATTTTGAAATAATTGCTAAATATTTGAGACCAATTAGAAAAGTTCTCTTGCCTCTATATTATTTTTCTGCATTACTACGAGAAATTAGATTTCATAAATTGCTGGTTATTAAAAATCTAATACCAGCAATAAGTACACTGAAGAGGTAGAGAAATATTTCATTCCAGTCTTCATACTTTCTTATGGTTAATTTGAAGGCCCCTGAGAACTAGCTCACAGTTAAAAGCACTGAATGATGTTCTTTCCTTAAGTAGATAGGGTTAGTTTAGTAATTACAATACCTTTAATTATTTCACTTCATATGGTTATTAGAAATATTGTGGCACATTATCCTTATGCCCTAAAGATTAATTATTTTTGATGTAAACAAAATTACACCATTCTTAACTAAAAGCTATGCTATTTTTAAATTTATTCCTTTAATCTTTATTTTAAAGGTGGAAAAATCATAATGGTTTGCTAATTTGATTAATTTGATTTGAATCACTGTTCTTCAAAGCCAAATGTAAGAGGTTTTTTCCCAAGTGAAAGTTTTTGATCTGTGTTCAATCAGTGCTGTAGCTTTATGAAACTACTCATATAGGTAACAGATTTCCTTTTTTGCCAGATAAACTCAAGAGTCCTGTGTATTATTTGGTATCTGATTTTCCTAAGATGTCTATAAAAATGAAAAACACTCCTTTTCTAAAAAGAGTTGGTTGCCCCCATGTCCTTGCTTATTTTATAGAGAAATAGATTTTGTTTCAAAACAATAAATCTAAGTAGCTACGTGAACAAAAGAAATTCACGGCCATCCTATACATGGATATGATCCAGACTGACTGAATGAATAATGTGATACAATAAAAAATATTGTTAACTCTCTAGAAGGTTGCCCACAAATTGTTATCCCATACTAGTGTTTATTTCATCTCCTTTAGTGCTAGTTTTCTATTCTTGTCAGAAGCCTTCATGACAATGTCCTGGTTCTCTTTGAAACTTGGTGTTCGATATATGTCAAGTTACTCCAGGACTCCCTGCAAAAGAATGAAAGCTAAGCATGAAAGAACAAGAAAATCCTTCTTAGATGGAAATTTTACAATGGATATGCATGTTTTTATTGTAACTTTATAAGAAGCAAGGTTGCTTCCTTATAATTCTTCTGCGTAAGTATCACCAAGGAAATTCCTACACACTTGCTACCTGTCTTTATAAAACAATTTTGTCTTTTTTTTTTAAGATTTTATTTATTTATTTGACAGAAAGAGATCACAAGTAGGCAGAGAGGCAGAGAGAGAGAGAGGAGGAAGCAGGCTCACTGCTGAGCAGAGAGCCCGATGCGGGACTCGATCCCAGGACCCTGAGATCATGACCTGAGCCGAAGGCAGCGGCTTAACCCACTGAGCCACCCAGGCGCCCTAAAACAATTTTGTCTTTAAAAAAACTAAAAACTGTGTGATAGGCCTGAGCCTCTCACCCCTTGCTTTGGAAGACAAAGGAAAGTGGATATGTGTGAAAACATTAGACCTAGAACGACTTCTGATCCACAATCACATAACAAATCAGGATAATACAAACAAATAAAATCAGGATAATACTCAAAGTATGATTAACTAAAGTTGGGTATACATATTTACCATGGAATGCAGGAATGCCTCTATGCTGATTTAGCCTAATGAAATAAAGACATGTCTTTACCAATGTTTATAGCAGCCAATGTTTATGGCAGCTTTATTCATAGTTGCCAAAACCTGTAAACATCCCAAATGTCCTTCAGTGAATGAATGGATAAACAACCTGTGGGGTCCATCTATACTATAGGATGCTACTCAGCAGTGACAAAAAAAATGATTGATTCATGCAATTGCTTGGTCAATAATAAGCATCTTCACACTGAGTGAAAAAAAAGTTGGATTCAAGAGACCATATTGCATAATTCCATTTCTGTTTTCATTTTCCCTTTAGAAAAAGGTTAAAGTATGGGGAAAAAGAAAATCAGTTGTTGCCAGGGGTTGGTGTGGAGGAAGACATTGTCTACAAAGGGAGGAGCAAGAAGATGTGGGGGATGGGGGCAGTGTGGCAGTTCTGTAGATTGATTGCAGTGATGGTTACATGCTTACCCATTTGCCAATGCTCACAAAATATGCACTAAAATATGCAATTTTACTATGTGTAAATATACTTCTACATTTTTAAGACTACTTTCCAGAGCAGTTTTACATATATAGGAAAACTGAAAGGAAAGTATAGATTCCCCATATAACCCTTGCCCCCACACATGCAAAGCCTCCCTGACGATCACCTGTCCCACTAACAACATCCCCCACCATCATTATCACTCAAAGTCCATAATTTACATTAGAGTTCACTCTTGGTGTTGTACGTTCTATGGATTTGGATGAATTTATAATGACATGTATCTGTTTATTATAGTGTCATACAGAGTGGTTTCACTGTCCTAAAATAGCCTCTGTGCTTGCTTTTTTTTTTTTTTTTTTTTAAGAATTATTCTAGGGACACCTGGGGAACTCAGTCAGTTAAGCGCTGACTCTTGATTTTGGCTCAGGTCATGGTATCAAGGATGGATCCCCCTGTCAGGCTTTATGCTGAATGAGGAGATTGAGATGTTCTCCCTCTTCTACTCCCTCCACCCTTCCCCCCACTTTCTCCTGGAGGAGAAAGGAGAAGGAAGAGGAGGAGGGGGAGGAGGATTTATTAACCATTAGAATTATTATTACTCTGGGCACCTGGGTGGCTCAATTGTTTAAGTGGCTGCCGTGACTGGCTTTGGCTCAGGTCATGATCCTATAGTCTCAGCATCAAGCCCTACATCAGGATCCCTGCTCAGTGGAGGGTCTGCTTCTCCCTCTGCCCTTCACCCTGCTCATGCTAACTCTCTCTCACTCTCAATCTCTCTCAAATAAATAATATTTTTTTAAAAAAAGAATTATTCTTTTCCTACAATGAAAAAAATTTGTTTTCCTTGACCCAAAACTTCTGCCTTTCTGTTCCTCCTGAACCTTGGAGACCATACATGGATAATCATAGAATTTCTAAGTGTTTTCATCCAATCATTTCCCCCAATCTAGAACCAATTTAAATTTTCATTTTAATGGGACACATTTTTGCATGATATGTCCAAAAATATGTCCAGCTTTGCTCAATAACTTCAATAAAAGGGATCTCACCTCTTTTCAAAACTCACAGAGTGACCCAAAACTTCCCTTATCTTGAACATCCCATTTTATGTAAGCTAATTTAGGAAACTGAATCCAATTTTGCTGCGCCTGGAACCCACTGTTATTTAGTTGCAATGCCTTCTCAAATTTGTCCTCCTGAACACTGAAACCTACATAAGAGATTTTATGCCAAGCCCCACTAAATGTCGTTTTGTTTTGTTCTGCTTTAGCCAACATGTTGAACCTTTGGTCCAGGTTTCCAATGGTAAATTTGATCTGATGCCACCTGTGTCTTCATCTACCTTGATGAAAGTGTTAAACCCATCAAATCAAAGCCATAGTAAGATCCCACTTCTTATCCATCAGAGAGAGGAGAAAAAGATTTACATTTTCAGAGCAGATTCAGATATGTATATCTTTGACACTGTTGGTAGAATTACAACTAGGTAAAGACTTTTGGAAGGTATTTTAGTTGTAGCTGCCAAAGGCTAAGGCTTTTGCTCCAACAATTTCATTTCTAGGAATCTGTCCTAGAAAACTACTGACATACCTGCAAAATCATATATACAAGGGTGTTCACTGCAGTATTATCTACAACAGAAAATATTAGGAAACAGCATAAGGGGGTTGTTAAATAAATGTTTACACATTCATAATAAATACTAATAATATATACTTGGACAGATGCCAGACATTGTTCTAGGGCTTTCCTTGCAATATTTTCTCACAGGTAGGTATTGTTGACATCCTCATTTCACAGATGAGGTCCTTGAGGCACAAAGAGGTTAAATTATTTGTCACAGTTGTATGATTAGTCTGTGGGAAAGCTGGGACTCAAAGCCAGGCTCTAACCTATATACTTTTCACAACCACACTTTTCTGCCTCTCTGCAGATTAGAATACATGGAAGTCCTTAAGAAGAATGAGACAGACTCCTATGAACTGATGTAGAAGGAGTTCCAGGACTCATGACTTGGACTAAGAGGCTCCAAGGTACATTATTATATAAAAAAGCATGAACAATATAGAGAGAGCTCTATTCCACTTGCGTTGGGGAATGATGGATGTAAATGGAACCAGAAAAGAAGTGAAGAATCTTGATGTTGGGGTACCTGGGTGGCTCAATGGTTAAGCCTTTGCCTTCAGCTCAGGTCATGATCTCAGGGTTCTGAGATCGAGCCCCACATCGAACTCTCTGCTCAACAGGGAGTGTGCTTCCCCCTCCCCTCTCTGACTGCCACTCTGACTACTTGTGATCTCTCTCTCTCTCTCTCTGTCAAATAAATAAACAACATCTTTAAAAATAAAAGAAAGAAAAGAAAAACAATCTTGGTGTTTTCTCTGACATTGCCTACAAAATATTTTCTAATGAAAATATATTTATGCTTGACTAACATCAAAGCCAATACTAATAAAGAGGGAAAGTTGTTATACCAGATAGGAGGATAAGAGTAGTGTGACCTTGTGACATTTTGCTAGAGGTTTTCACCTTATCAGTGGATTAAGCCTGTAGTATGAAGATTAATTCTATGAATCAGTCTTTTTCATCTTTAAACCGATTTAATGAATCATAATTTACATACGGCAGAATTCACCAATTTTAAGTGCCCATTTTGATGAATACTGACAAATAAATGTATATGCCATGTACCCACTACACACCATGATACAGAAAACTCCCATCATACCATAATGGTCTCTGTTCCTTTTGCAATCACCTGCCCCACCCTCAACTCCAGCAACAAGTCATCTGTATTCTACTGCTCTATACTTACCATTTCTAGATTTTCTTAAAAGTTGAATCATACCACATATATTCATCTGTGCCTGCTATCTCACTTCTTTCACTGAATATACTGGTTTTAATATCCATCGATTTTGTTGCTTATATCAGTAGTTTATTCTTTTATATTGTTGAGTAGCTTTCCATTTCAAGGATATACCAACAAATGGTTTTAGAAAACTGGATATACACATGCTAACGAGGGAAATTGATCCCTTACCTTAAACTATTTTCAAAATCACCTCAAAATGGACTAAAGACTTAAACACAAGACCTGAGACTGTATAACTCTTAGGAGAAAATACAGGAAAAAACTTATTCACATTGGCCTTGGCAATGATTTCTTGGATACGACACCAAAAGCATAGGCAGAACAATTAAAAATAAACAAGTAGGACAACATCAAGCTAAAAAGCTTCCACACAGCTAAGGAAACAATCAACAGAATGAAAAGGCAACATATGGAATGGGAGAAAATATTTGTAAACCATATATCCAACAAAGGATTATTATCCAAAATCTATAAGGAACTCCTACAACTCAATAGCAGAACACATATAGCTCAAATACAAAATAGGCAAAGGACTGTATTTTTCCAAAGAAGGCTTTTTCCCACAGATAATGAAAAGATGTTCAACATCACTTATTAGGAAAATGCAAATCCAAACCACAATAACAGATCATCTCACACCTATTAGGTTAGCTATTATCAAAAAATTAAAAGGTAACAAGTTTTGATGCAGATGTGGAGAAATTGGACCCTTTGCACACTGTGAATAGGAATGTAAAGTGACATGGCTGCTATGAGAAACAGTATAGAGGTTCCTCAAAAGATTAAAAACAGGAATACCATATGGTCCCACGATTCCATTTCTGGGTATACACCTAAAAGAACTGAAATCGGGATCTCAAAGAGATATCTGTACTCGCATATTCCTTGCAGCATTATTGACAATAGCCAAAATAGGGAGACAACTTTAGTGTTCATTGAGGGATGAACAGATACATAAAATATGGTATATACACACAATGGAAAATTATTCAGCCAAAATCTTGCCAGGTAAAACAACACAGATAAACCTGGAGAATAAAATAGTGGGTGAAATAAGCCAGTCACAGCAGGACAAATACTGTGTAATTCATCTTACATGAGGTACCTAAAATAGTCAGACTCAGAGAGTAAAAAAACAAGAACCAGGCACTTTTTTTTTAAGATTTTATTTATTTATTTGACAGAGAGAAATCACAAGTAGTCGGAGAGGCAGGCAGAGAGAGAGGGAAGCAGGCTCCCTGCTGAGCAGAGAGCCCGATGCAGGACTCGATCCCAGGACCCTGAGATCACGACCTGAGCCGAAGGCAGTGGCTTAACCCACTGAGCCACCCAGGTTCCCCAAGAACCAGGCACTTTAAAATTTGTTCATTAATCTGGTCTTTCATCCAAATTATCAGATTATCATCCAGCCCACATTTTTTCGTATTTTCTGCAAAAAATATCTTGAAATATCTTCAAATTCCTTCTGAATCTACTGATGAAATGTAGATTCAAATCCTTGGCTTCTCTCTCCTCTAATGAAGTGATTTAGGTGAGATGCTTAAACTCTGTAGCGCAATTTAATCATTGCTGAATTAAAGACAAAAATAGTTCCTATTTCATAGCAATGTCATCAGGTTTAACAAGAAAATCCAAGTTAAGCACTTAGGACAGGGCCTGATGTGCAGTAATGACTCACTAAGATCTTCCTGATCTTTTACAGAAGGGAGTGAGGCCAGCTTAAAGGCCACTTGCCTGCAGTGGCCCCATGTTGACTTCTTGAAATTGCCAAATTCCCTTCTAAATGCTCAGGGACCACAAGCCAACCATTTGCCTGTTTTTGTTTTTTGTTTTTGTGTTTGTTTCATTCTTCCCTCACCTCTGTTGCTGTCTATGACCCTGCACAAGTGGCCAAAACCAGTGGTTTTGTTTTCTTCATGAGTCCTTGGTTCCAAGATATAGATTATCTGCTTCCAGGGAATGAAACACATTAGGAGGTTAAAGATTTGGATTCTGCATGTCTCTGACCAATTTGTTCCACACTTTCTTGCCAAAGTTGTGAGTGAACACAAAAAGTAATAGTTAGAAAATGTCATGAGAAGAAAATGTCTCCTTCTGAATAGAACAGATATGTGAAAAATACACTGAAAACCTCTCTCCTATTTGAACTACTAATTTCTTGAAAAACAGATTAAAGTAAAAATATAATCTTTTAAAAAATTATACATATATGCACTTGTCTTTAAAAGGGGGGGGGGGTGAGAAGAGACAATTCCTGAGAATAGATCAGTTAATTGGAGTTACACTTTTTTTTTTCCAGAAACCACACCCAAAATGCATTCTTTACCATACCTTTTTTAAACTTTTTAAGTACCATAAGAAATTGGAAACTCTTGTTAAATTAAGAGTGCAGAAATGTTGATAAGTTTTTGTAAATTTCCCAGACTTTAAGTGTTATCTTATACACATCTAAATCAACAACAATTTTTTTAATCAACAATTTCTAAGTGACTTGCCTTCATGAATTCTTTCATAAGTGTTCAATTTGGTTTTATTTTACTTTTCTACAGTTTAATCAAAGTGTACAAATACAATAAAAAGTGTGAACATCTTTAAAGATTTGGAAACAAACCCAAAAACTCCTGATAAGTGCAGAATATAACTAAAGGAGGTAGAAACATGTAGATGTTCTAGAACTGTGTTATTCAATAGGCAGCCACAAGCTCAAAGGCTTTAAGTAAACTTTTACATTTAAGTTAACTAAAATGTTAAATGAAATTACATTAAATAAGGTGTAAAGTTCAGCTCCTCAGTCCTAGAGGAGTCAAGTACTCAATAATCATGTGAGATTAGTGGCTTCCACACTGTGCAGCAAAGATATAGAATATTTCCACCAACATACAAAGTTCTTTTGGATATTGGTCAAGAAAATGGTCTATGTAGCATGTGCATTTGGTATTGGTCAGTATATATCTTAGAGGGGAAGGAAATGACCAATGAACACAGTGAGTCAATTAAGAAGAAATCAGTTGTAAAAGTTTTCCATATGTCTCAGAATTAAGTGTCAGTGGGATGTCTGTGAGGCTGTTGGTTAAGTGACTGCTTTCAGCTCAGGTCAAGATCCCAGGGTCCTAGGATCAAGCCCTGCATCAGACTTCCTGCTCAGCAAGGAGCCTGCTTCTCCCTCTCTCTTTCCCTCTCCCCCTGTTTGTGCTCTCTCAAGAGCTCCTTAATCTGAAAATTAATAAAAGTTATAACAAAAACAAGAATTAGGTTGTCTTTCCTGTATTTGAAGGCAATCACATAGATAATAAGAGAAAGTTCTTCATAGAAAAATTTTAGCTAATCAATGCAGACAGAATTAGAAAATCATTGTTTTGTAGCCTTAAATGAAATAATGGATCTAAGAAGTGCTGTGTTTATAAGTGTTTAACACTGGACAGGGAGGAAGGGCCTGATTTATAACATTGGCCAATTTTTGTGGGGTAAATATCCCACCACAGCTGATTGTAAACTACCAATATGCTGTTACTCAGAACTGGGAAGAAATGTGCCTAATTAGCTCTTGTGAACTGGTACAAGCTGATGCAAACAGGTTGAGCTGGCCCATTATACCACTACGTCTGAATAACGATCATCAGTGGATTTGGTAAAATTATGTTAAGGAACTTTATATTGAAGTATCAGGGTGACAATGCCTAAAAAGCATTACAGGTCCTATCTCAGGCAGCAAGGTTGCATATATAAGTATCCTTGTGAAGAAAACACGCAGCACATAGTCTAATCATGCTTCCAGATCTACCTCCCAGTTTATAGAAAACATCTGCAGTAAAGATAACAACTAAATATCCCCACAAGGAAACAAACAGCCAAACTCAGGAAGTAAGATGTCTGCCAGCTCAAAGAGTACAATGTATCCAACAAAGCACTAGAAACTAAAAGAAGAGACAGGAAAGACAGAGAAGGAGATTGTATTAATAATAAAAGATACTTAGGGCGTCTGGCTGTGTCAGTCAGAAGAGCATGCAACTCTGATGTCAGAGCCAGGAGTTTGAGCCCCCCACTAGGGTTTACTTAAAAAAAAATAAAAATTTAAAAAAAATTAAAGATACTAAAGGAGTATAATTAGATATAACGTAGTATGTAATCAAAATTGAGTAGCAATTTGGTAAATTTGAATATGAATGGATATTAGATGAAATTAAGAAATTATTGTTGAGGGGAGGAGTCAAGATGGTGGAGAAGTAGCAGGCTGAGACTACTTCAGCTAGCAGGAGATCAGCTAGATAGCTTATCTAAAGATTGCAAACACCTACAAATCCAACGTGAGATCGAAGAGAAAAAGAACAGCAATTCTGGAAACAGAAAATCAGCCACTTTCGGAAAGGTAGGACTGGCAGAGAAGTGAATCCAAAGCGACAGGAAGTTAGACCCTGGGGGGAGGGGCCGGCTCCCAGCAAGCAGCGGAGCAATGGAGCACAAAATCAGGACTTTTAAAAGTCTGTTCTGCTGAGGGACATCGCTCCAGAGGCTAAACCAGGGTGAAGCCCACGCGGGGTCAGTGTGGCCTCAGGTCCCGCAGGGTCACAGAAGGATCAGAGGTGTCTGAGTGTCACAGAGCTTCAGGTATTAGAATGGGGAAGCCGGCTACAGAGACAGAGCCGACAGTGAGCTCACAGCTTGGGGTTACCTTGAACCAGCACAGGCTCTGTGAACTCCGAGCGTGGCCGGAGGTCAGGCAGATAGGAGTTACTGGGCGCTGTTCTCTGAGGGCACACTGAGGAGTGGGGCCCCGGGCTCTCAGCTCCTCTGGGCCGGAGACCAGGAGGCCGCCATTTGTATTCCCGTCCTCTGGAACTCTAGGGAAAGAGCTCAGGGAGCAAAAGCTCCTGAAAGCAAACCCGAGAGGATTACCCAGCCTGGCCCCTGGTAAGGGCGGTGCAATTCCGCCTGGGGCAAAGACACTTGAGAATCACTACACCAGGCCCCTCCCAGAGAAGATCAACAAGAAATCCAGCCAAGACCAAGTTCACCTACCAAGGAGTGCAGTTTCAATACCAAGGAGAGCAGCAGAGTTCCAGAGGAGGAGAAAGCAAAGCACGGAACTCATGGCTTTCTCCCTATGCTTCTTTAGTCTTGCAGTTAATTTAATTTTTTTTCTTTTTCATTTTTTTTCTCTTCTTCTGCTAAATTTTTTTTAACTTTTACCTTTTTCTTTTTTTAACGTTTTTTACTAGTTTATCTAATAGATACATTTTTTTCTTTTTTATAATTTTCTTTATTCGTTTTTTTCTAATTCTTCTTTTCTTTCTTTCTTTCTTTCTTTCTTTTTTTTTTTTTCTTTACTTTCTTTCTTTCTAAACCTCTTTTTATCCCCTTTCTCCTCCCTCACGATTTGGGATCTCTTCTGATTTGGTTAAAGCATATTTTCCGGGGGTTGTTTCCACCCTTTTAGTATTTACTTGCTCCTTCATATACTCTTCCCTGGACAAAATGACAAGGCAGAAAAATTCACCACAAAAAAAAAAAAAAAAAAGAACAAGAAGCAGTACCGAAGACTAGGCACCTAATCAATAAAGACATTGGTAATATGTCAGATCCAGAGTTCAGAATGACAATTCTCAAGGTTCCAGCCGGGCTCGAAAAAGGCATGGAAGATGTTAGAGAAAACCTCTCGGGAGATATAAAAGCCCTTTCTGGAGAAATAAATAACTAAAATTTAACCAAGTTGAAATCGAAAAAACTATTAATGAGGTGCAATAAAAAATGGAGGCTCTTACTGCTAGGATAAATGAGGCAGAAGAAAGAATTAGTGATATAGAAGACCAAATGACAGAGAATAAAGAAGCTGAGCAAAAGAGGGACAAACAGCTACTGGACCACGAGGGGAGAATTCAAGAGTTAAGTGACACCATAAGATGAAACAACATTAGAATAATTGGGATTCCAGAAGAAGAAGAAAGAGAGAGGGAAGCAGAAGATATACTGGAGAGAATTATTGGGGAGAATTTCCCCAATATGGCAAAGGGAACAAGCATCTAAATTCAGGAGGTGCAGAGAACGCCCCTCAAAATCAATAAGAATAGGCCCACACCCCATCACCTAATAGTAAAATTTACAAGTCTTAGTGACAAAAAGAAACTCCTGAAAGCAGGAAAAGAAGTCTGTCACATACAATGGTAAAAATATTAGATTGGCAGCAGACTTCTTCACAGAGACCTGGCAGGCCAGAAAGAGCTGGCATGATATATTCAGAGCACTAAACGAGAAAAACATGCAGCCAAGAATACTATATCTAGCTAGGCTATATTGAAAATAGAAGGAGAGATTAAAAGCTTCCAGGATAAACAAAAATTGAAAGAATTTGCAAACACCAAACCAGCTCTACTACAGGAAATATTGAAAGGAGTCCTCTAAGCAAAGAGAGAGCTAGATCAGAAAGGAACAGAGACAATATACAGTAACAGTCATCTTACAGGCAATACAATAGCACTAAATTCATATCTCTCAATAGTTACTCTGAATGTTAACGGGCTAAAAGCCCCAATCAAAAGACACAGGGTATCAGAATGGATAAAAAAACAAAACCCATGTATATGTTGCCTCCATGAAACTCATTTTAAGTCTGAAGACACCTCCAGATTTAAAGTGAGGGGGTGGAAAAGAATTTACCATGCTAATGGACATCAGAAGAAAGCAGGAGTGGCAATCCTTATATCAGATCAATTAGATTTTAAGCCAAAGACTATAATAAGAGATGAGGAAGGACACTATATCATACTCAAAGGGTCTGTCCAAGAAGAAGATCTAAAAATTTTAAATATCTATGCCCCTAACATGGGAGCAGCCAACTATATAAACCAATTAATAACAAAATCAAAGAAACACATCAACAATAATACAATAGTAGGGGACTTTAACACTCGCCTCACTGAATTAGACAGATCATCCAAGCAAAAGATAAACAAGAAAATAAAGGCCTTAAACGACACACTGAACCAGATGGACATCACAGATATATCCAGAACATTTCATCCCAAAGCAACAGGATACACATTCTTCTCTAGTGCACATGGAACATTCTCCAGAAGAGATCACATCCTCGGTCCTAAATCAGGACTCAAAAGATAGGGGTCATTCCTGAATATTTTCAGAATGCTCTGAAGCTAGAACTCAACCACAAGAGGAAGTTTGGAAAGAACCCAAATACATGAAGACTAAACAGCATCCATCTAAAGAATGAATGGGTCAACCAGGAAATTAAAGAAGAATTGAAAAAAAAACATGGAAACAAATGATAATGAAAACACAACAGTTCAAAATCTGTGGGACACAACAAAGGCAGTCCTGAGAGGAAAATATATAGTGGTATAAGCCTTTCCCAAGAAACAATAAAGGTCTCAGGTACACAACCTAACCCTATACCTAAAAGAGCTGGAGAAAGAACAAGAAAGAAACCCTAAACCCAGCAGGAGAAGAGAAATCATAAAGATCAGAGCAGAAATCAATGAAATAGAAAACAAAAAAACAAGAGAACAAATCAGCGAAACTAGGAGCTGGCTCTTTGAAAGAACTAATAAAATTGATAAACCCCTGGCCAGAATTATCCAAAAGAAAAGAGAAATGACTCAAATAAATAAATCATGAATGAAAGAGGAGAGATCACAACTAACATCAAAGAAATACAAACAATTATAAGAATATACTATGAGCAACTCTACACCAACAAATTTGACAATCTGGAAGAAACGGATGCATTCCTAGAGACATATAAACTACCACAACTGAACCAGGAAGAAATAGGAAACCTGAACAGACCCATAACCAGTAAGGAGATTGAAACAGTCATCAAAAAACTCCAAACAAGCAAAAGCCCAGGGCCAAATGGCTTCCCGGGGGAAATTCTACCAAACATTTAAAGAAGAACTAATTCCTATTCTCCTGAAACTGTTCCAAAAAATAGAAATGGAAGGAAAACTCCCAAACTCATTTTCTGAGGCCAGCATCACCTTGATCCCAAAACCAGACAAGGATCCCTTCAAAAAAGAGAGCTATAGACCAATATCCTTGATGAACATAGATGTGAAAATTCTCACCAAAATACTAGCCAGTAGGATTCAATAGTACATTAAAAGGATTATTCACCACGACCAAGTGGGATTTATTCCAGGGCTGCAAGGTTGGTTCAACATCCACAAATAAATCAATGCGATACAACACATCAATAAAAGAAAGAACAAGAACCATATGATGCTCTCAATAGATGCTGAAAAAGCATTTGACAAAGTACAGCATCCCTTCCTGATCAAAACTCTTCAAAGTGTAGGGATAGAGGGCACATACCTCAATATTATCAAAGCCATTTATGAAAAACCCACTGCAAATATCATTCTCAATGAAGAAAAGCTGAAAGCTTTTCTGCTAAGGTCAGGAACATGGCAGGGATGTCCATTATCACCACTGCTATTCAACATAGTACTAGAAGTCCTAGCCTCAGCAATCAGACAACAAAAGGAAATTAAAGGCATCCAAATTGGCAAAGAAGAAGTCAAACTCGCACTCTTTGCATATGATATGATACTATATGTGGAAAACCCAAAAGACTCCACTCCAAAACTGCTAGAACTTGTACAGGAATTCAGTAAAGTGTCAGGATATAAAATCAATGCACAGAAATCAGTTGCATTTCTCTACACCAACAATAAGACAGAAGAAAGAGAAATTAGGGAGTCAATCCCATTTTCAGTTGCACCCAAAACCATAAGATACCTAGGAATAAACCTAACCAAAGAGACACAGAATCTATACTCAGAAAACTATAAAGTACTCATGAAAGAAATTGAGGAAGACACAAAGAAATGGAAAAATGTTCCATGCTCCTGGATTGGAAGAATAAATATTGTGAAAATGTCTATGCTACATAAAGCAATCTACACATTTAATGCAATTTCTATCAAAGTACCATCCATCTTCTTCAAAGAAATGGAAAAAATAATCCTAAAATTAATATGGAACCAGAAAAGACCTCGAATAGCCAAAGGGATATTGAAAAAGAAAACCAACGTTGGTGGCATCACAATTCCGGACTTCAAGCTCTATTACAAAGCTGTCATCATCAAGACAGCATGGTACTGGCACCAAAAAAGACACATAGATCAATGGAACAGAATAGAAAGCCCAGAAATAGACCCTCAACTTTATGGTCAACTAATCTTCGACAAAGCAGGAAAGAATGTCCAATGGAAAAAAGACAGCCTCTTCAATAAATGGTGTTGGGAAAATTGGACAGCCACATGCAAAAAAAAATGAAATTGAACCATTTCCTTACACCACACACAAAAATAGACTCAAAATGGATGAAGGACCTCAATGTGAGAAAGGAATCCATTAAAATCCTTGAGAAGAACACAGGCAGAAACCTCTTCAACCTCAGCCGCAGCAAAATCTTCCTAGGAACAACGCCAAAGGCAAGGGAAGCAAGGGCAAAAATGAACTATTGGGATTTCATCAAGATCAAAAGCTTTTGCACAGCAAAGGAAACAGTTAACACAACCAAAACACAACTGACAGAATGGGAGAAGATATTTGCAAACGACATATCAGATAAAGGACTAGTGTCCAAAATCTATAAAGAACTTAGCAAACTCAACACCCAAAGAACAAATAATCCAATCAAGAAATGGGCAGAGGACATGAACAGACATTTCTGCAAAGAAGACATCCAGATGGCCAACAGACACATGAAAAAGTGCTCCATATCACTCGGCATCAGGGAAATACAAATCAAAACCACAATGAGATATCACCTCACACCAGTCAGAATGGCTAAAATCAACAAGTCAGGAAATGACAGATGCTGGCGAGGATGCGGAGAAAGGGGAACCCTCCTACACTGTTGGTGCGAATGCAAGCTGGTGCAACCACTCTGAAAAACAACATGGAGGTTCCTCAAAATGTTGAAAATAGAACTGCCCTATGACCCAGCAATTGCACTACTGAGCATTTACCCTAAAGATACAAACGTAGTGATCCAAAGGGGCACGTGCACCCGAATGTTTATAGCAGCAATGTCCACAATAGCCCAACTATGGAAAGAACCTAGATGCCCATCAACAGATGAATGGATCAAGAAGATGTGGTATATATACACAATGGAATACTATGCAGCCATCAAAAGAAATGAAATCTTGCCATTTGCAACGATGTGGATGGAACTAGAGCATATCATGCTTAGCGAAATAAGTCAAGCAGAGAAAGACAACTATCATATGACCTCCCTGATGCAGCATGGGGGCTTAAGGGGGTAGGAGAAGAATAAATGAAACAAGATGGGATTGGGAGGGAGACAAACCATAAGTGACTCTTAATCTCACAAAACAAACTGAGGGTTGCTGGGAGGAGGGGGGTTGGGAGAAGGGGGTGCGGTTATGGACATTGGGGAAGGTATGTACTTTGGTGAGTGCTGTGAAGTGTGTAAACCTGGCGATTCACATACCTGTACCCCTGGGGATAAAAATATATTATATGTTTATAAAAAATTAAAAATTAAAAAAAAGAAATTATTGTTAACTTTTTAAATTTAATAATGATGTAATAGATTTTTTAAGTCCTTATCAGTTAAAGATGTGTGTATCCTAAAGTATTTATGGGTAAGTTATATAATGCCTGAGATTTGCACATTTCTTTTAAGATTTTTATTTATTTAGTTGTAAGAGAACCACAAATGTGGAACAGCAGGAAGAGGGAGAAGCAGATTCCCCTCTGAGGAAGGAGTCTGACTCAGGACTCAATCCCAGTACCCTAGGATCATGACCTAAGCCAATGTCAGACACTCAAACAACTGAGCCATCCAGGCCTCCTTAAATTCACCTTAAAATACACTAATAGGCGCACCTGGTCGTTCATTCAGTTAAGTGTGTCTAACTCTTGATTTCAGCTCAGGTCATGATTTCCTCTGATCAAGACCTGTGTTGGACTTCTCACTCAGTAGGGAGTCTGATTGAGATTCTATCTCTCTCTCTCCCTCACTCTCTGCCCCTCTCTATTGCACACATACTCTCTCTAAAATAAATAAATAAATCATTAATTAATTAATTTTTTAAAATACACTAGTAAGGGACACCTGGGTGGCTCAGCTAATTAACTGACTCTTGGTTTCAGCTCAGGTCTTGATCTCAGGGTCTTGAGTTCAAGCACTGCATTGGGCCCCACACTGGTCATGGAGCCTACTTAAATAATAAATAAAAAATAAATAGATAAATAAATAAAATTTTAAAATAAAATACACTAACAAAAATAAAATGTAGAGGAGGAAAAAAATATGAAATAGACTGGCAAAATGGTGACAATTTTTAAAGCTGGGTTATAGGTATATGGCAGTTCACTAGACTTATTTTGTGTATGTTTTTAAGATTCCATTAAAGAATATTTTAAGTGGCCTTTCTTCTAAACATTCCAAAGATAAATAAAAGATATTTTCAGAAGAGAAAGATTATGGGAGGTTACAGTTTCCTTCTTTGTACTTTTTGCATTTTCCAAAATTTCTGTAACAAACATATATTCTTATATACATAAACATATACTCTTGAATCCAGTATTTCTAAATACATTAATTTTTTTTTAATCCAAGAGGACAAACCAGTTCAGCAGATCAGACTTTCATGGCAAATGTCTCTTCAGAGTAAAAATAGATTAATGATTTAATATAATAAACACAAACATTATTTAAAACCTCCCAACTTCAAAATATTCCATCATTTGATGAGGAAAGACATGATCTTCAGTTTCTAGTTTTCTAAAACACTGGGGAAAGTAAAATAAGACTCAAAAACCATAGTTTATTAATAGTTCCCTAATACTTTCAAGAACAGCATGTGTCCCCATCTGAGAATAGTGGACAAGGCCACCAGGTAGAGAAGTAAGAGAGCCTTCCTTTAAAAAAAAAATTATTTAAATTTTAACATATAGTGCAATATTACTTTCAGGTATACAATATAGATTCCAGACTTCTATAAAACATACAGCACTCATCACACGTGCACTCCTTAATCCCTATCTCCTATTTTACCCATCCCCCCCCACCACCCCCCTGGTAACCAGCAGTTTGTTCCCTATACTTAAAAGTATGCTTTTAGCATTGCCACTCCAGAAAGGGACCTTTTCATTTGTTCTCTAGCAGATTCCTCTAAACAATCTCTCTTCCTCTCTCCATCTTCCCCTTTTTGCTCTGATGTCCCCTTTTCCCTGCTCAACCTGAGTTTGTGGGACCTCTGGTTTGGATTAGGAGATAGGATTCAAATCTCAGCTTGACTGCTAATAAAACTCTGGGCTGCTCCAAAATGAGAGCATTCGATGCCAATACGTTCTCCTATTGCTACATTTGCTAAGCTACCCAAATCCTGGTAGTGAATAATTTGCATTCTGATGGGAATAGAGACTTAGGTTTTCCCAGCCACGAAGGTACGGTTTTCAAATTTTGAGGAATTAGGTAAGATTATACCATGAATGCATGCATAAATATATGTACACCAGGGAGCCATTTAGCAATTTACAAATCATGTAAATTATGTCACACATGAATTATAAATTATGAAATGGTTTCCTGTTAACTGGAGATTTAGCATTGCTCCCAGAAAAACTTACCTTCCTCCAAAGGAATAATTTCCTCCCTGCAGACATCAGATAATGACTTATTATTTGCTACCCACCTGCACATTCAGGACATTTATTTGCATGTTCACTAATGACTCTAGAAGGATTGCTTATGCCCAGCGACAAATATGGAATGAATTAAATAGCAGTTACTGGTTTTGTGGTGTAGCTAAGAGAAATTAAAAACTTTAAAAATATGCCAAGGCAAACTTATTTTCATAAATGCAGAACACTCTGATCTTTGTAGTGGTGGAAATGGCACATAATAAATTAAAAGAATACTTATAAATCCAGTGAGCTGTTTCAGGATTTGATAATGGTGTTTAGTAAGCAGAAATTGCATTTGATTTAACTTATCTACCCATCACGATGAAGTATGGGGGGTGAATATGAATCTTCATACACAAACAGGTGTGCAAGAAATATGCATTTTGTGCCCAAGGGCAAGAAAAAGCCTGGCTTCCTTTGTGGTACAGGAAAAATAAAAATACAAATTAAGATCTCTGTAAATTATTCTTCACATTTGCCTTCCCAAGTCCAAAGTGATTTTTCAACACCTTTAACTCTGCCGGATTTTACCTGCCAGATTCAACTTAACAGCCCATGGCTGGAAGAGAGAGAGGACTCTTGCAATCATGCATCATCCCTATGCCTGCATAGTGAGGGCATTTTAGGAGAACCATATCTTGAGTGATAACATTTTACATAAAAGTTAATAATTTGTTCAGAAAACACTTATGAGCACCTACTGCATGCATATCATGCTCACTACTGGGTAATACTAGTGAACAAGACAGACCTTTTCCCTGCCCTAATGGAGCCAGCACTTTCATGCGGGAGACAGACAATAGACGAGGAAGACAAATATTTAACTTTAAATTGTGCTAAGTGTGGGGGCTGGGAGATACCCAATCCAATGATAGAGGAAAAAACATGATAGGAAATCACTTCACTAAAAGTATTTGGAGAAGGCTACCCTGAAGTGTAGACATTTAAGTGTAGGCATAGAGAATGAGAGGAGCAGCCAAGCCAAGTCTAAAAGGAAGAGCATTTGGAACAAGAGAACAGTGTATGAGCTGGTAAAGAGCTGGGTGTGAGTGAACCACTGAGAAAAGACTGGTGCAGTTGAAGAGCAGAGAACAAAGCAAGAGATAGGATGGGAGGAGACTGCAGAGGCAGGCAGAGGTCCACTCACTGGGGCTTTACGAGTAATATTTTGGCTTTTACTTTCAGGAAATGAGAAACTACTGATGTGTTCCAGAGTGGCATGATCTAATCTGTGCTTTTAGAAGTGATCTCTGGTTGCCAGGTGGATAATAGGGTGAAGGAAGGCAGGGCACCAGCAGGGAACTCAGGGCAGAGCCAGTGGACCAGTGAAGGGACCTCCCCAGCCTGGCCTGGACAGCTGCCTCCATGATGGAAAGAGGGAGACAAATCTGATAAAAAAGCAACAGAAGAATGACAGGACTCGCCTATGAATTGAAGGCAGGAATCAAGGGATGGAGATGAATCCGGGCTTGCTTTTTATGATATACTTTGTAAATTTTGATGACCTCCATAACCCAAAACTGGAAGCAACTCAAACGCTCATCAATAGCAAAATGTAGGTAGGGGTGCCTACCTACCAGGTAGCTCAGCTAGTTAAGCATCAGCCTCTTGATTTCAGCTCAGGTTGTTCTCAGGGTCATGAGTTTGAGTCCCAAGTCCGGCTCTGCAATCTGCAGGAGTCTGCTTGAGATGTTCTCTCCCTCTCCCTCTGTCCCTCCCCACACCCCCCCCACATGGTCTCTCTCTCTCCCTTTCTAAAATAAATAAATCTTTTAAAAAATAGGAAAATATGTATGCATATGCTCTTATACACAATAGGAAAATAGTATATTTATGCATTAGAATGCTACTCAATGATAAAAAGGAATAAACCTCCAGTAAACCCATCAGGGATGAGTCTCAAAACCATTACACTGGTCATAAGAAGGTGGCACAATGAAGCACACATCTCTGAAGTTCTAGAACAAGCAAAACTAACATATGGTGTAGAAATCAGAGAACTGGTGGCTTCTTGGGTATGGATGGGAGAGAAAGAACACATGAAGACTTTCTGGGAGGATGGCATGTTCTGTATCTTGATAGGAGTATGGACTACACAGGTCCCTGCATGCATCAAATTGATGGATGTGTACATTTAATATGTGTGTATTGCACTGTATATAAATGATACCTCAATAAAAAGACATTATTTTAAGAACAACAAATGACAAATGCTTAGTTTTGGTTTTGCAGTGCAAAAGCTTAAAAAACATTCAAAAATAATGTATCATTTCTCCTGCTTAGCAAGTTAACCTTAACAATGAAGCATGATTAATTAGAACAATAAATTTAAAAAATAATAATTAACCTTGTGCTTTCATACCATTGGTCTGACTTGTTTGCATGATGTGTGCAAGACTCATCTGGTCATCTAAATTTTACAAGACTTAGAGATGGCCAGTGAACCACTCAGGACCTCCAGACCTGTCTGAGCCAGACCCACAGGTACTGGTCTACACCAGTTCCATGAAGAACGTGTTGCAGGCCGGAGAATGAATGTCTGGTGCATATCTAATAAGTGAGCTTGAGATAAAGAAGGCTGAAGGGCAATGAGACTCATTTTGATCCCTTTCAGAGGCCCTCAAGCCAGTCCACTGCTTTCTCATGACCCAAAGACACTCCAGAGTAGCATTCTTTTTTTTTTTTTTTTTAAAGTCAAATGATCTTTAATGGAGGAGCAAGGCAGTGCAATGAAGATAACTTTTTCAACAAACATTTCTGAAACAACTGAATATCCACATAGAAAATTATAAAAACAATAATAAAAAAAAACCTAAAATCTAGACATAGACCTTAAATCCTTCAAAAGATGAACTCAAAATGAATGAAATATAAATGTAAAGTGGAAAACTATAAAACTCCTAGAAGATCACATAAAGAAAATCTAGAGGACTTAGGGTATAATGATGACTTTTAAATATAATACCAAGTCATGATCCATGAAAGAAATAATTGATAAACAAGACTTCATCAAAATCAAAAATGTCAAGAAAATAAAAATACAAGCTATGGACTGGGAGAAAATATTTGCAAAAGACATGTAAGGAAGGACTGCTATTCAAAATATACATAAAACTCTTAAAACACTAAAAAGTGAACAACTCAGTTCAAATACAGGCAGAAAACTTAACAGATACCTCAGTAAAAAGACATACAGACAAGACATAAACCTATAAAAAATGTTCAACATCATATGCCACCAGGGAATTGCAAATATGAACTACAGTAAGATATCATTAAAGACCTATTAGAACCGCCAAAATCCAGAACTTGACACCAAATGCTAGTGAGTAGCATTCTTTATCCATGCCTCCTTGGCCTCAGTTGGTGAAGGATGGGTATGGACCTTTCTGAGGAATGGGGAAGAATGGTCTGGATTTTTAAGAAGGTAGAGCTGTTGGGAAGAACTCCAGCAGCAGCAGGCTTGGGGGTGGGATGGCAGGGTGGGGGGAAATTAGCAGTTTTTCATATTGTTACCATTTGGTGGCCCCAGAACATTCAGTACAGTCTGGCCAAGAGTCATGACCTCAGCTGAGCTCTGAGGATATGAGAAGATGTGTGTGCAGTGCCTGGTTTGGAAGGGCACCTGGGAGAGCAGCAGCCCCAGACCCACAGGATAACCAACCTCAGGTGGGGAAGCCTCCAAGACCCACATCCTGACTCAGTGTCCTGCCCAACCTGCTCTGAGGGCTGTTGTCCCAGTCTGACCCCAAGGGATGTATGTGAGCTCCTGCTCCTCTTCCCAAATGGCCAGGATTGACTTACATAAGTGTGTAAGCCTCTAACCTCTGCCCTCCAGATCCAGGAGCTCAATGAAATGACTAACTTCCTGCTCACCTTTTAAGGAGAGAGTCACTGTGATGGTATTTGTGTTAACAATAGGGACTGGGAGGTAACATTTGCAAGCACTATTACGTCAAAGGAGTGAAGATGATAGTTCTTGCTGAACTGCTCAAATTCTTTTTAGCTGCATTACAAACACTATGTCTGGTTGTTCAGGGAAAGAAAGACCAGAAGGCACGATGTAAATAAAGGCATTCTTCTAGAAGGCTCTTGGAGTCAATACCTGTGGATGTTCTACCTTTTTCCCCTGGACCTTCACGTCTCAGTGTGGCAACCACTTTCTGTTGCAAACACATACAGCATCTGGCCTGAGGGCCATTTCAGGCTGCAGCAGCTCATGGGACCACATAGGGCAGGCCCAAGTGCAGCAAGGAATGATGGGAGTTGATGGACAAATACTCCAAATTTCCTACTCCTTAGTGAAACAATTCTAAGAAATATTCTACCTGCTCTCCCAAAAGTCCCAGCAGGATGGAGCCCCAGTGTTTCACAGTGGTCACCTGCTTATGGTCACACTATGCTGTTGACTCTCTCACTTTCCTTCTTCCTTTCCCCACTCTCCTACCAATGTTTCCCAAGGTCACTTCCAAATCAAGGACTGCATTCAATCCTTGTCCCAGAGTTTGTCTCTTGGCAACTCTAACTCAGCTTTAAATCACCAAAATCCATTACTATTACAAAGGCAATCTTTTACCTGTTCTGAACACAATAGAGTACATAATCCAATCAAATTATTAAATAAAGAAAACAGAGCAAAGGAAAAATAAGAGTAAAATAGTTCAATGAAATCCAGGGTAACATCCATGACCGCCCCCCCAAATTCTACATAAATGTTGATGGTGGATGGACCACAAACTTGGAGCTAAGCTTTATAGGCAGACAAATGCTGTTATGGCATTCCCAGTAGCCACAAAATTTAAAAAAAAAATTAAAAGTAGCAGCTAGAAGAAAAACACGTTTTGCTGCCAAGAACTCCTACAAGGAGTTTCTCTTGCTTTGCCCCATAAAAGAGTGTCTGTGTGAACAGTACACAGGGTCTTCACCAACACACAGAAGCACAGCTGTGTCCGCCAGCTATCCTCAACGAGCCCAAATCAAGATGCAATCCAGTGCACACAGGCCAAAGCAAGGAAGTCTCCATGTGTCACTGTCTCATGATGGCCCAAGCTAGGGGAGGTTTTAGTCAATCAGAAGTGGTGATTTTCAAACAGAGTTCCTTTTTGTCACTTGGAGAGGCCATT
This sequence comes from Mustela nivalis, assembly GCF_964662115.1. Lineage (NCBI taxonomy): Eukaryota > Metazoa > Chordata > Mammalia > Carnivora > Mustelidae > Mustela > Mustela nivalis. The sequence goes on from NC_139027.1 coordinate 99,088,551, forward strand.
GTGTGTCTGACACTCAAAGTATTACTGTTTCAACAGCTCCTTTTCTTTATATTAGGCTTGATACAACATCCCATTTGAAGAAGGGATTGTGTCCATTTAAAAAGTGTGAAAATGACAAATATGTAGAAAGCCCTCCTTCTCCTCAGACTAGCTTTGGGTGAGATTACACGGCACAGGTTGGGACTCTTCTCTCTGGGAAGCACCTGGAGAAACCGCCTCAGAACACAGAGAACCAGCTCCAGCCATTCCCTGAGCCATGTTGGCCAGTGGCCTGAAACCAGAGTCCTATCCCAGGATCCTGCCAAAGAGAACAGCTCCCTCCAGACACCTGGGCACTGCTGTTTCTAACAGGCAATAAGATTCCTGGATTCATCCTCAGAGTCACTAAAAACATGTTCTGAAGATGATTCCTTCTGAGGGGACAAACTTTATGAGGAACAACAAGGCCAGCAGAACCCACCCTGCATTACATGACTGTACTGCTTGATCATGGCTCAGATGGGAAACTCTCCAGGCACCTGTGTTCCCTGGAGCTCTGAACATCTCTTCATCCCCTCATGTCACTTCTCTTCTTCTACCTAACCTCCCTGAACTCTCCAGAAGCTCCTCGCTCAGGCAAACAACCCCCGTCATCCATGGCCCTCCACTGAGCATGCCTTCCTGCCTCAGTTGAAACCTGACTCTCGCTTGCAGGTGAACTTCCCCCTGGAGCCCATCTGAGGGTCTGCTGCTAAGTCTCCACATGTCTCATCTATCTCAGCATCTCAGCATCAGAAAGTTAGATCAACCACTTCTTTATCCATAGTGTCATACCCAGGTCTTGTCCTTTCCTCTTTGCCCAAAAACTGTTCCTTCCAGACTTACTCCATCCAATCGACAGCCCTGGAAGTGCCTCAGCTGTATGTGCTCAGCCTACTGTGGTGGTTTCTTTCTTTCTTTTTATTTTTTTTAAATATTTTATTTATTTATTTGGCAGAAAGAGACATAGCGAGAGAGGGAACACAAGCAAAGGGAGTGGAAGAGGGAGAAGCAGGCTTCCCACTGAGCAGGCAGCCTGAAGTGGAGCTCGATCCCAGGACCCCAGGATCATGGCCTAAGCTGAAGGCAGCCGTTTAACAATTTGAACCACCCAGGCACCCCGACTGTAGTGGTTTCCGTACAAGCTGGAGATTTCCTGACTCCTTCCTGAAGATGAATTCTTGCCAATGGAGCCCCTTGGTTATATGCAGAACAGTAGCTGACCAGTAGACTCCCCACAACAACCTTACAGCCAGTACTGAGTGAGAGCTGGGGGTCCCTCACCACTCAGTGAGCTAGTTCTCAGACATACTGTACACAGTCCCAGAAGGTCTCCAAGGGGACTGAGTCCCAGTTGCCCTCACAGCAGCCCATTCATTAGTGGACTTTTCATTGGCTTTTCTTCCTTCTTTCCTTACCTTCTCTTCTTTCTCTCTGTGCCCCAAGGATCATCTCCCAAATAAACCTCCTGTACCCAGGTCCTTGTCTTCTAGACAATGGCAAAATGAGGCATGGCTTCCAAGCCTACAGTATTACTTTTAAGGCTTATTCATGCCCCCATGAAGAACTCTGCATTGAACCTTCTGTCCTTCCTTCAGCCCAATGCCAGCCAGTCCTTGGTGACACATGTCTCTGGGCCCATGAGTCGTACTTCTCACCCTCAAGTCCTGAGCTGCCCACCTCCAGTAACCTCCCTCTCCATCCTACTTTGGTGATGCTCTCTCTTGTCATCCCTAGCACTGATGAAATTTACATTCATATTTCCTCTTTCATAAGAACATTCTTCTCTCCCTCTGTCACACCCACTTCACTTTTCTTCCTCTTCACTGAGATTTCCACTTCTTCACCCCCAGCCAGTACTTCCCCAGGGCCATGGAGAGCACACAGTCTTCCCTCCAACTCCCTCACAGTCACTCCTGAACAACCAAACAATGTATTTTTTAAAAAAATCAAAAGAGAACTCAAAAAATGTCTTGGGGCTCCTGGCTGGCTTAGCATATAACTTTTGATCTTAGGGTTGTAAGTTCGAGCCCCATGTTGGATGCAGAGAAATACTTACAAAAATTGAAAATCTTTAAAAAAAAAATACCTTGAGTCAAACAAAAATGGAAACAAATACCAAAACTTATGCAATGCAGCAAAAGCAGTTCTAAGAGGAAAGTTCACGGCTATAAACACATACATCGAGAAAAAAGAAAAATCTCAAACAACTTAATTTTATACCTCAAAGAACTAGGAAAAGAAGAATAAGCTAAGGCCATGGTTAACAGAAGGAAGGAAATAAAATGATTGGAGCAAAAATAAATTAAATAGAGAACAGGAAATCAGTACTAAAGATTAATAACACTAGAGTTGGTTCTTTGAAAGAGTGAACAAAATTGAAAATCCTTTAACTAGACTAAACAAGAAAAAAAGAGAGAACCCCAATTTCAAATACATATAAATGAAGGTAGAAACTTTACAACTTATACCACAGAAATACAAAGGATCATAAGAGGCTAGTATGAATATCAAGAAATTGGACAATCTATAAGAAGTGGATAAATTCCTAGAAAATTACAATCTGGTAACACTGAATCATGAAGAAATAGAAAACCAAACAGACCAATTATGAGTAAGGAGATTGAATCAATAATCAAAAACTTTCCAATAAAGTAAAGTCCAGGACCAGAAAGTTTCACTGGTGAGTTCTAACAAAAAATATAAAGAAGATCCAATACCACTTCTCAAACTCTTCCAAAAAATCGGGAATACTCCCAGACTCCATTCCTGTCAATCACATCAACTCCCTGGCCTCACTCCCATTTAAGTACTCAGTGAAACCAACTGCTAATCAACCCAACTTCCACCATCTGGGAATTGTCTGTCTCTGCTGACAAAACCATAGCACTTAGCAGGCTGGAACCACTACTAATTTACAGCATCCTACCTCAATTCAGCCCTTGAGACTGCTCAAGGATCCCTTTATCTTTTTTTTCTAATTGATTCTTTTCCTTTCAATAGTTGGCTAAGTTCAGACCTTCTTTCTGCTCAGTTGTAAAACACCATCACCCACTCTTCCCCTTCAGCAGATAACAACCTCATTGGAGAAAATACCTTCAAGTGCAAATTTAACTTCCTATCACAACCAAAGTGTGTCCACAACAACCCCTCTCATCCCGTGCGTTTCACAAATATCTGGTGAGCACCAGTGAGAAACAGGCAGTGTGCCCATCACTGGACTCCCCACAGTTCCATCTCTGGATCCATCTCCCATGCCCTCCCTTCTGACTGCCACAGCACCACCTACCGGACACCTCCACTCAGATGGCCCACATGCACCTTCAACTCAACAGACACAAAGTAAACTACCTCCAACTGAAACTTGACTCCATCTGCCCTAAGGCCAAAACCAGAAACTTGGAAGTACTTTTTGACCTCACTCACCTTCACTTTTCCAGCCCACTCAAACAACATTGTGTCCTGCTGATTGTACCTCCTGAAGAGTCTTGAATCCATTTCTGTCTCCAACATGTCTTACATGTATTACTCTTTCTGTCTCCCAAACTGATCCCCTCCAATCCATCTTCTTTGGGGCACTTGGCATGATTTTTCTAAAACAAAGGAAACTGGTAAGGGGAGGCCTAACAGAGTCTCCTGTGTGGGAAAAGAGGTATCCTAAAGCAGAAAAGAGGGAGAAAAATGGAAGAATTCCCTTCAGATCCCCATACAGGATTAGTGTGCACCGAGGTTCTAAGCCATAAAGCATAATTTTACCTGGAAGATTTTCAAAGCAGTGTTTGCACATTGCCCGTCATCACCATTAAACCTTATGAGTAATTTGCTACTGAGTGTTCTGGAAGCATTCATACATGGTCAGAGATGTTGCTACAGTGTAACTGGGGACAAACCACATGTATTTTTAGATTAAGGCAAACTTTAGAGCAAATCTTGCTTTTGCACTTTACTTGCTGAGCCTGATTCCCCAGCTTAAGGAAAATGCTCCCTCACAACATCAGATGAGATAATAAAAGAGAGGTGCCTCATGCAGGACCTGACATCAACTCTAAATAATCAGTAAATACCATCACTGCCCCTTCTCCCTCTGTGATGCTGTTAAAACAATGTAGATTTTATTCATAACCCATTTGACTGCTTTTCCATATGTTTTCTTATGGTTTTATTCACTCTCAAGATCCTTCAACAAAACCAAAGGATACAAATGAAGCTATTCTCATTTTAAAGGAGTGGGTAGTATATGTGTACATACATATATGGTCATATGACTGTACATCTGGTTCCTTGTTATTTTTTTAAATTCCAGATGTGACACATATGCCTACACACACACACAAATTTAATGCACTGATATTCTAGTAAAGGAATATGTCACCATATGGAACTAGAGAGTCCAATAACTTCCTATACCAGTGTGCCATGATAAGGATGTATTGTCTGTCAAACAGTAGAAGTGTGTGCTAAGATACACATCATTAAATTTACTTGACAAATCAGTGGCAAATATTTCCCAGTTAACTAGCAAGAATGTCAATGGCATTCATTTGTGGTCTGCATTTAAGTGGAGTCCTAGTTGTTCTATTTCCCCATCTGGACCAGCAGAAGGCTGGAATACTGGTCTAAAGTTGGGCATGGGGTATGGTGGATACTGACCCCGTTATGGTTAGTTTTATGTCTCAACTTGGTTAGGCCATGGTACCCAGTTGCTTGGTCAAACACCAACTTAGATGTTGATGTGAAGGCATTTGTTGTTGTTGCTGCTGCTGCTGTTGTTAAGGTAAAGATTTAAATCAATGGACTTTGAGCACCACCAAAATGTGAATGGACCTCATCTAATCAGTTGAAGGCCCTAAGACCGAAGTTCCCCCAGAACAGGGAAGAATTCTGTCTCCATGCAGATTCAAGCCTGCTAATCCTCTTTGCAAACTTGAGATGCTGTCCTCTACAATAGTATGAGCCAATCTTTAAAATAAATCTCTTTCCATATATATTATATATGTATATATGATAAGTATAGATATCTACATATTATATTATATATCATGTTGTGAATATCTGAAGGGGGTTGATGTTTGCCTGAATGTGCATATAGATGATTGATAAATAGATAAATACCCTGACTAATAGAGACCTTGAAGCTTCAAATTTGGTACTAAGTGTGGACTTGAGATATGGAAGAGTGAAAGTCAGGGAGGCAACCTAACCAAGATATCAGTAGGAAGGAGCAGGAAGAAAGAGAGGCAGACAGACAGAGAGCCAGAAACAGACCATATCCAAGGACATAACACTAGGAAAACCAAACCACTTCTTTCCTCCATGAAAATATTTCTCTTATTTAGACAAACTTAAATAATAGGCGAACAAACAGAATAGTGATTCTCTAATTGAATTGGCCAAAAAGGAATATTCAAAATTAAGATGATCTGCCATCTTCAGCCTTTCTTTCAGACTCCCCTTTCTTCCTAAAGATGACTGTGCCCAACAGTCATTAAACTTTGTTGTTAAGATCATTTTATGACCTTGGGATAAAGCCAGAAATCATTGACTATCTGAAGAACATTCTCTTTCTAGACCCAAAAAAACAATTACAAAATACATGCTGAAATTCTGCCCAAGACTTTTGTTTCTGCCAATCCTATAGAAACATGGTTGTGTTTATAGGGGTCTTGTTATTCCTTGTGAAGACACCAACTTCATGTGCATACCTCTAGACTCTGCCTTGAGCTCTTGCCCTGAGCCATTCCTAAAACATTATTCTTAGAGAACCGAGGTATACTGAAGGAGATGGGGAGAAAACCCAAAGGTGAGGCTTAGGATTGTTGCATCTACACTTTTGTTTTAACCCTTGCTCCTGACATACTTTTAACACTGTGACTCTTAGCAGACCATCTTGGAAAGATGGCAAAGAGAATCTCTAGTCCCAGGTGACCCCTCAGAACACACACACATGCATATCTGCACACACATGCACAAACACACATGAATATTACCCATCTATCACAATTTCTATACATCCTCTCAGTGAATGCCCATTGGCATCATGCTTTGTCCTCAGAACTATGGGGCAGCTTTCTTGTGATAAAATGAATTGCTTTTGTAGTTCACTCTTAGAGTATTGAGTTATTGGGTATTGTCCCCCTATTCATTATCAATAATTTCTTAGTGTCTCTAAACAGGGGCATGATCTTTGGGGAAGATTATGTCCTTTTACTAGAGGACCTGCCTATCCTCACTATCCCCAACAATTCAAAAGTCTACTTCTGGACTTGTTTTCACTTTCTATCCCCATTTCCAGAAATGCATTATCCAGGGTTCTGCTGCAATAATGTAATAATTACATTTGCTTACAAAACAAGCATTTATTCTACACGCACAAGTCTGCAGATCAGCTGATCCCAGTTGGATTCCAGGATTTGTTTATGGTTCCAGATTGTCCTATGTGTCTTCATTCCAGGACACAGACTGAAGGAGCAAGAGCTACATGGGGCATGTATTAGCTTCATTGGAAGCTGAAGTTCAAAACGTCGAGCCAAACCATGATAACACATTTAAATCATCTACTCAGACACAACTCAAGCAAATTCTGCCTTCATTTCATGGGAAGAGGAAGTTCTACATGGGAATGAATGTCAGAGATTTGGGTGGGGATGTACCCACTACCCCTCAAGTGAGAGGTACCAGTAAATCTCCAGATAAGGCACATGGATGGAGAACCCTTTGACAAAGAAGAAATGAGAATCCAGAATGATAACCCAATCTACTACAAGGCTAAATTGTTATTGAAACATTTTATTGAATCAACTCTGGACTCTTTTTTTTTTTTTAAGAATATTATTTTCTATATCCTTCTCCATGAGCTCCATGAGGACCCACAGGAGAAACGTCTCTGATTTCAGGTCCTGGATAGTTAGACTTCTGGCAAAAGATTGCTTTCATCTATACACACTCAGAAGTCTTTACATCAGATACTTTCAGCTCACCTCCAACAATTGTACATGATGTAGGCTTACCCCTGGTTTCTCCCTTTATTTTCCTTTCAGCCTAATTTCTCACCTTCTTGTCATTCAGTTTGATCTCCATGTCTGTAGGCTATGTCCTTGTGTGTGTATGTATGTTCCTGTGTGTGTGTGTGTGTGTGTGTGAACTTATAGTCATTTCTATATCCTTTCTGTGACTAAGTAACACATCTAGGAAATTTAAACAATATAAATGACATGCAGAGAATAAATGAATTTCTCACCACCTTAACAGTTCCCCACCCCAGAGGTAGCCACTGTGTTCAAAATTGTGTGACCATGAGTCTTATCTATCAGAAGAATTGTAGTGCAGTTTCTGCCACAAGGAAATCCATGCATCTTAAATTTTGGAAGATACTGCCGATTGCTTTCCAAAAAAGTTTGTACTAGTTTATAGCCCAGTTAGCAGTGTGTGAGAGACACTGTCATCCCACAACCTCACCAACACTGTGTTTTTTTGTTTTTGTTTTTGTTTCTTTTTTTTTTAAGATTTTATTTATTTATTTGAGGGAGAATGAGTGAAAGAGAGCATGAGAAAGGAGGAGGTCAGAGGGAGAAGCAGACTCCCCAAGGAGTTGGGAGCCCGATGTGGGACTCGATCCTGGAAGTTCAGGATCATGACCTGAGCCGAAGGCAGTTGCTCAACCAACTGAGCCACACAGGTGCCCCGCAACACTGTGTTTTATCACAGATTTCCCTCAACATGTTTTCAAAGTTTTCATCTTTGCCCACTGATAAGTGAAAACCTTATGTTACTATTTCTCTTTCTGTTCATATCCTTTGGAAATATATTTTTTCTTCTTGATTTATAAGAGCTCTTTATATATTAAAGAAATGAGTTTAGAAAATAGCATGTCAGTCAGAGAAAGACAATTATCATATGATCTCTCTGATATGAGGAATTTGAGAGGCAGGACAGTGGGTTGTTGGTGGGTAGGGAAGGAAAAAAATGAAACAAGATATTATCAGGAGGGAGACAAATCATAAGAGACTCTTAATCTCATAAAACAAACTGAGGGCTGCTGGGGGATGGAGGGGGCAGGATAGGGTGGCTGGGTTATGGACATTGGGGAGGGTATGTCCTATGGTAAGTGCTGTGAAATGTGTAAATCTGATGATTCACAGACCTGTAACCCTGTGGAAAATAATACGTTATATGTTAATGAAAAATTAAAAATTAAAAAATAAATAAATTAAAATTAAAATTTTAAAAAAGGAAAATAGTGTGTTATTTGAAAAGTAGCAAGCCTTTTTGAAGTTGGATAAATAGCTAGACACATGCAGAGATGAATGGAGTAAGTGAAGAATGACCACTTAAAACACATATTTGGAAAGTATGAGCTAGTGCTTGGACCTAGCAAGAAATCTTGATTTTCCCATGCTTCTGTCACCGTCCTCACTCCTCACTTTGAAGCTGAACATTTTGGTGTTAGGATCTCTCCTGGGCAGGACAGAACTCCTTATTTACTTGGTGGAAATGGGGTAAATGACCTCTCCATGGGAATACACTGTTTCTTTGACAGCTCTCTGGCATAATAGATATTTCTGAGAATTTGTCAAATGCCCTGGATAAATGTTGCATTTTTATACACAAGAGCCTAAGTACACGGACCTCATATTAAGCCAAACCATCATGTTTCCAGGTAACATGTGCATATAATCAGCTTGTGTCACTCGAGCAAGGCCTACCTCAATGTGCTAGCAAGAGAAAGGAGCAAAGTTTTTGAATGTTGGCATACAGATGACAAACACATCTGCCTGCAATCCAAGCCCCAGGCCCATCCAAGTGTTGGTGTGGTCATGGCCAATTCACTTAAAAGCCAATGTTTCCAACCTCACATTAGTAAGAATACAATGTTTCTAGTTCTTCCTCAGTTGCAGTTTGGAGGGGTTTTGTTGTCATTATTATTCAAAAAAGAACAGCTCTTTTTTGCTGCGGCACTGATTTGGCTTCTAGACCACAGCTGTCCTGAGGCTGGTCTTCTCAGCAGTGGTTTGCATTTGTGGGAATTCAGAAATCTTCATGCCTCCTCTGTTCTTCCAAAAATCTAAATCATCCTTGATGCTTTAAAATGAAGCAATATCTTCAGAACTAAAAAAGAGCATTCTTGCAATTGTTCTGGTATTTTTAACCATTTGCAAATAAGTTAGGTTTCTTTAAAACAGAATGAAACCATCTAGAACTTCAAATATTTGAGTAAATTATGTATGGGCTATTAACAGCATTAAACTCCGCATTCAAATCAATTTCAGTGGATAGAGTTTGGGGCTTGTTTTTGCAGTATAAAAACTTCTGAAAAATTGTGGTAATGCCAAATAACCATATCTCCTGCATTGCCTGCTTTCCAGCCATTCATTTTGCTTTATGTTATTCCTGTATTTACCTATTTGTACATAACTTGCTCAAGAAGAAATGTAAAATTGACATGGTGAAATAGCCATGGCTAGGATTAAAGGTTGTTGCCCATGCATCACTGAATAAGTTTTCCGATCACTTTTTAATTAATGTAATAAACTACTTTTGGGGTTCCTAGAACGACAAGAATTTATTTTAGTAAGTTAAAACTTAACAAGCAGCATTTAAACAATCAAGCAGCATTTCACAGTATCCAAATAGAGTTTGGCCAACATGATGGGAAGAAACTTCCTATGCCATCCAGTCCATCCTTAAGTAGATACAAAGAGCCCCTCCTGTTGAGTGCAAGATCTACACGGAATTTGGGTTACAAGAGCACTGTGTCTTATCTCGCATTTAGTTTTTTATTTAGTAGAAACAAATTGCATTATAGTTCTCACCTACTTAACTCAAAGGGGTATCAGGAAAATAACATAGTATTTAAATTGTTTCAAATAGTAGACTAGGAAAACAAAGTCACTGTCTCTTCTTTGTGATTTGAAAAAATCAGTTAAATCATTTTTTGGAATGTTCTCAATACTTTAAAATAGAATGTATATAGGATACCTTGGTGGCACAGTCAGCTAAGCATCTGACTCAGTTTAAGCTCAGATCATGGTCTCAGGATTATGAGATCGAGCCCCATGTCCAGGCCCCACACACTGCACAGAGTTTGCTTAAGACTTTTTCCCTCTCTCTCTGCCCATACCCACCATGCACTCTCTCTCTCCTTCTCAAATAAATTAATTAATCTTTAAAAAAATCAAATTTATGAAATCATATATACATATGAAACTCATAAAATTAAATTCAAGAAATATGATTAATTCATGAATTGATATGAATATATGGTTGTGTATGTGTGTGTGTTTGTGTGTGTGTATGTGTGTGTATATATATATAGTCTTCAAAGGCAAACTCTCCTGTATATGCAAATTGTTCACTGCCAACAGAACAGCAACATTTTTTTCCCCTTAACTAAGATTTAAAATTTGACTTCACCTGTCAGAAATTCAATGGCACATGTCATAAATTCACAAAAATCCTCTGAAACTGGTTTTGAAAAAAATTCACAAGGTTAAACTAAGAAATGGACTGTTATGGCTAAGAAATATATACATCCAGCATTGCTAAAGCTCTGGTATCTGATCATTGGAATTTCAGGGTTGAAAGGAATTAGGAGGAGCGCCTGGCTGGCTCTGTCAGTGGAGCATGCGACTCCTGGTCTCTGGGTCATGTGTTCAAGCCCCACTTTGGGCATAGAGCTTGCTAGAAAAAAAGAAAAGGAAAGGGAAAAGAAAGAAAGGGGCTTTAGGAGTCATCTTGAGATACACTTTCCTAATGGCGAACAAGTCTATATTCGAAACTTCTGTTTTAAAAAAGAGAATTTAATGTTCAGCCCTTAAAACCCTAAATTCAGAGATTAAGAGTCACTTATGGTTTGTCTCCCTCCCAATCCCATCTTGTTTCATTTATTCTTCTCCTACCCACTTAAGCCTCCATGTTGCATCACCACTTCCTCATATCAGGGAGATCATATGATAGTTGTCTTTCTCTGCTTGACTTATTTCGCTAAGCATGATATGCTCTAGTTCCATCCATGTTGTCGCAAATGGCAAGATTTCATTTCTTTTGATGGCTGCATAGTATTCCATTGTGTATATATACCACATCTTCTTGATCCATTCATCTGTGGATGGACATCTAGGTTCTTTCCATAGTTTGGCTATTGTGGACATTGCTGCTATAAACATTCGGGTGCATGTGCCCCTTTGGATCACTACATTTGTATCTTTAGGGTAAATACCCAATAGTGCAATTGCTGGGTCATAGGGCAGTTCTATTTTCAACATTTTGAGGAACCTCCATGCTGTTTTCCAGAGTGGCTGCACCAGCTTGCATTCCCACCAACAGTGTAGGAGGGTTCCCCTTTCTCCGCATCCTCGCCAGCATCTGTCATTTCCTGACTTGTTGATTTTAGCCATTCTGACTGGTGTGAGGTGATACCTCATTGTGGTTTTGATTTGTATTTCCCTGATGCCGAGTGATATGGAGCACTTTTTCATGTGAGGGAGACAAAGCATAAGTGACTCTTAATCTCACAAAACAAACTGAGGGTTGCTGGGGGGAGGGGGTTTGGGAGAAGGGGGTGGGATTATGGACATTGGGGAGGGTATGTGCTTTGGTGAGTGCTGTGAAGTGTGTAAACCTGGTGATTCACAGACCTGTACCCCTGGGGATAAAAATATATGTTTATAAAAAATAAAAAATTAAAAAAATAAAAAATAAAATAAAATAAAATACAAAATTAAAAAAAAAAAACCCTAAATTCAGAAAGAAGACTTGGACTGTAGTTATTATAGCAGTGACCCATGGCTCAGATGCCACATGACATTTATTTCTGTTTCTCAACTGCTAGTCTGCACAAGTCCAAGGAAACCCAAGCAAGACTGAGCCAGGGCTCTTCCCTTCCCACACATCTCCACCCCCACTTCCTCTGCTTTGTTACTCTTTCCTGCTACCCACTGGGCCCCAGGCTCATGGTATTTCTCCATGCATTCCCTCAGCATCTGATCCTGACCATGTCCCTGTGACCCAGCTGCTGTATAGTTTCTGGTGGTCACCGACTCTCACCCCACCTGCCTGCTATTCTACCCCACCATTTACATGAGCCTGAACCTAGCACTACCTGGCTGTCTCCACCCTCAACAACCCCCAGCCCCCCACACACATTCAATCCACAAGTCTTTGTACCTCCAAAATATTCCCCAATTCCATTGTCCCCTTCCCCATTGTAGCCACCCCTCTGGGCCACTGAAGTCTTGGGTCTGCACTGGGACTGACCATATCTCCTGGGCTCCTCACTTGCAGTCCTGCCTTGGGGGGGGGGGGGTGGGAGTAGGGACTCAGCAGCCAGCACCATCTTTTTATAACAAACATCACTATCTGGCTCCTCCCCCAACCTCGGCTTAGGCTCCCCTCCTACAGAAGGTGAAATCCCAGCCCCTTCCCCAGGGCCCACCTAGCCCTGCTGGCCTCCCAGTGGCCTCCCTTCTAAGCCCTTCTGTCCACCCAACAGTCTTCCTAAATCCCCAAGTACCACTCGCTGGAGAGCTCCCTGCTGCCACTGGCTTCTGCCAGCCACTTTAGGCAAAAGGAATACAAGTGGCTCGTGGATGAGTCTGCTTGGGCTGCCAGCACAAAGCACCACAGACTATGTAACTGCAAACGAGAGATTTCTGTTCTCTCAGTTTTCAGGATGCCCCTGTCAGCACAGGAGTCAGTCCCCAGGCATCTACTGCTTGTTTCAAGTCCAGGGCACAGTGACTGCCTGCCCTTGCTGCATTTCTCCTGGGAAGACCCAGCCCCCACATCAGACAAAGCCAGCTGCAGCCTCCGCCGCACCTGCAGCCTGTACCCGGTCTCCACACATCTCCTGGCCATCCTAGATTTCCTTTGTGTGCCTCACATTCTACTTCCAGATGGATCTATATGGGCTTCACAAGACATTTTTTTATGCTTTGAACGTGAATTCCTGAAAATACTATCAGTAATAAAGAAATGCTTGGCTATGGGGTAGGGAGAGAGGGCGAGAGGAAGGAAGGAAGGGAGGAAGAGGGAGGAGGGAAGGAAAGAAGAAAAGATGGTGGGACGGATAGAGGGAAGGAAGGAAGGAAGAGGGAAGGAGGGAGGGAGGAAGGAGGGGGAGGGGAAGGGAGGAAGGGAGAGAGGAAGGGTGGCCACAGAGATTTGTTTCCTCTCAGTTCTGGAGGCTGGAAGTCCAAGACCAAGTTGCCAGCATGGTCACTTCCTGGTGAGCACTTTCATCCCCCCTTGCACAGGGCCACCTCTTCCCTGTATTTTGCCTGGCAGAGAGCCCTGGTGTCTCTTCCTCTTCCTCTAATGGCACCAATCTCATCATAAAATCTCCATCCTCATGACCTCATTCAAACATAATTATCTCCCAAATGCCCTATTTCCAAATACCACCACTTAGGGGGTTAGGACAGCAACACAAGAATTTGGAAAGGATAAATTCAGTCCTTGGCAGTAGGAAAGACAGAGCTAGAGGATTTTGCACATGAGAGATATGAACAAAATTGGCATAAAACTGTCTCTATAACTTTATTGCTACTTCCCCCAGCTTTGCTTCCCCTGAGCTCCTGAGTCATACGTTTTTAACCAAAATCAGAAAGTGCCAGGCCTCTGCTTCCCACATCACTCAAGGTGAGAGCCAACATTCTCACAGGCACTGCATGATTGATAGGCTCACCTCCAGGAACTCATTCCTCAACTCCCCTGCTCAGTCCCACCCCTGGTTCTTACCCTGGCTTCAGGTTATGAGCTTTTCTGTTCTCTGGCTTCTGGGAAAACAGTGAGCCTGGACTCTCCAAGCCCTTCCTTCCATCCCCATGGGTCTAGCCTCAAAGGCATTTTATCTGCCAGGATCCCATGGCCAGCATCTGGATAAATCTTTCCTCCTAAAGCCCTCTACATTCCATCTACCTACCCTGTCTCGTCTCTTTCCCTAACATTGCTCACCCCTATCACAGTGTTTATTTAGCTGCTGGTTTGTCTGTTTGTGTTCATCTCTTCTCACCAAAAATGAAGGTCCATAAGGGTGGGATTTTATCAGTTTGAACTGCTGCGTCCCCAGTGCCGGAGTAGGACAGGTCCTCAAGTGAGATTTGTTGACTCAATGAATGAATTCCCTTAACAAACTGAAAAACAGATGAAAAGAACTAGAAACTTGGGTCTATCTTTCTCCCCCTTATTATTGACAGGGATTTTTAGTCATCAGGGATGCATCTGACTTGAAGCAAATTCTCTATGCCTTGGGAGTTCATTCAATTGTCCAGAAGAACATTCCACCTGAAATGCCTTTGCTGGTGTTCCATCCAATCAGCCACAAGTAGTACACACAACAGCCACGCTCAAGGTGGGTGGGATGTCGTTCCCACGAGTCCCAGGTGTTCCACACATGACACCCTGTGCTTGGGCACCTGGGAATCAGGCATTCTCAGAATACTATCTTGTTCCCAGCCATTATTCTCTTGCTGGTGAAGGCACATCAGAATCCAAGTGAGAATGACATATGACAGCAAGACACGGTGACTTGGAGAGAATAAGATGAATTTATTAATAGAAAAAGTAATCTGAATGTGTGTTTTTATGTCTTTGCCAACAAGGCTGTATATTCACAATGTCTGTGTCCTGTGATACTCTGAGTAAAACCACCAGACCAAATGAGACTATGCAATTACCACAAAGATACAGGTTATAATTCTGCTAAGACTTTCTTGATTAGACAGAGTCGCCATTTGTCTACAAGGTACAACTTGCATGCAGGTATGGAGGGTGAATCTAGCAGGCACAGAATCTGATGTTCCACCCATGTCCCCACACCTCCACCACCTCTGGAAGTGCTGCCCATCTTCCAAACACCAGCACCTGCATTTCTCAACCACAGGGGATTCTCTAGCATTTTCCACCATGTGGCAGGCCAGAAGTGTATTTTAGGAATAGCCCTCACAATGACCAGCTGGACTTGGTGTGCAAATACCCCAGCTCCCTGAGGTCTAATTGTGTTCCATACTGTTTTCCAGGGTTCTCCAGATGGATTTACCCAGTAGCCCATGGAGACAGATGGACTGGTGATACACCCATTATGCGCTGTGTTCTGTGTCTCACTTCCCTATACTCTTTATTTTATTTTTATTTTATTTTTTCAGTGTTCCAAGATTCATTGTTTATGCACCACACCCAGTGCTCCATGCAATACGCACCCTCCTTAGTACCCACCACCACGCTCACCTAACCCCCCTCCCCTCCAAAACCCTCAGTTTGTTTCTCAGAGTCCACAATCTCTTATGGTTTTTCTCTCTCCACCCCAATTTGCCCCAA
This sequence comes from Mustela nivalis, assembly GCF_964662115.1. Lineage (NCBI taxonomy): Eukaryota > Metazoa > Chordata > Mammalia > Carnivora > Mustelidae > Mustela > Mustela nivalis. The sequence goes on from NC_139027.1 coordinate 99,103,881, forward strand.
TTCACTTTTCTTTCCTTCTTCTAATGTCCTCCATATTATTCCTTATGCTCCACAAGTAAGTGAAACCATATGATAATTGATTCTCTCTGCTTGACTTATTTCACTCAAGATAATCTCCCCCAGTCCTGTCCATGTTGATACAAATGTTGGGTATTCATTCTTTCTGATAGAGGCATAATATTCCATTGCATATATGGACCATATCTTCTTTATCCATTCGTCTGTTGAAGGGCATCTTGGCTCTTTCCACAGTTTGGCGATTGTGAACATTGCTGCTATGAACATTGGGGGTAATCACTCACTTTCTATACTCTTAACAGAGTTTCCTGAGATCACCTCCTGAATCAACTTTTCTCTCTGCTTCTGGGAGAATGCAAAACAGGAATAGAATTATTGAAACTTGAAGGAAATAGACCACTCATCCCCACCTTATTTTGCAAATGGAGAAACTGAGACTCAAGAGCTAACTATTTCCCCAAGAATGCAATAATTCACCATTCATTCCACCACACCCTCTTTCTCCAGATTTAACCTGGGAATAAGATGAGCAAATATCTTCTTACTATTTCATATCCTAGAATCTGCCACCCTCTGGATACTGTGTTGTAACAATCAGTAGATATTTTATATTCATAGAAACATTTTATTTAAAAATAATTTTATGGGGCGCCTGGGTGGCTCAGTGGGTTAAGCCGCTGCCTTTGGCTCAGGTCATGGTCTCAGGGTCCTGGGATCGAGTCCCGCATCGGGCTCTCTGCTCAGCAGGGAGCCTGTTTCCTCCTCTCTCTCTCTCTGCCTGCCTCTCTGCCTACTTGTGATCTCTCTCTGTCAAATATATAAATAAAATCTTTAAAAAAAAATTTTATGCTTTGACATACTTGAAATTCTTAAGAAAACCAATTTCATCATTACAATAAATGCCAACTTCACACTTTTCAATAAATTCAACACATTTCTTCAGATATAAAAGTAAAATCAACTTGAACTGAAACACATAAACACAGCAGGAGTCTTAGAAGTGTAAATATATAACTAGGTTGTGAGGTTGCCGGTTCAAGGAAGAAAGGCAGTAAGGGAGCCCCCACACAAGGCTGGACCCCCAGCCCTTCTGCAGCAGAGAGAAAGGGCAAGCTGGGGCAAGGAACTGCTGCTAAAACTCTCATTCCAGAATCTCTGCCTCTGGCAGTCGGGTGCATTGCAAAAATCACTTCAGAAGTCAGACAGGAATATTGCTGCCACCAGAAATGAACTGTGTAGAGAGAACTCTTTGGTGACCTGTCATCGATGGGAAGGCACTGCCAGCAGTCAGCCTGAGTGGCTTTGCAGTGGATGAAAAGCCTTCCTTAGCATTCTAATTTATGGTAGGCTATATAGGTTGGGACTCTACTAATGGCTTCCTTGTGTGTAAGGCGTTCTCTGTGACTTCAAAGAGTGACCACTGGGTGGAAAGAGAAGATTAGGGAATGAGGACTGCTATCTTGACCAGCACTGAGATTAAGTGGAACCTGGGACTTTAGAAAAGTCAATGAGGACTTTAAATAAAATAAGAAAAGGGAAGAACGTATTTCGTTTTTTGTGAACAGTTGAAATGACTTGATAATTGTCTTTTTTTTAATGTGCTTTTGATGCTAATTTTTTAAATTTATTTTTTATTATTATGTCCAATTAGCCAGCTTGTAATACATCACTAATTTTTGGTGTAGTGCTCAATGATTCATTGGTTGCATATAACACCCTGTGCTCATCACCGCACAGGCCAATGCTAATTTTTTTGACACTGATTTTTTCATCTGATCCTTCATCCCTTGGTGCTCACTGATCAGGAAGAGAAGAATAACAGGGACAATTCAGACCCCCCCCAAAAAAACACAGCAACTGATCACCTCAAGCACACTTCCATTTGGCTTTGCAATGCAGGGTATGTTCTTTGAAGCTGTGTTAGTAGTTCTAATTTTTCGGATTTTGTTTATCTTAATGCTATTTTTGAGTGTCTACTAGTATCCATTAGCATATCATTGCTTCAGGGGATTCAAATTCTTACAAGACATGGTTCCTGCTCAAGTAGAGAGAGCAAAGATATGAATGTAAGAGATGAGAATTATGTTAGGTGAGGAGACTGTTAAAGATGAGATTTGGGGGGTACCAAGTTCCCCCAAAATGGGATGCTTCACTCTCCATGAGCCAAGTGGTAAGAAGAGCAAAACCTTGGGAGTCAAATATTGGTCTGAGTTGGAACCTCAGCTCAGCTTTTAACTTGCCATGGACCCTTGCTCACTGAGTTGCAATGTCATCTGTAAAATGAAATTATCACCTACCTTTAAGAAACGCTTGGAACAGCCAATATTAAATTGATGTAGATTAAGACCTGCTGACTGGGCAGGCACAATTCACCCACATGGAATGGGCAGGTAGCTCTTTAGCCTCCAAGTTCCTACTTGGGTGAGGTGAAAACCGTAAGGTCTCTTGACTGAGGCACAGTTTCAATGCACCTTCATAAAGGAAATAAAGTCACAGAGGTATTCCTTACAGATCCCAGAATGGGGCAGGCGGGGGCACACAGTGAGCCAGGGAATGGCAGTCCTCTCTCCTAGGTCACTAGCAAGCAGGAGATGGAGAAAAGGCAGCTAGCACCTACTACTTATAGGTGGTTGAGGCAGAGGTCACTAACTTGCTGTGGGCTCAAATTTAAATGCTTCTTTTCAAAGGTGCCCCAGGAATAGCAAAGTGAGAACTTATGACAAAAATCCTAAACTCAAATCTTTATTTAAATGCCCAGTCTCAGGGTGCCTGGGTGGCTCAGGAGGTAAAGCATCTGCCTTTGGCTCAGTTCATGACCCCAGGGTTCTGGGATTGAGTCCCACAATGGACTCCTTTTTCAATGGGGAGTCTACCTCTTTCTCCCTCTGTTCCTACCTTTGCTTGTGCAATATCTCTCTCTATCTCTCTCTATCTCTCTCTCAAATAAATAAATAATTAATTATATTAAAAATAAATAAATAAATACCCAGACTCGGTGTGAATAGGGTAATCATCTTTTAAACTGTGTAGACAACAACTCAGAATAGTTGTGTGCTCATCACATCTTGTCACATTCTTTTGAAAAGCACTGAGTGTTATCTGCAAACAATGAATCATGGAACATTACATCAAAAACTAATGATGTACTGTATAACAACTAATGTAACATAAAAACAAAGTTATTAGAAAAAATAAAATTAAATTAAAAAATAAAATAAAATAAAAAATAAGGAAATTATGTCTTTACAATTCAGTATGTTCCACTAAACTAAGGCGTCACAGGGACAGAAACCTCCTATTTCTCTGCATCCTCAATGCCTGGCACAGTAAGTGTTCCATCTCTGTCTGTGTCCTTACTGATCTTTCATGGACACACTAAAGAGGATATTTCCTCCATGGAGAAGCTGAAGTGATGACTTGCCAACAAGCCCAAAGCCACTTGGATGACATGTGGCAGCCAAACACTAGATCCCAGCCCATGTGACTGACCTCTGCTAAGATGTCACCGTCCATGGCTGCAGTGAAGTCAGTGGTTCATGAGCGGCTGAGCAGGAGGGGATTGGCCAATCACTGTCACTCTGGGAGGAAATTCTTATGAACAAAATTTGTGAAAGGAAAACCAAGAAGTTTATACCAAAATGCAAATGTCATTTGCATCTAAATCCAAAATGCCATCGTATTGTTATTACACAAAAATGATAAGACGAGAGAGGGAAAGCCAGCTTCCAGTGCTAGTCATGCCATGTGACATCATTCTCTGTGTCTGCCTGCTCTCAGCTGATACACAGTGGGGGATGGGGGCGGGGTGGGGCATGAAGTCTGGAGATGTAGGCTTGCTTTCAAATTCTTCAGTGCTCCTCAAATGAAAGTCTTTCCCATTTGCAGTAACTCTGAGGAGTTGAAGGGTGATTTCCTCTCACAAGCAGGCTCCATTTGTTCGGTACATTACAATTCCCAAATTGTGACCTGGGAGAATTCTCCTTAAGCTCTATTATCTTGTAGTCAACAGAATATAGATTTGCATGCCATAAAGATGTCTGGTTAGTGCATTGCTTATATCTTGGGATGGTGGATGGCACTCAGAGCAAAAACATTTCCTGAAGAAGTTTTTCAGAATTCATAAGCCTGGGCTGCATCTCAGGCTGCTGGGATTGGAATTTTTAATACACAATCTCCCCCTCGGTTGTAGGTCATTTAGCTAGATTATGTAATGTCACCCAAGGTACTAAGAAAGTAAGGTTTATCTTGATCCTCTTAGGCTGACATTGCCTGAGTTGCCCTGTGGGTTGCATTGTATTCTCTGTTCATAACTCTTGCCTCCTTCCCACTCCTGCCATGAGTCATGGTGAACTGACTTTACTTCTTCACCCACTGACAATGGGCCTGACCCTGTGAGGTACTTTGGCCAATGAAATGGGCAGAAGTGACAGTGTGCCAGTTTAGAGCCTAGGCTTTAAGAAACATTACATGTTCCTTCCCATCCTTCTTGAGTTTCTACCATCACCATGAAAAGATTACATCTTGAGTCACCTACTCCAGCATTAGAGACAGATGCAGGAAACCTGAACCCACTAGACACTTGGAATCAAGCTTCACTCACTGATCTGCAGTCCTATGATTAAGAAAATATTAATAATTGTTGTTTTGTGTTGCTGACATAGATTTTGATAATTTATTACACAGAAGTGTTGCAGCCACTATCAGACTAATACACCCCGTAGAGCTAAGAATTATGTGAACCTTCTTTTTTTTTTTAAAAAGATTTTATTTATTTATTTGACAGAGAGAGACCACAAGTAGGCAGAGAGACAGGCAGAGAGAGAGAGAGAGAGAGGAGGAAGCAGACTCCCTGCTGATCAGAGAGCCTGATGCAGGACTCGATCCCAGGACCCTGAGATCATGACCTGAGCCAAAAGCAGCGGCTTAACCCACTGAGCCACCCAGGCGCCCTTATGTGAACCTTCTTAGTCTCTGATATAATGAGTCGTACTGCCCCCTCCGCTCCTTCAGTAGCCTCATTAATTTATTTGAATGGATGTTTTCTAAGAACAGAAGGATTTCATAAGAACAGGGGTAGCATCTGAAGAAAGATTATTCTATATCTCTTGGGTCTAAAAATCTACTGGTGAGTAGATGTCAGTTTGACCAACTTACATAAATGAATGTGGGAAAAAAAGGGAGGGGATTATTCTTTGTTACTATCTGGTCTTGGTGAGAGACAGGCATATTTCTCCATTATGGGCCCTATTGCTCCAGGATTTGGGACACAAGTGTGCTTTGCTTTCCCTCAACAAGACTCCATAGGAAATAAAGACATCAGGCTCATACTATGTTTTTGTAACTCTGTGTGAAACCCAAATTATCCTAACAGCTTTTGGATAAACTGTCCCAGAGGTTGGATGTAAATCTCAATAATCCGGACCAGAGAGAAATCTGGAAATTGGCCTGATGCTTCCTGCCCCTTTCACTCTGCCATGGACTCAAGTGTGGTTTCTGAAAAGCTCTTCCTTTCTTTCAAAAATACCATGGAAGGAAGGCTCTTTGTTCACAGCTGGGAGCACAAGTAAAGCTTTCGAGAGTTGGATAGATACCTTGGTGTTCTTGTTCTTTGGGGTCACACTTAGTGACCTGACTGAGGAAGGCAGCTTTCTGGCAGAACATGGCCCTAAGCAATAGAGACAAGAGTCTTTGAAAAGACTATTTGGGGGACTCTAGGGGGTTTGGCAAGACCACGTCCCAGCAGGAAATACTTGAAGGATACTTCAAGTATCCTTCTTGAAGGATATGTCCTACTTGAAGGACATACAATGTTGTTGGCTTCCACAGATGTTTATATAGCACTGACTAAAGATATAAATACCTTCCCATTTTTCTAAATGGTTCTATGTCATTTTATGATATGCCATTTTCAATCTTCTTTCAGCATTTAAAGAAAAAAAAGGGGGGGGATGAAATTAAGCTTTTGCAGACATGAGCAACAAGAAAGATAATATTTATTGAGTACTCATTAAGTATCCCATGCTACCTTGTATTTTTATATCTCATTTGGTCCACTCACACACACACACACAAAAAACAGGAGGTAGATTATTAGTGTCATTTTTTTCAATAAGAAGAAAACTGGACTTAAAGAAGTTAACAACTTGACTACAGGACTGGAAATGGTAGGTTAAAGTCCCTGTCAATCTGATTTCAAGGCGGGTTCACTTAACTGCTACCTTGTGTTGGAAGAGTGTCCAGGCCTTAAAAACTCATCTGTCATGAGTTGAGTAGGAAGACGTCAACACAGATGGGGATAAAAGCAACAAAAAATACAGTTTAAAATGAAAAACATAATATTTTCTTAATCACACTAACTCCATTTTGTGCATCAGTTCATTCAGGAAAAGATTTCATAACTCTGCCTTGTGAAGAGAAATAAAATAGACATGGGGTATTTTATTTTACCATATCTGTTTCTCATAAGCTGACATGTCACTAGCACTCCTGTCACTGAACAAGAGAATATTCTATTTGAATCCTACTTTTCTACACCATGTGGACAATCATTATTGAATCCTAGAAATCTGTTTATAATTGAATCAGGGTATAGATTACATTGAGATGAGACCCAAACTTCTTTAACAACTATTGTCAAAAACTGACTCTTGGACTAATAGTGTACAAAAAAAAAGAGTAACAATAGCACAGGATAAAAATCTCAGAAATAATGTTATCCAGGATTTCATTGTGAAAGAAGAGATATTTTTAAACTACACCAGTCTGGCCTGTCTAGGCCTCTACTGCTATCAACCTATACCCCCTGACCCAAGGAGATTCAATTTCTCCTGACCCATTTGTCTCTAGAAAAAAACCTACAATTCACATCTTGCCTTTAACATTTTTTGTGCTGTGACAGTAATGGCCACACTTGCCAGCCTCCTCTACCAGCTTCTTTCCTTTCAAACTTTACTGTTGTTGGTAATTCATGAAAACAAGCCCTTCTTTACCGTCAGATGTACTTTCTGGCTTCCTTCCCACTCTGCCTCTCTGTGCCCTCAGTGCCAAGCATAACACACACACATAAAAACTCAAACTCTCTCACAGGCACGCACAATCTCATATACTCTCAGGCACATTCACACACCAGGGCACACACTCACACACTTGCATACATACACCCACAAATATACACACTCACACGCAAACACATTCAGGCACATACTCACACACATGCACCCTCACACACACCCTCAGGCTCATGCACACACAAGCACACATTTACACATATACATAGATTCACACACATGTTTACCCTCACAATATACACACTCACATACACACACTCAGACACACAATCACAGACATTCACATGCAAATATATGCTCAGGCACACACTCACACACATACACACATACTCACACACGTACTTGCAACCACATACAAATACTCAGACACACACACTCACAAACATACACTCAACAAATACACACACACATACTTTCAGGCATATACACACTCAGGCACGCGCGCGCACACACACACACACACACACACACACACACTCACATACACTCACTGGGAAATCAGTCAGCTGTGTCCCAATGAGAAGTGAATATATATGCCTCTGAGGCTCTGCGCTCTTCTGTGCCCTGCCCAGCTGCTCTTTTTGCCTGTCTCATTTACTTTCTGCTCCTCCTCCTTCTCCTTAAAACCTTGTGAAAACTCCAGAGATTTCCTGCCGCTTGGACTCTAGTCAGAGGTTTCTATGACCCATGGACATTCTGCACTCTCCTCCACCCATTTGTATTTCCCCCAAAGGTGAGCTGGGCTTTAGACATTGTTCTATCCTCTATATATTGGTTAAAATAATTAGAGATTCATTAAAATAACAATAAAAATATGTAATATAAAACAGAAATTAAATACACAAATTATATAAATGCATAAACTACAAACCCACAGAGGAGGGAAAAAATGTAATAAGAAAAATAAATCATGAAACTTTACCCAATCTAATCAGTGGCAATAAAGGAGAAAAAAGAAACATTAAAAAAAAGTGGGTCAAGTCAAATAAAAATGTAGGGTGAGAATAAACAAGTTCAAATGTTTCAATAACCACAACATACAAGAATAGATGAAATTCACCAAACAAGTGGAGCTGGTCAGATTAAAATAAAACAAAACACAAAATACAGCTCTACACTACTAATAAGCCACATCTACAACTTAAGCTAAAGGCTATAAGAAATATGAAAAAAGAAAGGTAACAGCTGAAAGAAGGTTGGAAAAATAAATGTCAGGTAAATACTAATCAGAAGGAAGCCAGATAAACTATGTTAAAAGCAGACAAAAATAGATTTAAAGACAAAAAACATTAGAAATAGAGAAGCCCAGAGCATTATGATAAAATATCCACATCTCCAGAAAGATTTAATAATTCTAAACTTGAATGTATCTAATAAAGTTGCCTCAAAATTCATAAGGCAAAAACTGACAAACCCAAAACAAGATAGTAACACTCTTATTATTATACAGGATTTCAAGTTGCTGTCATTAGTTATTGATGTGTCCAATACAACAATAACAACAAAAAATTAAATATTTAGCATTATCAACAAATTTGAAGAAGTCATCTAGTCAATAAGGTGTTTCTTTTTTTTTTGGTACAAAAATTAGGGTTAGGAGGAGAAAAAAGATGAAAATAAGAACTACTTCAAACTTTAAGACACTGATCCAAATTGCTACTAAGTATCAATTATAAATTATATACTCTTTATTAATAAGCCATGAAATATTTTATATTGAAGTACATGAGATGTCGACTAAGCTATACTCAAAGAAAAACTTACAACATTCCTGCATTTATCTAAAAATGAAAAAGAGGATGGGGTGGGGCTCCTGGGTGGCTCAGTTGATTAAGCCTCTGCCTCCAACTCAGGTCATGATCCCAGGGTCCTGGGATTGAGCCTAATTCTCCCTCTCCCTCTGCTGCTCCCCCTGCTGTGCTCTCTGTCTGTCCATCAAATAAATAAGTAAAATCTTAAAAAAAAAAAAAAAGAGGATGGGGTGACTGAGTGATGGGCATTACAGAGGGCATGTGATATAATGAGCACTGCTATATACAACTGATGAATCACTGAACTCTAAACTAATAATACTCTATATGTTAATTACTTGAACTTAAATTTAAAAATAAAAAATAAAAAGACAAAAAATAAATCATCTAAATTTTTAACTCAAGATGCTGGAAAAAGATCAAAGTATACCTACAGGTAATAAATGAAAGGAACAAATAAAGATAAAAGAAATTGGAGAATAAAAAAGGAAATAGAATTCTAGAGGAGACTTTTTTAATTACTAAAACTGGCTTAAGAAAAAGTAAAAAAAAAAAAAACTAGAAGATATTAAATCTTGAAAGAAATTACAAGGCAGATAAATCTTTATTCCTAAGGGGGAAAAAAAAGAGGAGAAAAGAAAAAGAAACACCAATCCCAAACAGATTTATGGGTAAGAATATTAAAGAACTAGACATACAGAACAGGATGTTGTCAGTAGAACAGAAAGAAATGAAAAGTTAATCCATTTTGCTAGCTAAAATAATGATAGCCAAATCAAGGAGAACAATTCCAAAAAATAGAGTAATAGACTCTTCTGACTTGTGAATGTAAGGGCAAAAATCTTAATTTGATATTATCCAATCAAACTTAACAATATGTGTTAAATTATAGTATGATATGTCCAAATAACTATCATATTAAGAATGCAAGATTAGGGAGGGAGGAGTCAAGATGGCGGAGAAGTAGCAAGCTGAGACTATTTTAGCTAGCAGGAGATCAGCTAGATAGCTTATCTAAAGATTGCAAACACCTGCAAATCCATCCGCAGATCGAAGAGAAGAAGAACAGCAATTCTGGAAACAGAAAAACAACCACTTTCTGAAAGGTAGGACTGGCAGAGACGTGAATCCAAAGCGACAGGAAGATAGACCCCGGGGGGAGGGGCTGGCTCCCGGCAAGCAGCGGAGCAACGGAGCACAAAATCAGGACTTTTAAAAGTCTGTTCCACTGAGGAACATCACTCCAGAGGCGAAACCGGGGGAAGCCCACGCGGGGTCAGCGTGGCCTCAGGTCCCGCAGGGTCACAGAAGGATCTAGGGTGTCTGAGTGTCACAGAGCTTGCAGGTATTGGAAGAGGAAAACCGGCTACAGAGACAGAGCCAACAGTAAGCTCACAGCTCAGGGTTACCTTGAACCAGCCACAGGCTCGGTGAGCTCGGAGTGCGGCCAGAGGTCAGGCAGACGCGAGTAACTGGGCGCTGTTCTCTGAGGGAGCACTAAGGAGTGGGGCCCCGGGCTCTTGGCTCTGGCAGGCCGGAGACCAAGAGGCCGCCATTTGTATTCCAGTCCTCTGGAACTCTACGGAAAGAGCTCAGGGAACAAAAGCTCCTGAGAGCAAACCCAAGCCGATTATTCAGCCCATGGTAAAGGCGGTGCAATTCCGCCTGGGGCAAAGACACTTGAGAATTACTACAACAGGCCCCTCCCCCAGAAGATCAACAAGAATTCCAACCAAGACCAAGTTCACCTACCAAGGAGTACGGTTTCAATACTAAGGAGAGCAGCAGAATTCCAGAGGAGGAGAAAGCAAAGTACGGAACTCATGGCTTTTTCCCTGTAATTTTTTTTTAGTCTTGCAGTTAATTTAATTTTTTTCTTTTTCATTTTTTTTTTCTCGCCTTCTGGTAAATTTTTTTTTAACTTTTACGTTTTCTTTTTTAACGTTTTTTAAGTAGTTTATCTAATATATATTTTTTCTCTTTTATATTTTTCTTTATTCGTTTTGGTTTTTTTTAATTCTTTCCTTTTGTTTTTTTTTTTTTCTTTCTTCCTTTTTGAACCTCTTTTTATCCCCGTTCTCCCCCCTCATGAATGGGGATCTCTTCTGATTTGGTTAAAGCATATATTCCTGGGGTTGTTGCACCCTTCTAGTATTTTACTTGCTCCTTCATATACTCTTATCTAGACAAAATGACAAGACGGAAAAATTCACCACAAAAAAAAGAGCATGAGGCAGTACCAAAGGCTAGGGACCTAATCAATACAGACATTGGTAATATGTCAGATCTAGATTTCAGAATGACAATTCTCAAGGTTCTAGCCTGGCTCAAAAAAGGCATGGAAGATATTAGAGAAACCCTCTCAGGAGATATAAAAGCCCTTGCTGGAGAAATAAAAGAACTAAAATCTAAACAAGTTGAAATCAAAAAAGCTATTAATGAGGTGCAATTAAAAATGGAGGCTCTCACTACTAGGAAAAATGAGGCAGAAGATAGAATTAGTGATATAGAAGACCAAATGACAGAGAATAAAGAAGCTGAGCAAAAGAGGGACAAACAGCTACTGGACCATGAGGGGAGAATTCGAGAGAAGTGACACCATAAGATGAAACAACATTAGAATAATTGGGATTCCAGAAGAAGAAGAAAGAGAGAGGGTATACTGGAGAGAATTATTGGGGAGAATTTCCCCAAAATGGCAAAGGGAACAAGCATCTAAATTCAGGAGGTTCAGAGAATGCCCCTCAAAATCAATAAGAATAGGCCCACACCCCATCACCTAATAGTAAAATTTACAAGTCTCAGTGACAAAGAGAAAATCCTGAAAGCAGCCTGGGAAAAGAAGTCTGCAACATACAATGGTAAAAATATTAGATTGGCAGCTGAATTATCCACAGAGACCTGACAGGCCAGAAAGAACTGGTGTGATATTTTCAGAGCACTAAATGAGAAAAACATGCAGCCAAGAATACTATATCCAGCTAGGCTATCATTGAAAATAGAAGGAGAGATTAAAAGCTTCCAGGACAAACAAAAGCTGAAAGAATTTGCAAACACCTAACCAGCTCTACAGGAAATATTGAAAGGGGTCCTCTAAGCAAAGAGAGAGCCTACAAGTGGTAGATCAGAAAGGAACAGAGACCATATACAGTAACAGTCACCTTACAGGCACTACAATGGCACTAAATTCATATCTCTCAATAGTTACCCTGAATGTTAATGGGCTAAATGCCCCTGTCAAAAGACACAGGGTATCAGAATGGATTAAAAAAAAAAAAAAACCACCAATATGTTGCCTCCAAGAAACTCATTTTAAGCCTGAAGACAACACCAGATTTAAAGTGAGGGGTTGGAAAAGAATTTACCATGCTAATGGACATCAGAAGAAAGCAGGAGTGGCAATCCTTATATCATATCAATTAGATTTTAAGCCAAAGACTATAATAAGAGATGAGGAAGGACACTATATCATACTCAAAGGGTCTGTCCAGCAAGAAGATCTAACAATTTTAAATATATGCCCCCAACATGGGAGCAGCTAACTATATAAACCAATTAATGACAAAATCAAAGAAACACATCAACAATAATACAATAATAGTAGGGGACCTTAACACTCCCCTCACTGAAATGGACAGATCATCCAAGCAAAAGATCAGCCTTAAACGACACATGGACCAGATGGACATCACAGACATATTCAGAACATTTCATCCCAAAGCAACAGAATACACATTCTTCTCCAGTGCACATTGAACACTCTCCAGAATAGATCACATCCTCGGTCCTAAATCAGGACTCAAAAGATTGGGATCATTCTCTGCATATTTTCAGACCACAATGCTCTGAAGCTAGAACTCAACCACAAAAGGAAGTTTGGAAAGAACCCAAATACATGGAGACTAAACAGCATCCTTCTAAAGAATGAATGGGTCAACCGGGAAATTAAAGAAGAATTGAAAAAAATCATGGAAACAAATGATAATGAAAATACAATGGTTCAAAATCGGTGAGACACAACAAAGGCAGTCCTGAGAGGAAAATATATAGCGGTACAAGCCTTTCTCAAGAAACAAGAAAGGTCTCAAATACACAACCTAACACTACACCTAAAGGAGCTGGAGAAAGAACAAGAAAGAAACCCTAAGCCCAGCAGGAGAAGAGAAATCATAAAGATCAGAGCAGAAATCAATGAAATAGAAACCAAAAAAAACACAATAGAACAAATCAATGAAACTAGGAGCTGGTTCTTTGAAAGAATTAATAAGATTGATAAACCCCTGGCCAGACTTATCAAAAAGAAAAGAGAAATGACCCAAATAAATAAAATCATGAATGAAAGAGGAGAGATCAAAACTAACACCAAAGAAATATAAACTATTATAAGAACATACTATGAGCAACTCTACGCCAACAAATTTGACAATCTGGAAGAAATGGATGCATTCCTAGAAACATATAAACTACCACTACTGAACTAGGAAGAAATAGAAAGCCTGAACAGACCCATAACCAGTAAGGAGATTGAAACAGTCATTAAAAATCTCCAAACAAACAAAAGCCCAGGGCCGGACGGCTTCCTGGGGGAATTCTACCAAACATTTAAAGAAGAACTAATTCCTATTCTCCTGAAACTGTTCCAAAAAATAGAAATGAAAGGAAAACTTCCAAACTCATTTTATGAGGCCAGCATCACCTTGATCCCAAAACCAGACAACGATCCCATCAAAAAAGAGAGCTATAGACCAATATCCTTGATGAACACAGATGTGAAAATTCTCACCAAAATACTAGCCAATAGGATTCAACAGTATATTAAAAGGATTATTCACCACGACCAAGTGGGATTTATTCCAGGGTTGCAAGGTTGGTTCAACATCTGCAAATCAATCAATGCGATACAACACATCAATAAAAGAAAGAACAAGAACCATATGATGCTCTCAATAGATGCTGAAAAAGCATTTGACAAAGTACAGCATCCCTTCCTGATCAAAACTCTTCAAAGTGTAGGGATAGAGGGCACATACCTCAATATTATCAAAGCCATTTATGAAAAACCCACTGCAAATATCATTCTCAATGAAGAAAAGCTGAAAGCTTTTCTGCTAATGTCAGGAACACGGCAGGGATGTCCATTATCACCACTGCTATTCAACATAGTACTAGAAGTCCTAGCCTCAGCAATCAGACAACAAAAAGAAATTAAAGGCATCCAAATTGGCAAAGAAGAAGTCAAACTCGCACTCTTTGCATATGATATGATACTATATGTGGAAAACCCAAAAGACTCCACTCCAAAACTGCTAGAACTTGTACAGGAATTCAGTAAAGTGTCAGGATATAAAATCAAAGCACAGAAATCAGTTGCATTTCTCTACACCAACAACAAGACAGAAGAAAGAGAAATTAAGGAGTCAATCCCATTTACAATTGCACCCAAAACCATAAGATACCTAGGAATAAACCTAACCAAAGAGGCACAGAATCTATACTCAGAAAACTATAAAGTACTCATGAAAGAAATTGAGGAAGAGACAAAGAAATGGAAAAATGTTCCATGCTCCTGGATTCGAAGAATAAATATTGTGAAAATGTCTATGCTACCTAAAGCAATCTACACATTTAATGCAATTCCTATCAAAGTACCATCCATCTTTTTCAAAGAAATGGAACAAATAATTCTAAAATTCATATGGAACCAGAAAAGACCTCGAATAGCCAAAGGGATATTGAAAAAGAAAGCCAACGTTGGTGGCATCACAATTCTGGACTTCAAGCTCCATTACAAAGCTGTCATCATCACGACAGCATGGTACTGGCACAAAAACAGACACATAGATCAATGGAACAGAATAGAGAGCCCAGAAATAGACCCTCAACTCTACAGTCAACTGATCTTTGACAAAGCAGGAAAGAATATCCAATGGAAAAAAGACAGCCTCTTCAATAAATGGTGCTGGGAAAATGGACAGCCACATGCAGAAAAATGAAATTGGACTATTTCCTTACACCACACACAAAAATAGACTCAAAATGGATGAAGGACCTCAATGTACGAAAGGAATCCATCAAAATCCCTGAAAAGAACACAGGCAGCAACCTCTTCGACCTCAGCCGCAGCAACATCTTCCTAGGAACAACGCCAAAGGCAAGGGAAGCAAGGGCAAAAATGAACTATTAGGATTTCATCAAGATCAGAAGCTTTTGCACAGCAAAGGAAACAGTTAACAAAATCAAAAGACAACTGACAGAATGGGAGAAGATATTTGCAAACAACATATCAGATAAAAGACTAGTGTCCAGAATCTATAAAGAACTTAGCAAACTCAACACCCAAAGAACAAATAATCCAATCAAGAAATGGGCAGAGGACATGAACAGACATTTCTGCAAAGAAGACATCCAGATGGCCAACAGACACATGAAAAAGTGCTCCATATCACTCGGCATCAGGGAAATACACATCAAAACCACAATGAGATATCACCTCACACCAGTCAGAATGGCTAAAATCAACAAGTCAGGAAATGACAGATGCTGGCGAGGATGTGGAGAAAGGGGAACCCTCCTACATTGTTGGTGGGAATGCAAGCTGGTGCAGCCACTCTGGAAAACAGCATGGAGGTTCCTCAGAATGTTGAAAATAGAACTGCCCTATGACCCAGCAATTGCACTACTGGGTATTTACCCTAAAGATACAAACGTAGTGATCCAAAGGGGCATGTGCACCCGAATGTTTATAGCAGCAATGTCCACAATAGCCCAACTATGGAAAGAACCTAGATGCCCATCAACAGATGAATGGATCAAGAAGATGTGGTATATATACACAATGGAATACTATGCAGCCATCAAAAGAAATGAAATCTTGCCATTTGCGACAACATGGATGGAACTAGAGCGTATCATGCTTAGCGAAATAAGTCAAGCAGAGAAAGACAACTATCATATGATCTCCCTGATATGAGGAAGTGGTGATGCAACATGGGGGCTTAAGTGGGTAGAAGAAGAATCAATGAAGCAAGATGGAATTGGGAGGGAGACCAACCATAAGTGACTCTTAATCTCACAAAAGAAACTGAGGGTTGCTGGGGGGAGGGGGATGGGGGGAAGGGGGTGGGATTATGGACATTGGGGAGTGTATAGGCTTTGGTGAGTGCTGTGAAGTGTGTTAACTTGGTGATTCACAGACCTGTACCCCTGGGGATAAAAATATATGTTTATAAAAAATAAAAAATTTTAAAAAATTAGTTAAACCAGTAAATAAATTATATTAAAATCTCCAAAAAAAAAAAAAGAATGCAAGATTAGGGGTGTCTGGGTGGCTCAGTTGGTTAAAGCCTCTGCCTTCAGCTCAGGTCATGATCTCAGGGTCCTGGGATGGAGCCCCAAGTTGGGCTTTCTGCTCAGCAGGGAGACTGCTTCCCTTCCTCTCTCTCTGTCTGCCTCTCTGCCTACTTGTGATCTCTGTCTGTCAAATAAATAAATAAAAGCTTTAAAAAAAAAGATATGTGGCTATTAAAAAAAAGAATCCAAGATTAATTCAAAATTGTTTTTACAAAGCTATTTATGGGGGCATCTGGGTGGCTCAGTGGGTTAAGCCTCTGCCTTGCCTTAGGTCATGATCTCAGGGTCCCGGGATTTAGTCCTGCTTTGGGCTTTCTGCTCCGCAGGGAGCCTCCTTCCCCCTCTCTCTCTGCCTGCTTCTCTGCCTACTTATGATCTCTCTCTCTCTCTCTGTCAAATAAATAAATAAAATCTTGTTTAAAAAGCTGTTTATGTTAAGAATTGCTTTAATATGGGATACCCTTAATATTATGCCATATATAAATATATATTTATATATAATTGCTTTAATATATTTTATTAGAAACCAATATGATAATCTTAATAGAGATCAAAATGATTTGATAAAATTAAAACCAATTTCTAATTTTTATTTTTATTTTTTTTAATTTTATTTATTTATTTGACAAAGATCACAAGTAGTCAGAGAGTCAGGCTGAGACAGAGAAGGGAGGCAGGCTCCCTGCAGAGCAGAGAACTCAATGTAGGGCTTGATCCCAGGACCCTGAGATCATGACCTGAGCCAAAGGCAGAGGCTTTAACCCACTGAGCCTCCCAGGCGCCCCCCCAATTTGTAATTTTTAAAGAATGTTTAGCAAATTAGTCATCAAAGAAAACATGCCAACTTCTATTTTATAGCACTCTTCAACAAGCATCATGTTTAATGATAAAGCATTAAAAGGACAATGCCAACTACTACTACTACCCTAACCATTCAATATTCTACTGAAAATATTTGTCAACCCAGACAAATAAATAAAGAAGAAGAGGAAAAACAAACAATACAAGGAAAAAGAAAACTGTTGTGTTCTGCATATGATATGATTATGTAGAAAATCTAAAATTAATTGGCAAATTTTTTTATCTAAATGAGAATTAAATGAGCAAAGTGGCTTAAGATAAAATAAGCATGCAGAAATTAATTAAGTTCAAACTATTACTCTCAAAAGAGGATGGAAGGAAGGGAGGGAGGGAGGAAGGAAGGAAGGAAAGGAGAAAGGAAGGAAGGAAGGAAAAGAGAAAGAATCCAGTCTATAGTGAAACAACAACTATTATGTCTAGAAATAGAAATAAATAAGAAAATTCAAAACCTATAGGAAGAAAACTACAGAATTTTACCAAAGGCCATAAAGGGAAGACCTGAATACATAGAGAAATGTACTGGACTCTGGCAAAGACGAATTTATTTTGAAGCTAATGAACTTTAACCCACAAATCTTCCACTTAGAGATAAAGCCCCACTCTCAGTGGGAAGTTCCCATCCAAGGAATCATTAGGGCATCCCAGTATCACCAGGTTTGGCTCCACATCCACACAGGTGAAATTCACTATCGCAACCCACTTTTGCACTACCAAAGGCTCCACTTTTCCCAAGCACCTTTAGTCATACATCCCAGAGTTTTAAAGAGGGAGATTTTCTGAGCAAAAGGAAGAGAGAAAGAGAGAGAAAAACCAAGAAACAGACTCTTCACTACAGAGAACAAACTGCTGGTTACCAGAAGTGAGGTGGTAGGGGGAAGAGGGAAATAGTTAATGAGGATTAAGCAGTGCACCTGTTGTGATGAGCACGAGGGGATGTATGGAGTTGTTGAATCACTATATTGTACACCTGAAACTAATATGACACTGCACGCTAACTATATTGGAAAGCAAATTAAAACTTGAAAAAGTTTAAAAATTAATTTTTTAAATTTATTTTTTATTTTCAGCATAACAGTATTCATTATTTTTGCACCACACCCAGTGCTCCATGCAATCTGTGCCCTCTCTAATACCCACCACCTGGTACCCCAACCTCCCACCCCCGCCCCTTCAAAACCCTCAGATTGTTTTTCAGATTCCATAGTCTCTCATGGTTCACCTCCCCTTCCAGTTTCCCCCAAATCCCTTCTCCTCTCTAACTCCTCATGTCCTCCATGCTATTTGTTATGCTCCACAAATAAGTGAAACCATATAACTGACTCTCTCTGCTTGACTTAATTCACTCAGCATAATCTCTTCCAATCCCGTCCATGTTGCTACAAAAGTTGGGTATTCGCCCTTTCTGATGGAGGCATAATACTCCATAGTGTATATGGACCACATCTTCCTTATCTATTTGTCCGTTGAAGGGCATCTTGGTTCTTTCCACAGTTTGGCGTTAAATAAATAAAAAAGAGAGGTTTTTAAAATTTAAATTCAATTTAGAAAACACATAGTGTATTATTAGTTTCAGAGGGAGAACTTAGTGATTCATCAGTTGCATATGACAATCAGTACTCAGTACGTCAAGTGCCCTCCTTAATGCCTATCACCCAGTGACCCCATCTTCCCACCCCACCTCCAGCAACCCTGTTTGTTCCCTAGAGTTAAGAGTCTCTTACAGTTTACCTCCCTCTCTTTTTTCTTCTTATCTTTTTCCTTCCCTTTCCCTGTGTTCATCTGTTTTGTTTCTTAAATTCCACATATGAGTGAAATCATATGGTATTTTCCTTTCTCTGACTTATTTAGCCTAATATCCTCTAGTTCCAGCCACATGGTTACAAATGACAAGATTTCATTCTTTTTGGTGGCTGAGTAATATTTCATTATATATGATGAAATATTATAGATGAATGGATAAAATGAATAGATGAATGGATAAAAAAGAATATATATGTATGTATATATATATATATATATATATATATATATATATAAAAGAATATATGTATATTCTTTTTTATCCATTCATCTATCAACAGCTATCTGAGCTCTTCCTATATTTTGGCTATTGTGGACATTGCTGTTATAAACATCAGGGAGCATGCATCCCTTCGAATCACTATGTTTGTATCCTTTGGATAAATACCTAGTAGTCCAATTGCTGGGTCACAGGGTAGCTCTATTCTTAACTTTATGAGGAACCTCCATACTGTTTTCCAGAGTAGCTGCACCAGTTTGCATTCCCACCAAAAGTATAAGAGTGTTCCCCTTTCTCCATATGCTTGCCAACATGTTTCCTGACTTGCTAATTTTAACCATTCTGACCAGTGTGAGGTGGTATCTCAATGTGGTTTTGTTTGGGGTGTTTTGTTTTGTTTTGTTTTTTGTGGGATTTTTTTGGGGGGGTTGATTTTTTGTTTCATTAATTTTATTTAATTTCTTTTCAGTGTTCCAAAATTCATTGTTTATGCAATATACCCAGTGCTCCATACAATATGTGCCCTCCATAATACCCACCACCAGGCTCACCCAACCCCCCATCCCCCTCCCCTCCAAAACCTTCAGTTCGTTTCCCAGAGTTCACTGTCTCTCATGGTTTGTCTCCCCCTCCAATTTCCCCCAACTCCCTTCTCCTCTCCATCTCCCAATGTCCTCTGTGTTATTCCTTATGCTTCACAAGTAAGTGAAACCATATGTCAACGTGGTTTTGATTTGTATTTCCCTGAGTTGTACTTTTTTCATGTGTCTGTTGGCCATTTGTGTGTCTTCTTTGCAGAAATGCCTGTTCATATCTTCTTCCCATTTCTTGACTGGATTTTTTGTTTTGGGGGTGTTGAGTTTGATAAGTTCTTTATAGATTTTTGATACCAGCCTTTTATCTAATAAGTCATTTGTAAATATCTTCTCCCATTCCATAAGTTGCCTTTTAGTTTTGTTAACTATTTCCTTTGCTCTGCAAAAAGTTTTTATCCTGATGAAGTTTCAGTAGTTCATTTTTGCTTTTGTTTCCTTTGCCTTTGGAGACATGTCTGGCAAGAAGCTGTTGCGGCCCAAGTCAAAGTAGTTGCTGCCTGTATTCTCCTCTAGGACTTTGATGGATTCCTGTCTCACATTTAGGTCTTTCATCATTTTGAGTTTGTTTTTGTGTGTTGGATAAGAAAGTGGTCCAGTTTCCTTCTTCTGCATGTGGCTATCCAATTTTCCCAGCACCACTTATTGAAGAGACTGTCTTTTTTCCACTGGATATTTGTTCCTGCTTTGTCGAAGATTATTTAGCCAGAGTTGAGGGTCCACTTCCAGGCTTTCTATTCTGGTCCACTGATTTACGTGTCTGCTTTCCTGCCAGCACCCTACTGTCTTGGTGAGTACCGGTTTGTCATACGAATTGAGGTCCAGAATCGGGACATTTCCAGCTGTGGTTTTCTTTTTCTTTTTCTTTTCATTCCTTTGGCTATTCAGGATATTTCTGGTTCTATACAAATTTTAAGAATGTTTGTTCCACCTCTGTGGGAAATGTTGATGGCATTTTGATAGGGATTGCACTGAATGTGTAGATTGCTTTGGGCAGCATGGACATTTTAACAATATTGGTTCTTCCAATCCATGAGCATGCAATGTTTTTCCATTTCTTTGTGTTGTAAGAGGGGACACTTCCTTGCTCATTGTTTTTCAGAGAAAATTAGAATAAAATTTTATGGTTGAACTAACCCTTCCCCTCCCTCAAGTAGAAAAAAATTACCAATGGTTTATGCACACTGCTTCTCATCTGCATAAGCACAAAGTGGCTGTTCTTCATCTGAGGTCATTCATCCTTTTGAACAGTGGTGAAAAAATGGCCATAATAACAGTGACATTAGTTTCTGCTCATCAAAAATAGTCACGATGAGCCATGCACCGGGCTGAGTCCTTTACGTATGTTATCTGTTTGCATTCTTTCTACCCAGTGAGGTAAAAGTATCACTATTATCCCTACTTGACAGGTAAGGAAACTGAACTTTTTTAAAAGATTACTTTGTCCCAGACCTCATGATGAGTAAATTGTAGTGACAAATGTCAGATTCAACACCTAGGGCTCCTTTGATACAGTATTTTCTAGTATTTCTCTTTTCTGTTGAATACCACATTCCTTGCAATCTTTGGGAATGAAAATAATAACAACCAGTAAATACTCAGTCCTCAGTATGATATGGTGGTACTTTAGAGCCTGGGTCCTTGTATGAGACTAGAAATCTCAGATCCCTATCCTGGTTTTGTTACCTATAAAATGAGAAAAACAACACATACCCCATGAGGTTGTTGTGAGGATTATTTAAGGCTTGTAATGTGCTTATCCTTGGACATGGTGCCTTGAGACGTCTCAGTACGAGTTATCCATCAACGTGGTTTTGAGCCTGATTGGGCTCCAGGTACAGTCAGTCCTCAGCCCCTCCCACACATTAGCACAGGTTGTCTCACCACTGCCTTGTAAAAACATCGGGGCTCAGGGAAGCTCCACAGATGGTCGAGGTCATCAGCCCCATAAGCAGTCCTGACAGGATTCAAAACTGATCTGAGAACAAACCATGCTTGTCTGTTTTTTGGACTGACTTTACAAAGAATAATGAAAGGGTTGTGAAATTAACTCAGAAAAAAAGTTGGTCACGAGCTATTTGGGGTCAATGTGTTTGCACAGCACTGCAGGTAACACTTAAAAAGGAAAATAAAACATCCTTGTTTTCAAAGAACATGAATTTCAATAAGAATTTTGATTAGTCATACTATGAGGCAGAAAGAAATCCTTTCTATCATAGAAGTACAAAAAAGTCCTAGGCAGGAGCAAAATGGGCAGGAATGTCAGTAGAAGGGTGGCATCTGCGTCCTGAGTGTGGCATTGCAGCCACACCCTGAAGGATGAGTTAAGACTTTGGGAAAGACACTGGGGTAAAAATCATTTCAGGTTGAGAGAACAGCTTGAGAGCAAAAAACAAACAAACAAAACTCTAGTCCTGGAGTTTGACGTGTGTTTCAGATGTCAAGTCTGGTGTGGTTAGAAAAGGTGGCTTGTATCCCAAGAACACTGGTCCTTCACAATATTAATAATAGCTACCATTCTGTAAAGGTGAAAAAGAGACACCATGGCCAAACAAGTTAGGGAACACAGGGTTAAACAAAAGTAAACAGAGTTCTTTACTGCAGACTTCCCAGAGTCTAGAGTGTGCTAATACACCTTTTGAACATCCAACAGTGAGGAAGAGTGGTCAGTGTTGTCCAGTTTCTTACCCTGAATCCCTTGTGCAGAGAAGCATCTCAAAGTATCCACATTCCTTGGAGTAAACTTTGGAAAATGCAGATCTGGAGCACAAGGAACATGGATTTATATGTTAAGTAGGGAAAGGGTGACCCCAGGCAAAATTATTGAAACTGTTATGTGTGAATAATGGAGGGTTGTTGGAAGTTTTAGAAGTAGGAATGACATGATCAAGTATGTCATTTAGGAAGACTGTCCTGGTTGCAGAATGAAGGAAGGATGAATAGAGTGATTGGGGCAGGAAGTAAAGTCATGGAAGGATCAAAAGGTTGACATGAGTGATAATGTGGGCATAAAACAGGCAATGGGGGGGTGCCTGGGTGACTCATTGTGTTAAGCCCCTGCCTCCGGCTCAGGTCATGATTTCAGGTCCTGGACTCTCTGCTCAGCAGGGGGCCTTTTCCCCCCCTCTCTCTACCTACTTGTGATCTCTCTCTGTGTGTCTAATAAATAAATAAAAACAAACAAACATACAAAAAAAACCCCAATAAAAAAAAAAAAAACAGGCAATGGGGAGCAGAAGATCCAACAAAGAAAATTCAGAGCACAGGGTGACATCATTTAGGCAAGGAGTCAGACCAAGCACACAGAGGACAAGGAATGTTGCATGGCTCAGAAGTGGATAGCTTGCTTTTATTTGAAGGAAAGAATGCTGAAGAAGGAAAAGTTCTGGGTTTGGGGAGTGGAGTGAAAGGAAGATAATGGAGAGAAAAGAATGAATTTGGTTCAGGACAAGCTGAGTTTGTGGTAACCCACTGAGAATCTGGGTGCAGATAATCTTGTTAATTACTGTTTAAGAGTAATGTAAAAATCCATCTGGGGCCCTCTAATGGTGGGGCTAGTGGTTAGCCCCCACATTGGTGGGTATGAGACAGAAGTGGATGAAGCACTTCATCAAGGATACAGAGAAAGAAGACACTTCTAACAGTCTCCTAGCCAGTGTCCTATGTGTCTCTTTACACCTCTGCTCTCAGCCATTACAGGTTATTCCTCCCCATCCATCCCCTTGCTAACCAGCACCCAACCCTTCTCTCCCATCACAACCTTGCCTTTCCAGAAGTTGCTGTTGGAACTTAGCTCACCCAGCTGCCCTGGCTGGCTCTTTTGCAAATGGGTCCAACAGTTATCAGCTATCCATCTGCTCAGCGCAAGACAGCTCACTCCTCAGGTTGAACCCTCAAAGGCAGACCTAGCAGAACCAGACATGAAATTCTCTG
Source organism: Mustela nivalis (assembly GCF_964662115.1). Classification (NCBI taxonomy): domain Eukaryota; kingdom Metazoa; phylum Chordata; class Mammalia; order Carnivora; family Mustelidae; genus Mustela; species Mustela nivalis. Next base: position 99,127,474 of record NC_139027.1, read on the forward strand.
TCTTGATTTGGGCTCCCCCAAAGCAGATCCTGAGATAAGGATTTATGTGCATCAATTATTTGGGAGGTGAGCGCAAGAAACAGTTAAGAAAGTGGAGAAATGAGTCAGGGAAGGGAAAGTAAAGAGGCATGTAAATGAAAAGTCCCTTCTTTGGTCCACTGGGCATCAACCTCACTGGAAACTCTGGAAGACTATAGAGAACACACCTCATGGTTGTCCATTATGAGGGACAGCTGTGTATTTCCCCACCAGGTCCCATCCATCATTGTCCAAGAGCTACTTCCTGATGTACTAACTCCCCAGAATTTATAACTTGCATGTGTCCAGACCTACATGGTCCTAACTCCAGAAAAACCTCAGGAAGAGTCACCAAGTTCCCAGTAAGAAGACATGGGTACCTAAGGTTACCAGAGATAAGTGCAGGAGAGGTAAGCATGGAGAATCCACAGCATTTGCTGTAACCACTAAAAACTGGAGACCAGTTTGTTCAATGGAAGATGGAATCCTTGGGAAAAGCAAAGAAGTTTCTCTCCTGGGAAACTGGCCAGTACTATTCCAAAGGAGAAACCTGAGTCAAATGTGCTTATTTCATACAGTTAGCAGTATATTTTAATGATCTTAAGAGTTCAGCAGTCACCACAGGCACCAAATTTCTCTTGGCTCTCTCCCTCATTTTCTATACATAGGTCAAAGAACTCTCGGCCTTGAATGAAAGCATTATTGACCAAAATTGTTCCAAATGTCAAATACACATCCCAAAAATGAAAACCAATCAGACCAAGGCTTAGAGAAAGTATGTGTATGTCGGACTTAGCCTATAAATTACTTTTAGCTTTGATTAAATTCCTTTCTCTCTAACAAGTTTCTGGACTATCAATTATTATAATGGACAGGGCTGCTGGACTTCTAAAGAAGTCTTAGTAATTGCATTCAAATGTATTCTTTCAAAATATGCTTGGGTCCTGGCATTTGAATGCCAGCCTTGGAGTAGCAAAAGACATGAGGAAGATGGAACACAAAGAAATGGTGAGCCAGCTGGTCAACCAACCAGTCTGATTCATGACAGGCTATGATTAATATTCAAATACACAACCTGAGTAAACTAAATTTTCATGGAAGTGATGTTTACCAAATTGAGCACTACACTATTCTGAATTCTGGAAAATGAATATACAGCTGTAGAATCTTATAACCCATGTCTCCAAGCACTTTGGGCAACCATTTGCTTTATTGAAATAAATGGGCATGCAAAGAATTTGCCGCCACAGACCTTAGAACAAGAAGAAAACCATCCTTGTTGATTTTTCTCCAGGTCACAAATTTAAGTGAAAATAAGTCAATGTTGCCTTTTCCCCAATCTCAACAGGGTGCTGAGTTTTTGGCTTGGCTTCTGGTATTTACTGCTCTCAGAAAATCTGTCTCCAGAGTAATATTTTTACAACGACAGATTCTCCATAAAAAATAAATTTGGGGCATTGGCTTGCCTTAAGGCAAAAAAAAAAAATATTTGTAGAACTAGTCCTAAGAAAAATTGAGCTGCCTCACCTATAAAATGGTAATAATACCTGTTGTAAAGATTAAATGCACTAACAGCACTGAGCCTACAGCCTGGCACAGGATAGGAGTGGAACAAATTTTATTCACTTCTCACAGATTCCCTAAGGAGCTGTACAGCCAAGTGTAAGAAACATCTTCTGAGTTTACTGACTTCTGGAGTTTGAGCCCCATGAGTGACATGGAATAAGGAATTTATTATAGGGATTGATTCTTGTGCCATATGAGAGCTGGTGGAAAAGTCTAGAATGGCCATTGTTTCTGCATCTTGTGGCAGGTCTAAAGTCACTGAAATTAGCAGGGTAGAGTAACTGGAAGAAAAGTGAACATGAAGCAAGAACCCCAAAGACAGACTAAAGCCCACATCCTTTCTCACCATCTCCAATCTTGAGGACGCAGGTGACCTTCAAAAGAAAACAGAGTCTTCACCATGTAGCTCAGGATTTTGAAAAGCTGGAGGAGGAGATGAATAGGAGCCCACACCCACCAAGTGAGCCTGCACAATGGGCATCACTCAAGGCTTGCAACTTCCCTTCAGGATTCCAGACTCACAAAACCAAAAACTAGATCCATGCATGAGAGAGAGTTCTGGGAAATGTAGTTCCATGTAAGTTACAATGATAGAGTGGAAAGCCATCATAACTTTCCTACATAATGAATTGACGTGCCTGCCCCCAGTGGGCTGCTGGGAAAATTAAGCAAGATAAATATGCATGACACCCCCATATAGTCAACACACAAATGAGTTCCTCCATCATCTACTCTACAATATAAGTCCATGCAGAAGTTGACAGCATATGACTATCTCTTGCTTAACAACTTAAACTTATTCTCAAAAACCTGTCCATAAGTGAAAACCCATTAACTTTTAAATTTTTTCTTTATTAATGGGGGGAAATATAATGTTTTCCATCTCAATCTAAACAGAAAAATATATTACTTGAACAACAAAAGCAACTTTACATAAGTAATAAGCAACAATGGGAAAATAACAATTTGAGTTTATATACAAAATACAAAGTAATAAACATATTACTCTCATTACCTTTCCTTTTTCTGAAACATTTTCTTCAGTAATGTTTCAACTTTGGAGGAGTTTATGGTTATCTCACACATAGATCACACTTAATGAATGCATAGGATAGAAAAACACAGGAAAAAATTAAGGCTTATCATGAAGTCCTTCAAAGTGCATGTGAACCATACACATGCCCAAGAGATCTGACACTTGTTGAAGATGCTGCCACTTCACTTCTCACTCAGCCTAAATGCACTGAAGAAAACTTTACGGGCTCACCAAATAGGGCGTACAGCTCAAATTCAACCCATGTGATGTTCTTCTACTAGTGACTGTGGTATTGAGTGTGTGTTTTTGCAGGAAACTGTAGTATCAAAAAAAAAAAATGTTTTTAGGACACCTGGGTGGCTCAGATGATTAAGCGTCTGCCTTCAGCTTCATGGTCCCAGGGTCCTGGGAGAGAATACCACATCGGGCTCCCTGCTTAGTGGGGAGTCTGCTTCTTCCTCTACCCTTTCCCCTGCTCGTGTGTGCTCTCACTCTCTTTCTAAAATAAATAAGTAAAATCTTTAAAAATATATACTTTTAGTTTATTTGGAGTAAGAAGCTTATTAGTTTTTCTTTAGTTGGGAAGTGGGGGAAATAAACCTGGAAACTAGTGTCGTTTTTTAAGAATTGCTGTGATGAGAAGTTGTCATCTGTACCATAACTGTTAGAGTATCCTATATAAGACCCTTTATCTACATACTTTATTCAATTCTCAAAACCACTGTTAAAGTGAGATTTTCATTTAAAAAATTAAATAAAGTATAAAATGTGCCTAGAACACTATCTGGATTTCTAGAAATGTTTTCTGTGTTCAGAAATCTGACCCCCAAGCAAAAGAGGCTGGATAATGTAGCAGACTCTGATAGCTGTCTTGCCCGTATCAATCCACCCTCTTTCCTAAGAAATAGCTGACTGGGCTTGGTATTACCATGTGTCTTGTTAAAAAAACACTCTGCCTTCCAGATGCCCTTGCAGCTAGGCGTGGCCATACAACCCATTTCTGTCTGATTAGACATAAGCAGAAATATGCCAATCAGAGTTTCCGGGGAAGTATTGCTTTCCAGAAAATTATGTTCTGATTCAACTGAATGTTTACTATTTCTCCTTCCTCCTCTCTTTCCTAGAAAACAGTCCCAATGCCTGAACAGGCAAGACCCATCCTGTGATACTTAGGGCAAAAGTCCCCAAATTAGGATGCAGAACACGAAGAGGGAGAGAGCCTGAGACATTTATACTAGGAGGGCCCATATAGGCCCTGAACCATCCACTTCTGGCCCTCCTACCACACAATAAAGAAGACCTAATATTATTTAAATCTACTGTTCTATGCAGCTAAATGAACTCCCTATTATGAGAAACAGATTATATGAGTTTGTAATTCACATTAAAAATATTCTATGTATTACAAACAGGATTTAATATTTTAAAAAATGAACTGGCTTTGTAATACGTAAAAAAATGATGTGCTTTGCCCAAAATATCCATTTTTAAAATATGCATAAAATTTTAAAAATCTTAAATCTGAAAACAGTTATTTTTATTGTCTCCCCAGAAATGCTTTGAAAATACTCTCTCTATATATATATTCCTTTTAACCCAAGTGAAAGTTACATTTCAGGCTAATGATAATAAAATACGATAATGGGCCTCCAAATCCATGAGTCATGGTGATTGACAGAAGACAGTGTCCCAGTTTGTCAAAAAAGACAGTCTGATGGGCATTAAGGAGGACACGTGATATAATGAGCACTGGGTGTTATATGCAACTGATGAATTGTTGAGCACTACATCTAAAACTAATGATGTTCTATGTGTTGGATAATTGAATTTAAATTTTAAAAAAAGAAAAACTGTTTGCCAGCAAAACAAACAAAAAACACTGAGAGAAATCTATTATATGGGTCCTTAGAAAAGGTACCTTCAATAATAGAATGGTAGCTTGCTATAGCACTCTACAATTTGCAAAGTATTTACATTGTTGTAGAAAGTAAAGTATTTACATTCTACAACAACCCAATATAATAGGCAATACAACAATTACAATTATCCTCATTTTACAAATTAAGAAACTGAGGCTGTAATGTTGGAACTAGCAGCCTCAGTTAGCAAAAAGAAACAAACTTGGGGGCAAAAGGGAGGCCATGCATGGAAAAAAAAATAATGCTCTGTTCAATCTAGGTCTTTCTAGAGTACCCTAGGGGACACTTCAAGGAAGTAGTTTTATGCCTGAGGCTAGTACTCAGGGCCAAGATTAGAGCTGGAGAAATTAATTATGAATCATAAAGTAGAAATGGTAGTTAAAACCATGGATTGGCTGACAGCATCCAGGGAGATGAAGACCAAGGACAGAGGTCTGAGACACACAGACAGGTAGCAAACTAATTGCAGAGGAGGAGCAAGCAGGGGAGGTAGAGCAGAGGCTGGAGTCACAGAGGAAAAATCCGAGGAGTAGGAGTGATGGCGCTTTAATCAGACAGTAGTCACATGCTTGTCAAGATTTCAGGAGAGACGTGGACCTCGGCTTTGTGAATTATTATTATTATTATTAACAAAACGCAGTGCTTATTGTGGATCATTTGCAGATCACATCCCTTGTGCCAGCCTTTCAATGCCTTCTTCCAAAGAACTTCATAACAAGGTCATCCACATCAAACATCAAAGTTTGAGAGAAGATCAGAGTTTGCTTCTGTTGGGCCAGTCCCTTTCATTTAGGATCATTTAATGCACTGACCCGCGTCAACCAGTGGTCACAAGGTCACTTTCCAGGGGCTGGAAGCCTTGATCATAAGATAGTGCAATCAGTGGTTGCCAAAGAACCTGCCCTTCTGAGAGCAAACCTGGACACCAACTGCCCCCAAGGGTAAGCACTTTCCATGACAAAGGAAATCCAGGGGAACTGTGTCCAAAGGGACAGACTTGCATAACAGGTGAAAAAAAAAAAAATTCTTTGCTTCAGAGTGGTTCTAATTCTGCACTTCTTTAAAATGTCTAGGACAAATAGACAAGGGGACAGACACAAAGGTTGTTCATTCGTGTACCTGCTCAGGATAGGTTATAGTCCAAAAGGAAGAGCTGCTCTGTGGACAGTCGGATCAGAACATCCTTTAGCATCTTAACTTCCCCCCAACACCTTCCTCTCTCCAGGGGTTCTCATTTATGACATCAACTGATCAAAATATATCTTTAAAAAAGCAAAACATTAAAAGTAAAAGCACAAGGGTGCCTGGGTGGCTCAGTTAAACATCTGCCTTTGGCACAGATCATAATCCCGGGTCCCTGCTCAGCGGGGAGTGTGTTTCTCCCTCTTCCACTCCCCCTGCTCATACTCTCGCTCTCTCTCAAATAAGCAAATAAAATATTTTCCTTGAAGTAAAAGGACAAAAAGAGTGCAACTGGTTAAGTATGGCCTAGACACAGACTGCAGACTTCTTGTATGCTCCAAGATAATTGTGCACAAAGTCAGGAGCAATAGTGTGTGTTGTAGGATACATGCACCCAGATGTCCCCAAGGCTGACACCTGTCACAAACATCAAATGAGAGATAATACTTGCAGCCACCAATTATTGAGTACCCAGTATATGCTAAATATTTACAAATGTTTCTTCATTTATTTCTCACAACAAACATTTGAGGAAGGTACTGGTAAGCCATATGAGAGACGACAACACTGAGGTCTGAGTGACAGGATCTCATATTTGTAGGTGGAGAAACCAGAATTCAAACCCAGCTTTGCTTGACTCCAAAACTCATGTCCCTTTAATACACATGCCAGGCCGGTTCCAGGGTTTGGTATATTTCATTTTCTGTAACTTCTTCTTCACAAAGCAAAACCCAAATGCAGTTAAAGGCACTCTGTGTTTAAAAAAAATCCCGTGGTACTCAATTCAGCTTGGACAAAATACTGTTTCAAAGTTCATTTTTCTTTCTTTTCTAGCAGAACAGGCCTCAAAATTAGTTTTCCCCCATTTTATTGAATTTTAACCATTTGTTTACCATCTCTACAATTTAGCTTCTAGTAAAATATGCCTTTAAATTCTACTTATTTTAGGTAAATAAATATATTTAAAGGTAGAAAATCAGTATCACCATAAATGGAAGTCAACTTTTATACTTGATACATAACTCTAAAAAGCAATATAAAAACGCCCATTCCTGTTTCTAGCAGCGTTATTTGTCATGGCCAAAACTTGAAAACAGCATTATTTGTCATTGCCAAAACTACAATATCCTTGAGTAGGTGAACAATAAATAATCTGTGGTCCACCCAGACCATGGAATATTATTCAGCACTAAAAAGAAATGAGCTATCAAGCCATGAAAAGGTATGGAGGATACTTGAGTGTACATTACTAAGTGCAAGAAGCAAGTCTGAAAAGATGACATACTGCATGATTTCAACTATATGACATTCTGGCAAAGGCAAAACTATGGAGACAGTAAAAAGATCAGTGGTTGCCAGGGGATGGCAGGGAGAGAAGGGTAAATAGGGGAGCACAAGGGATTCTTGGGGCAGCGAAATTCTTCCATAGGATATTACAATGCTGGACATGTGTCACTCCACATTTGTCCAGACCTATAGATGGACAACACCAGGAGTGAATCCTTATGTGAACTATGGTGTCTGGGTGAAAATGATGTGTTAATGCTGGTTCATCAGTTGTAACAACTACAACTTTAGTGTGGGTTGCTGGTGGGGAGGCTGTGCATATGTAGGGATAAAGGACATATGGGAAATCCCTGTACTTCTTCTCAATTTTGTTGTGAACCTAAAAATGCTTGTAAAAAATAAGGTCTATAAATATAAATAACTATGTTTGTATCCTTTGGATAAATACCTAGTAGTAAAATTGCTGGGTCATAGGGTAGCTCTATTTTTAACTTTTTGAGAAACTTCCATACAGTTTTTCTGAGTGGCTAAACCAGATTGCATTCCTACCAACAGTGTAAGAGGGTTCCCCTTTCTCTGCATCCTTGCCAACATCTGTTATTTCCTGACTTGTTAATTTTAGCCATTCTGACCAACGTAAAGTGGTATCTCGTTGTGGTTTTGTTTTTTATTTCCCTGATGGCAAGTGACATGGAGTATTTTTTCTTGTGTCTGTTGCCCATTTGCATATCTTCTTTGCAGAAATATCTGTTCATATCTTTTTCCCATTTCTTTTTTTTTCTCATTTATTTATTTTAAGCATAACAGTATCATTATTTTTTCACCACACCCAGGGCTCCATGCAATCCGTGCCCTCTATAATACCCACCACCTGGTACCCCGACCACCCACCCCCCCGCCACTTCAAAACCCTCAGATTGTTTTTCAGAGTACATAGTCTCTCATGATTCACCTCCCCTTCCAATTTACCCCAACCCCCTTCCCTCTAACTCCCCATGTCCTCCATGCTTTTTGTTATGCTCCACAAATAAGTGAAACCATATGATAATTGACTCTCTCTGCTTGACTTATTTCACTCAGCATAATCTCTTCCAGTCCCGTCCATGTTGCTACAAAAGTTGGGTATTCGTCCTTTCTGATGGAGGCATAATACTCCATAGTGTATATGGACCACATCTTCTTTATCCATTCATCCGTTGAAGAGCATCTTGGTTCTTTCCACAGTTTGGCCACCGTGGCCATTGCGGCTATAAACATTGGCATACAGATGGCCCTTCTTTTCACTACATATGTATCTTTGGGGTAAATACCCAGGAGTGCAATGGTTTCAATAAATGATGCTGGGAAAACTGGGCAGCTATATGTAGAAGAATGAAATTCGACCATTCTCTTACACCGTACACAAAGATAAACTCAAAATGGATAAAAGACCTCAATGTGAGACAGGAATCCATCAGAATCCTAGAGGAGAACATAGGCAGTAATCTCTTTGATATCAGCCACAGCAACTTCTTTCAAGATATATCTCCAAAGGCAAAGGAAACAAAAACGAAGATGAACTTTTGGGACTTCATCAAAATCAAAAGATTCTGCACAGCAAAGGAAACAGTCAAGAAAACAAAGAGGCAACCTACGGAATGGGAGAAGATATTTGCAAATGACAGTACAGACAAAAGGTTGATATCCAGGATCTATAATGAACTCCTCAAACTCAACACACACAAAACAGACAATCATATCAAAAAATGGGCAGAAGATATGGACAGACACTTCTCCCATCAAGACATACAAATGGCTATCAGACACATGAAAAAAATGTTCATCATCACTAACCATCAGGGAGATTCATATTAAAACTACATTGAGATATCATCTTACACCAGTTAGAATGGCCAAAATTAGCAAGACAGGAAACAACATGTGTTGGAGAGGATGTGGAGAAAGGGGAACCCTCTTCCACTGTTGGTGGGAATGTAAGGTGGTGCAGCGTCTTTGGAGAACAGTGTGGAGATTCCTCAAGAAATTAAAAATAGAATTTCCCTCTGACCCTGCCATTGCACTCTTTTTCCCATTTCTTGACTGGATTTTTTGTTTATTAGGTATTGAGTTTAATAAGTCCTTTATAGATTTTGGATATAAGCCTTTTATCTGATATATCATTTGCAAATATCTTCTCCCATTCTGTAAGTTGCTTTTTAGTTTTGTTGACTGTTTCCTTTTCTGTGCAGAAGCTTTTTATCTTGATGAAGTCCTAATGGAAGTCCTAAGGCTTCATTTTTGCTTTTGTTTCCTTTGCCTTTGGAGACATGTCTTGCAAGAAGCCGCTACAGCCAAGGTTGAAGAGGTTGCTGCCTGTGTTCTCCTCTAGGATTTTGATGGATTCCTATCTCACATTGAGGTCTTTCATCCATTTTGAGTTTATTTTTGAGTATGGTAGAAGAAAGTGGTCCAGTTTCCTTCTTCTGCATGTGGCTGTCCAACTTTCCCAACACCATTTGTTGAAGAGACTGTCTTTTTCCATTGGATATTCTTTCCTGCTTTGTTGAAGTTCAGTTGACCACAGAGTTGAGGGTCCCTTTCTGGACTCTCTATTTTGTTCCACTGATCTATGTGTCTGTTTCTGTGCCAGTAACATACTGTCTTGATGATTGCAGCTTTGTAATATAACTTGAAGTCTGGAATTGTGATGCCACCAGCTTTGGTTGTCTTTTTCAACATTCCTTTGGCTATTCAGGGTCTTTCCTGGTTCCATACAAATTATACAATTGTTCCAAGGAGAGCCGTGTTTCTACAACAAAATCATTTTGCGTAAAGATGGATTATACTATACCTGATTAAAAGAAAACCATGATCCTTGACTCCTTGATGCAAACAATCAGAGCCAGCCAGATCCAGATAAAGAGGTGAGTTTGGGCTCTGATGACCCCCGGTGTCCCTTTCCAGCTCCCTGTGAGCTTTTCACCCACCCTTGCTACCTCTGCCAGGCCCCATTCTTTATTCAGTCTCTCAAAAGCCTTTCCTGAGGTAAGTTGTTGCCTAATCCTTGTCAAGGAGTGGGCAATGAAACTTGTGGTTGGCTATACTGTGCAGTAGTAGATGCACTAAAGAGGAGATCTGGGACACCCCACACCCTCTAGACTCTGTGGAATTGCACATCTAAAATTAGATGTCCATGCATCTTGTGGAGCAAGTGATGGGATAGTTTAGGCCAGTGGGGGCATCCCTAGGTCTCTCAGAACTTGCCAACTACCTTTTCATGAAGATATCTTTACACTTTATGAACAACCATTCATTGTTTTTTTCTTCAAAAGCTTTAAGAGTCAAGCTCTAATTAATCACCAAGAAATTTTCTTCCTTGCCAATATTGAAAAAAAAAAAAAAAACTATGGGAGAATGCACTATATTTTAAAGATAAAACTTATAAAGATAATCCACAGCCTAACTTAGTCAAAGTAGGGAAAACAAGGTGTGTGTGTTTGTTCGTGTTTTTAGATACCTCCTGAATAGAGGCACAACTATGTTGGCACCTTTAATTTTAGAGTTTCTCACACGGTAAGTCTTTCTTCCTGAGTTTGGGAAACACCAGAATCATTTCTTACTTGGATCCCCAGCATTGCATGATAATTATACCTAATAAGTAAGGTAGGGGGTGATGCAGCCAGTTGAGCATATGACTTTAGTTTCAGCTCAGGTCCTGATCTCAGGGTTGTGAGATTGAACTCCATGTCTATTTTCATGTGCTCAGCATGGGGTCCACTTAAACATTCTCTCTCCCTCTGCCCCTCCCTCCACACATGTATTCCTTCTCTCAAATAAACAAATCTTTTTTAAAAAAATAATATTTAATAAGTAAATTAACAAATGAATAAATGTGTTTTCTATTTTGGAACTCATTCTCATATGAATCTAGTACTTTCCTCCACATCACTTCTACTTTTGAATCTTAAAATCGAGATATTTACAGGAAAAAAATCCTAAGTTTTTTAATCACCTTCCTTTAAAAATGTAAATAAATGCATATCTAAATTCTTTTTTTATTAGTATTATTATTTTAATAGCTAACAATCATCAAGAATTTTCTACATTCTAGGAACTGTTTTTTTTAATTAAATTAATTAATTATTTTCAGAAAAACAGTATTCATTATTTTTGCACCACACCCAGTGCTCCATGAAATCCGTGCCCTCTATAATACCCACCACCTGGTACCCCAACCTCCCACACCCCCACCACTTCAAACCCCTCAGTTGTTTTTCAGAGTCCATAGTCTCTCATGATTCACCTCCCCTTCCAATTTACCCCAACTCCCTTCTCCTCTCTAACACCCCTTGTCCTCCATGATATTTGTTATGCTCCACAAATAAGTGAAACCATATGATAATTGACTCTCTCTGCTTGACTTATTTCACTCAGCATAATCTCTTCCAGTCCTGTCCATGTTGCTACAAAAGTTGGGTATTCATCCTTTCTGATGGAGGCATAATACTCCATAGTGTATATGGACCACATTTTCCTTATCCATTCATCCGTTGAAGGGCATCTTGGTTCTTTCCACAGTTTGGCGACCGTGGCCATTGCTGCTATAAACATTGGCCCTTCTTTTCACGACATCTGTATTTTTGGGGTAAATACCCAGGAGTTCAATTGCAGGGTCATAGGGAAGTTCTATTTTTTTTATTTATTTTTATTTTTTTATTTTTTATAAACATATATTTTTATCCCCAGGGGTACAGGTCTGTGAATCACCAAGTTTTATTTTTAATTTCTTGAGGAATCTCCACACTGTTCTCCAAAGAGGCTGCACCAACTTGCATTCCCACCAACAGTGGAAGAGGGTTCCCCTTTCTCCACATCCTCTCCAACACATGTTGTTTCCTGTTTTGTTAATTTTGGCCATTCTAACTGGTGTAAGGTGATATCTCAATGTGGTTTTAACTTGAATCTCCCTGAGGGCTAGGGATGATGAACATTTTTTCATGTGTCTGATAGCCATTTGTATGTCTTCATTGGAGAAGTGTCTGTTCATATCTTCTGCCCATTTTTTGGTATGTTTGCCTATTTCGTGTGTGTTGAGTTTGAGGAGTTCATTATAGATCCTGGATATCAACCTTTTGTCTATACTGTCATTTGCAAATATCTTCTCCCATTCCGTGGGTTGCCTCTTTGGTTTTTTGACTGTTTCCTTTGCTGTGCAGAAGCTTTTGATTTTGATGAAGCAACGTGCAACATGGCAGGATACAAAGTCAATGTGCAGAAATCAGTGGCTTTCATATACACTAACAATGAAAATACAGAAAGGGAAATTAGAGAATTGACTCCATTTACTATAGCATCAAGAACCATAAGATACCTGGGAATAAACCTAACAAAAGAGGTAAAGGATCTGTACTTGAGGAACTACAGAACACTCATGAAAGAAATTGAAGAAGACACAAAAAGATGGAAGACCATTCCATGCTCTTGGATTGGAAGAATAAACATTGTTAAAATGTCTATACTGCCTCGAGCAATCTATACTTTTAATGCCATTCCAATCAAAATTCCACCGGTATTCTTCAAAGAGCTGGAGCAAATAATCCAAAAATTTGTATGGAATCAGAAGAGACCCCGAATCACTAAGGAAATGTTGAAAAACAAAAATAAAACTGGGGACATCACGTTACCTGATTTCAAGCTTTACTACAAAGCTGTGATCACCAAGACAGCATGGTACTGGCATAAAAACAGACACATAGACCAGTGGAACAGAGTAGAGAGCCCAGATATGGACCCTCAACTCTATGGTCAATTAATCTTTGACAAAACAGGAAAAAATATACAGTGGAAAAAAGACAGTGTCTTCAATAAATGGTGCTGGGAAAACTGGACAGCTATAAGTAGAAGAATGAAACTCGACCATTCTCTTACACTGTACACAAAGATAAACTCAAAATGGATAAAAGACCTCAACGTGAGACAGGAATCCATCAGAATCCTAGAGGAGAACATAGGCAGTAATCTCTTCGATATCAGCCACAGCAACTTCTTTCAAGATATGTCTCCAAAGGCAAAGGAAACAAAAGCGAAGATGAACTTTTGGGACTTCATCAAAATCAAAAGCTTCTGCACAGCATATCTAAATTCTTAAAAAGAGCCAGTGACAACATTGGCCTGCACTCAACTGCCCAGTTGGGCTCTTGATCTACATGTGATCTGTAGGTCCTTGGGCTTCTCAGCCTCCATGTACTAGTTTTCCAGCTGCAACTCATGAGTGCCCTATAGATGTAAACTCTACAGTGTAGAGCACAGAAAAAAATCCTGGAAACCCAGTTGCCATATATACATTTGCCATGAATTCACTGCCAGACCCTGGGCTACTCACATTACCCTACAAGATCTCAGATTATAAGCCTAGATATTTAGAGCAGTTAAAAGATGTCCTTTTCTTGAAAGTCACTGAGATAGATTTCTCATAGTAAGATTTGCAAAGTCCTGTTGTTTCTTTTTCCATGTAACATCTCTCACATTCTCTAAGACACCAGTCTAGTTCAGACCTTCATTAGTCAACCAGTTTGGATTCCCCCCTAAAACAGAAGCTAGCATAAAGATTTGGATGCAAGCCATTAATTTTTGAAGTGATCCCAGGAAGCACTAAGAAGGACAAGAGAAAGAAGACAGTAAATCAATAAAGAGTGTGAGGATGAGGGGTTCCTGGGCGGCTCAGTCAGTTAAGCAACTGCCTTCAGGTCAGGTTCTGATCCCAGTGTCTTGGGATTGAGCCCTTCAAAGGGCTCCATGCTCAGCCAAGAATCTGCTTCTCTCTCTTCTGCCGCCTACTCAGGCACTCTATCTCTCTCAAACAAATCAATGAAAGCTTAAAAAAAAAAAAAAGAGTGTGAGGGTGAACAGGTAGCTGCTATTGGCAAGTGGGACTCAATCCATTGGAACTCTCTGAAAGATGGTGAGGAACACACCTTAGAGCACTCCCATTTACAGGTGAGAAGCTGGGGAATTTATTAACCAACTCCTTCCACCAATTGGTCCAGAGTTTCTCCCTAGACATTAACTCTCTGCCACTTTTAATTTGCTCCACACTCAAGCTGAGCATGCTCCTGTAACCATTCACTAAAGATAGGAGAGAATTTATCCATAGGTAGGAACTGTATAAGAAGGCCAACAGTGTTTCTCACAATTATCTTCCATCTAGACAACTATGGGACTATCTGTCAATCTCATCTCCTTTAATAAGGTCAATCCTACCCACTGCTACATCTGTGAAGCCAAGGGACCAAGGGTTCCCGTGCATTACGGGACGCATACTCCAATGAATGCAGTCAGTGAATAGAAAGATGGTTGGATGAATGAATGAATGGATGAATGAATGAAATAACTATTATGTCCAAAGCAGCACTATACAGATGAAATCCATATTTATTATCTCTTGCTGCATAAGAAAATGCCCCCAAACTTAGTGCCTTTAGAACAACAAACATTATTATATCAGAGAGTTTCTGAGGGTCAGGAATCCAAGAACAGCTTAAGCAGGTGGTATTGGTTCAGGGTTTTTCATGTGGTTGCTGCCAAGCTGCCTGCTGCAACCACCATCTTAAAGCTTTAATGAGGCTAGAGGCTAGCTGCATTCAGAATGGTTCCTTGTCATGGCCATTGTCGAGAGACTTCAGTTCCCTGCTAACTGTTAGCAGGGAGACTTGTGCCCTAATTCTGTAACTCATACACCATTATTCCCACCTTCCTCTATTTAGAAGTGACTCACCAAAGCCAAACTAGCCCACAAGCAGAGAGAGAAATTCAGCTCCATCTTTTGTAAGGAATGTCAGAGAATTTGTGGATATGCCATAAACCACAATAATGACCACGTTTTCCTCCAAATCCCTGAAACCAACCACATAAAACTTTCTCAGACTGTATTCAAGTCCCTAAGCTTTGTCATTCCAAACATATCCCCCCAGCACTCTTTCATAATCCTTCACATTAATCTAGTTGGTCTGTCTGCTGGACATCACACTTGCATGTTTCTCCCCAATCAGAACATTTCTTGCCACTGTTCTTTGAATAGGAATGTTCTACAGATTTTGGCATAGTCACATCACACCCATCTGTCAAACAGAGCTCAAACTCCACCCTCTCCATGATGCCTTTCCATACTGCTGCCACTGAAATCCTAAAGCACTTCATACCATGTATGACACCAGTCATTTATTTATTACTTCAAATTATATGTCCACATCTTGTCTTTCCCAATTAGACTATAATTTCCTTGAAATAAGGACTGGGTGTATCATATGTTCAAGAATGCTTCCCAAATAACCTAACATTTACTTAATGAGCTAGACCAGGAGTCAAGAAATACTTTCCGTAAAAGGCCATATAGCAAATACTTTAGGTTTTGCAAGCTATATGATCTCCATCACAACTCCACACTGCTGTGTAGTACCACAGTAGCCATAGTCTGTAAACATGTGGGCGTGGCTGTGTTCCAATGAAGCCTTACTTACAAAACAAGCACTTGGCTAGATTTACCGCATGGGCCATGGTTCGGCCAACTCCTGAATGCATAGGTATCATCAACCTTTTGAATGCTAAGATTCAGATATAGTTATTACTGTTAACTACTTTTATATACTTTCATTTGGAATTTTTTTTCTATTGTGGAACTGTGTTATTTTCTGCTGTTTCTACAATCTGGCTGTATTTCCTTTATAATAAGAAAAAGAACATTTTAATTTTAAACATTTTTTGATAGCCTTACAAGTAATTAAGGGAAGAGAGGCTGGGTGAGGTATACACACATAATTATATAATAACCAAGTCCTTAACATTCTTCTAAGACAAGAGTCTCTATTTTATACTTTCTTAGTTCATGTGAAAAGCAACTTTATATTTCCCAGACAACAACTCTATTGTCTACAGTTCTGTGATGGTTAAACAGTAATTTCCATTCAACGCTGAGTTTTAGGCCATTGTTTCATAAAACAGTCTTAATTTCATCTTTGACTCATATACATAAATTATTAGCTTCCTTTATAAGAATAGATATGTATTAATAGTAATAGTTTAAGAATCAGTGACACACAATCATATACATAAATATAATGTTATTATTTAAATAGTGAAGTTGAGTTCAATTAGCGTATAATACAAAAAGAAATAGTTGTCAAGTTTTAATGAGACAGCAAGAGAATGTGAAGATATATATGTTTGAAATGTCAAATTATGGATTTTCATGAAGAAATAATATTGTTCAACAAAATCGCTCCTAAAAAAACTCAACTTCTGACTAACTGAATTTAAATTAAAAAAAAAAAAAACTCAACTCCCCTTTACAACAGTGAACACAAAGCTTGAAAACTACCCTGGTGATAAATGAAACTTGCTGTTTTCAGGGAAATGTCAGGATGCAAACTATACTCTTGTTTGAACAGAGCTAAGAGAGAGGCCACTGTGTGTGTTTGACAGTGACAAATAGCTTCCAAAGAAATTGAGACAGCATCTGCCCATCCCTGCCTTCAGAGAACCTGTTTTGCGGGCTGTCAAACCTTTGGCCTCCTTTCAATGTGTCTCAAGTGATCATGGGAAATGATTGTGAATTGCTTACTGTCTTCAAATTTACACAGACCCCTTCACTGCAAATATTTCATGCCACCTTAAACCCCATATATGAGAAAAGTATTTCTTGAAATGTAATTAAGAAATAAATGTTGAAGACTTTCAACCAGTTTTTTTTTTTGATACATACAGTTTATTTTCTGAAATGCAAGTGAAACTATTTTTATGGTAAACTGGCCCTCACCTCCCATTTTTTTTTGTTGAGGCATAATTGACATACAACATTATATTAGTTTCAGATATAGGACTTGGTGATTTGATATTTGTATATATTGTGAAATAATCAATACAATAAGCCTACTTAACATCCATCACCATACATAGTTATAGAATTATTTTTTCTTATGATGAGAGCTTTTAAGATTCACTCTCTTAGCAACTTTCAAATATGCAGAACAGTAATATTAATCATAGTTACCATGTTGTACATTACATTCCCAGGACTTATTTATTTATAACTGGAAGTTTGTATTTTTTGACCACCTTCACCCATTTCACTCATATCCCAACCTCTACCTCTGGAAACCACCAAGCTGTTCTCTACATCTGTGAGTTTGTCTGTTTTTAAGTTGTTTGCTTTTGTATTTAGATTCTACATATAAGTGATATTATATAGTATTTGTCTTTTTCTCTCTGACTTAATTCATTTAGCATAATGCCCTCAAGGTCCATCCACATTGTTGCAAATGGCAAGATCTCATTGCCCCCCACTTTCTTTTAAAAGATTTTATTTATTTACTTTACAGACAGAGATCACAAGTAGGCAGAGAGCAGGCAGACAGAGAGAGGGGGAAGCAGGCTCCATGCCAAGCAGAGAGCCTGATGCAGGGCTCAATCCCAGGACCCTGGGATCCTCATAACCCACTGAGCCACCCAGGCACCCCTCATTCCTTTTTTAAATGACAGAATAATATTCCATTGTATATATAGTCCACAGTGTCTTTATTCAGTCATCTGTCGATGGACATTTAGGTTGTTTCTGTATCTTGTCTATTGTAAATAATGTTGCAATAAACATAGGAGTACATGTATCTTTTTGAGTGTTTTTGTTTCTTGCAGATAAATATCCAGAAGTGGGGTTGCTGGATCAGATGATAGTTCTATTTTTAATTTCTTAAGGAACCTCCACTACTGTGTTCCATGATAATCATATCAATTTATGTTCTCACCTATAGTGCACAAGGGTTTCCCTTTCTCCACATCCTTGCCAATATGTGTTGTTTCTTACCTCTTTCTTTCAACCAGTTTTGACAATCTCCTCTATCTTTGCTGACAACAGCTCCTCCTTGGTTGTCTGTGGAACTTTGAGGAAAGGCTATCTAAGCCTCAGTATCTCAAGGTCACCAGAATTTAAAAAAGGGGGGGGGATGTTTATCTCACAAGTGAGAAAATAAATACTTGGGTCAAATTCTGTGACCACTGATTGCAAATGATGGACCAAATTTGCTGAGTTAGTAGCTCTGGAGAATGACGGGAGAATCTATCCTTTTTTTATTTTTTAATAATACGGTGAAAGATTTCTATTCTAATTATAGGACTATTTCTAGTCTAATTATATGACTATCTCATCAACAAGAAAATTGATAAATTGTGGTTTATTTTTACATTATAATATGGCACACAATAAAAAAGTGCAAACCACTGGTACATGGCATCTTACAGACATGATCTTGACCAGAAGAAGACAGTCACAAGAGTACTAACAATATGATTCCATTTATGTGAAGTTGAAGAACAGGCAGACTACCTTGTGATGATGGAATTCTGGATGGTGGTTAATTCTGGGTGGACATGAGATTAAAGTGGGAAGGAGCTTTATGGATTCTCCACCTTGGTAGTAATCACATAGACCAATATAAATTCATAAAAAATCATCAGGCCATATGATTAAGACTAGTGCACCATATGTACTTTACTGAACCTATGCTAATGCTCAATTTATTAAATCCTGAAAATGAAATATTAAGAGATTATAAATAATTCTAAAATAAAAGACAGTAACTGTAGAAAAATCTAACAGGATGCCAGTAAATCAGTTAGTGGGAGTACAAACTTGGGAATGTAAGTGGAGGACAGAGGAAAACAGAGGAAAGAAGAGATAAGAGTGGAAGCAGGAAAGGAAAGCATTAACTATGAGCGAAAAATAGGAATAATTAGCTATGTGCTTTACCTTCACTGAATCTCATGTGACCTGCGATTTCTTCATGTCTAGCTTTTAATTTCCTATTTTCTTTTTTCTAAGATTATATTAATTTATTTTAGAGAGAGGGGAGAGGAGTAGTGTTGGGAGAGAGGGACAGAAAGAGAGGGAGAGAAACTCAAGCAGATTCCCTGCTAAGCACAGAGCCCAACGCAGATCTCCATCTCAAAACACTGAGATCATGACCTAAGCCAAAACCAAGAGTCTCATGTTTAACCAACTGAGCAACCCAGGCACCCCTAATCTCCTATTTTCTAATCACCCCCCCAAAAAATGTAAGGAAGAAGCAACTGACCTTGTGATCATAAATCAAAACATACTAGAAAAACACAAAAATTCAGTCAGTACAGTAATGGTCAAGGCAGGCTAAAAGACAACCCAGAAACAAGGACCTTCACTTTAATTTAATACAGTTGGTCCCCACATTACTATGGTTCGACTTAGGATTTTTCAACTTCATGATGGTGCAAAATAAAAATACACACTTAGTAAAAATTGCACTTGGAATTTTGATCTTTTCCTAGGCTAGCAAAATGCAGTATGATTGTCTCTTGTATTGCTGGGCAGTGGCAGCAGCTGCAGCTCCCAGTTATCCAATGCAGTCATGAGGATTAACAACTGAGATAGAGAAAGATATGAATGAAGGGGCACCTGGATGGCTCAGTTGGTTAAGCATCTGCCTTCAGCCCAGATCATGATCTAAGAATCAAACCTCACACTGGGCTCCTTACTCATCAGGAAGTCTCCTTCTCCCTTCCCCCTCTGCCTGCTCACTCCCCCTGCTTGTGCTCTTTCTGTCAAATAAACAAAAACAAAAACAAAACTTTAAAAA
Organism: Mustela nivalis; assembly: GCF_964662115.1. Taxonomy (NCBI): domain Eukaryota; kingdom Metazoa; phylum Chordata; class Mammalia; order Carnivora; family Mustelidae; genus Mustela; species Mustela nivalis. Next base: position 99,147,120 of record NC_139027.1, read on the forward strand.
AAAACCAATTCTATCCCCATGCAAGCCATTCTGTTTGTCACTTTCAGTACAATATTCAAAAAATTGCATGAGAGTCAACACTTTGTTTCAAAATTAGCTTTGTGTTAGTTGAAGATGGGAACTAAGATGGCTCTGTAATAGGAGGACCCATACTTGCTTCATCCCTTGAATGAATCTGAACACCCTCTGAATACCCAAGAAATCTACCTAAAGACTAACAGAACAGACTGCACTATAGAGGGGAGAAGAAGCACATCAAAGAAGATAGAAAGAATAGAGATGTGGTTTGGAGGAACACTCACATCTTAGTGAGAGGCTTAACATGGTTGTTGGCAGGAAGTCTCAGTTCTTAACCACGTGGACCTCTTCATAGGGTTGCGTGCGTGTCCTCATGACATAGTAGCTAGCATCCCCCCAGAGCACATGATCCAAAAGAAGCAATGCAGAGTCACAATATCATTTATGACCTAACCTCAGAAGTCACATGCTGTCATTTGTATAGAATCCTGTTAGTAACGTAGTTACTCAAAGGAATATGTGCACCCGAGTGTTTATAGCAGTAATGTCTTCAATAGCCAAACTATGGAAAGAACCTAGATGCCCATCAACAAATGAATGGATAAAGAAGATGTGATACACACACACACACACACACACACACACACACATACACACACGATGGAATACTATGCAGCCATCAAAAGAAATAAAATCCTGCCATTTGCAACAACATGGATGGAACAGAGGGTTAGCAAAGTGGGTCAATCAGAGAATGACAGTTATCATATATCTCTCTGATATGAGGAATTTGAGAGGCAGGATGGGGGTTCCTGGGAGGAAGGGAGGGAAAAATGAAACAAGATGGGACCAGGGAGGGAGAAAAACCATAAGAGACTCTTAATCTCAGAAAACAAACTGAGGGCTGCTGGGGTAAGTGGGGGGACAGGGTGGCTGGGTGATGGACATTGGAGAGGGTATGTGCTATGGTGAGTGCTGTGAATTGTGTAAAACTGATGATTCACAGACCTATACCCCTGAAACAAATAATACATTATATATTAATTTTTTTTAATTTTTTAAAAAAGAATCCTCTGTGTTGTTCCTTATGCTCCACAAGTAAATGAAACCATACACAGAGGACATTGGCAAATGGAAAGAATGGCGTTGGGGGATATCAGAGGGGGAGACAAACCATGAGAAACCATGAGAGACTGTGGACCCTGAGAAACAAACTGAGGGTTTTGGAGGGGAGAGGGGTGGGTTTTGGGTAAGCCTGGTGGTGTTTATTAAGGAGGGCACATATTGCATGGAGCACTGGGTGTGTTGCATAAACAATGAATTTTGGAACACTGAAGAAAACTAAAATTAAATTAAATTTTTAAAAAAAGAATCCTGTTAGTAACACAGGTCAGCCCTTTTCAGTGGTGGAAGGGCTACATAAGCATATAAGCCCCTGGAGGAGAATCAGTGGGGGCTGTCTTGGAGGCTGTCCATCATGGGGATCTTCAAGGACGGCAAGGTGGTTTCACTGGAAAACCACAGACAATTACAATGTTTTGTTTTCCTTCATGAAATTTATTTACTCATTTAGCCAATGTTTTGAATTTTTTCTGTCAGATTTTTGTTTGCTAAATCTCTTCACACCATCCTGGGAGTCATTTCTTCAAAGACTAAGCAACAAATTCTTTTCTTGCTTGACGGTGTTGGGACCCTGATGGTTTCTGAGCCAACAAGCACGTATGTGTATGTATAGAGTCTAGAGACAAGATGGCAAATTTTTGGTGTCCTCAGATAAAACCAGATCCTAAGGAGAAGCACTCATTTGACCTGTGGCCTCTTTGTCTCTTTCAGATGGTAAATTACTCAACTTCCCATATATTCCTTTCCAATTCAGCATAAGTTGCTTTGGGTTAAGTTAACTGTTAGTGCCATCATTCACCTGATAGAAACTGAGTGCCAGTTACCGCCAGAACTCCCTGCCAGGTGTTAGATACTCAGGGCTTAAATACGCACACATGCTAAGGAAAATAGGTAGCAGGTGACATACAGAGAGTTCCAAAGTCTTTTAACCTCAGCAATGTAGAATTCCTGTGGACATCTACATTTTAAGTTAGAGGATTGCAGTCTAATTTTCTAACAGTGAGTCATTTCCATTGCCGTGACAGTAGACCTGTGTCCTGAGATAAGTAATATTTCAAGTCACCGCCCTGAATGAGGCCACTTGACAAAGACGCAATCTGGCACATAGTTTTCAAGTTCTTCTTCCAAAAATCCATAGATCTCACTCCTTGAGGTTTCAGGCATCAGAACTGATGAAAAAACAAGGTGGTCTTAGGAGATGCCAGTGGATCAGCCCCCAAGCTCTCTTGAGGAACTGTTTTGAAGTCTCCCATAATATAATTTGTGTTGAACAGTAACCTGATGCTGTATGTATTTTGTGACCAATACTGGGAAAAGGATATGAGGAATGTGGGGGAAATATCTATTTTATTTCTATTTCAGGTAGCACCTTTCTCCAAGGAGCTCAGGAGCTGCATGAACACATGTTATCATTATATGTGGAGCTTCTGTTTTCATGTGTTTGTCTGAATTTTTCAGTTCTGTTTCCACTGTGGTTTCTTTTTTTCCTGTCTTTCTGCTGTTGCTACTTGCAGTTATAATGTTCTGGTATATCCATTTACTAATGTGACTCGAGACTTAAGTTTTAGGAAGTTAGAATACCAAGATCGCATGCTTTAAAAAGAATATTTGTATATTACCACACCCTGGTTATTCAGCCTTTTGTATATTGTATGTTAAATAAATGCATGGGCATGCTAGGAAATATAAATAGCATGCCTTGCTTATATCAAAGTGCCAGTAAATGTACATCCGGTCATTGGGAGCAAAAAAAAAAAAAAAAAGCCTGAAAAATAGGGACAGGTGTTCTTCCTATGAAGGACTGGTTCAGAGAATGACATGTAACCCAACAGCGATCAAGATAATAGCTTTAGTAGGTGATTTGGCAGTAGCTGGACAGGAAGATGTAGATTGGATCTGAAGCCAGGACAGGCCTCCTAGGCCTGCCCCAAACTGGAAAAACCCACACATTCATGGGTCCTGAAACCAACTCCAGCTGGGAAGCTAGGTCTCCATGCCTAGGTCTTCAGAAGAGTGGAAGGAGGATAAGCACATCCCGGGCTGTTTACAGCATGGGAGCGAGGAGGTCGTGGCACAGCCTCCTGATGATGAGAGAGCTGGCACAAGAAAGGAGAAGGTGGAGTCTGAGTTTGGGTTTTCTTTGTTCAGTTTGTTTCTGCTGTTCAGGCCCAGTATCTGCAGTATTGGGCAGTACAGACCTAAAAACAAAACAGCAAGCTCTTGTGAACCACATTAGCTCTTTCCTTTGGGGAAGAGTAAGCAAGAGAGAGGCTGACAGTTTCCATTCCATGATTGATCCTCCTGAAAAGCAAGATATCATGTGAGGAGGGCAAAATTGCCCATCTTACATGCATTTGACAAAAGATGGGGTCATTGAAGAGACTGTTTAGTTATTGACATTTTTAAGGAACGTGGGCATTACTTCAGCCTCCATCTTGACAATGGCCATTAGTCAGCTGCCATGACATTTGGAGGAGAAATGAGGAAAATAACCAGCACCATGTTGTCATAAGCTGTTTGGTGGCCACTAAAAAGTAATCTTATGGTTTGACCTCCTCCACCAAATAACAGACTGGCTTCTCCCTTCATTCTACTCACTGCTTCCCCTTCCACGCCCAGGCCTGAGACCACATTCTCTATTCAGCCTCAAACTAAGATCAAACTTCTAGCCATGTTGGTGATGTCTGTTGGTTCATTTCCTACAAAAGGAAAATGGTAACTGAGGAGCTGTGTGGCTTATACTTCCTGGTATTATGAATAAAGCACTTATGTGCTTAGTTCCTTTTAGGTCAAGCCAATTGTCTTTCAGGCCCAAGGTACAATTTGCCTCACTTCGTACATGTCCCAAAGGCAATAAATATCCTAGTCCTGTTTTCTAAGTCAGCTGACTGCTAGACACCAGTATCACCTGAAAATCTTCCTGCCACAGGTACCTCTTCATATGGGGAAGAGTGGTGTGGGGGTGCAGCGTTGTTACATGTGAGGCCTCAAGTCTTAGGTTCTGTCCACAAATGAATGATGAATGTGACTGCCTTCATCAGAAGTGTGGCTTCAGCCAAGCTCAGGATGAGAACAGAGGTTTAGGTGACCAAACAAGCTAGCTGACCCCTGCCAGCACTGCAGCCACCACTCAGCTGGCTCCTCCTCTGCCTGCTAACACATCCAAACACTCTCCTCATTGTCTTGGCAGAGGTGTCAGTCCTTAGATGTGTTTGCCACAGGGAGCTGTGGAGTCCTGGATGAAGAGCTGGCCAGATTTTGGTTCTGCACATAACTAGACATGTCAACTCCAGAAAATCATTTGATGCTCTGTGCCTGAGACTCGCGACCTGCAAGATGAGGGTAAGTGAGAACTTTTTCTAAAAAACATATACAGGGGTAACTGGTTGGTTCAGTCATTGAACATCTGCCTTCAGCTCAGGTCATGATCCCAGGGTCCTGGGATAGAGCCCCACATCAGGCTCCCTGCTCAATGGGAAGCCTGCTTCTCCCTCTCCCTCTCCCCCTGCTTATGTTCTCTCTCTCACCATCCCTCTCTTTCTCTGTCAAACAAATACATAAAATTTCAAACAAAAAACAATATATATATATATATATATATATATATACACATGATTCCAGCAATGGTGGACTGGTTTATAAGAAATCAAACCTCCCACATTAAACAACTAAAATTTTGGCTAGAATATTAAAAGTACTTGTTTGGAGGCAGCAGAGAGTTGAGAAGGTAACAAGAATGTGAGGGGCCATGATCCAAAGCAGAAGAAAAACAGAGGTGAACCTATGTGTGCTCCAGCCTTTCTCCTTAACAGAGTTCTAGATTCCAAAGCAGCAACGTAAGAGCCTAAACACTGAGTGGCAAAACAAACAGACAAAACCAGGAGAAAGTGATGGCCAGAAGTCTGAGATATGCTAAGTATGGATTTAAGTGTTCTCACAAAACTAGATGGAAGGAACAAAAATTAGACCTCACAGCTGACTAAAGAGGAGAAGCCCTGGACAACAGCACTGGCTTTGGGAAGGACTGTTGCAGGGATACAGCCTAGGAGTAAAGCAAACCAGAGGCAGACCAGTCAGAACAAAGAATCTTAGCTACTGACCAGAATAGAATGACCTCCCCTTCTTTAGCAGCTTGCACAAAGCACAAGTGAAGCCTAGGAAGAGAAGACTGGTCCAGAGCTTCAAGTTCTCTCCAATGTTTATCAAATACAGTGTCAGGCATTTATTTCTTTTCTTTTCTTTTTTAATTTAAATTCAATAGCCGAAATACGGTATATCATTAGTTTTTTATATAGTGTTCAATGACTCCTTAATTGTGTATAACACCCAGAGCTCATCACATGACATACCCACCTTAAAGTCCATCATCCAATTACCCCATCCTACCACCCACATGCCTTTCCACAGTCCTCATTTTGTTTCCTGGAATCAAGAGCCTGTCATGGTTTGTTTCCTTCTATGATTTCTTCCCCTTCAGTTTTCCCTCCCATCCCTTGTGATCCTCTACACTATTTTTTAAATTCCACATATGAGTGAAACCATATAATAATTGTCTTTCTCTGACTGACTTATTTCACTTAGCATAATCCCTTCCAATTCTATCCATGTCGATGTAAATGGTAAATATTTATAAATATTTAGCCTTTCTTATGGCTGAATAATATTCCATTGAACATATGAATCACATCTTCTTTATCCATACCCCTGTTGAAGGACATCTCAGCTCCTTCCACAGTTTGGCTCTTATGGACATTGCTGCTATGAATAGTGAGGTGCAGGTGTCCCTTCTTTTCACTACTTCTGTATCTTTTGGGTAAATTCCAAGTAGTGTAATTGCTGGGTGATAGGGTAGCTCTATTTTTAACTTCTTGAGGAACCTCCATACTGTTTTCCAGAGTGGTTGTACCAGCTTACACTCCTACCAACAGTGTAAGAGGGTTCCCCTTTCTCCACAACCTTGCCAACATTTGTTGTTTCCTGTCTTGTTCATTTTAGCCATTCTAACTGGTGTAAGGTGGCATCTCACTATGGTTTTGACTTGTATTTCCCTGATGACAAGTGATAAGGTCCATTTTTTCATAATATGTTGGACTTTTGTACATCTTCTTTGGAGAAGTGTCTGTTCATGTCTTCTGCCCATATCTTGACTGGATTATTTGGGGTTTTTTTTTTGTTTTTTGGGGGGGTTGAGTTTGGTAAGTTCTTTATAGATCTTGGATACCACCCCTTTATTTGTTATGTCATTTGCAAATATCTTCTCCCATCCTGTACTTTGCCTTTTAGTTTTGTTGACTTTTCCTTCACCTTGCAGAAGCTTTTGATCTTGATGAAGTCCCAATAGTTCATTTTTGCTTTTGTTTCCCTTGCCTTTAGAGATGTGTCTTTCAAGAAGTTGCTACAGTCCAGGGCAAAGAAGTTACTTCCTGTGTTCTCCTCTAGGATTCTGATGGATTCCTGTCTCACATTTAGGTCTTTCATCCATTTTGAGTTTATCTTTGTGTATGGTGTAAGAGAATGGTCCAGTTTCATTCTTCTTCATGTGGCTGTCCAATTTTTCTAATACCATTTATTAAAAAGACTGTCTTTTTTCCATCAGATATTGTCAGGCATTTAATAAAAATTACTTAGCATGCCAAGAGACCAAAAAAAAAAAAATTGCAATACACAAGTTCCAAAAAACAGTCCAACAGAAAGTCCAGGTAATAGAGTTGCCAGAAAAGGACTTAAAAAAAAAACTGATAAATATGCTCTAGAAAACAGGAGAGGAAGAATTCCAGCATATAACTAAAATCAATTTAAGAAAGATTTAAAGGCAGATACTATACAAAAAACTAAAGGAACTGAAAAGAAATGGGTTGAGAAGTATGAGAATTGCTGAATTGGAAGAAAGATCAATAGAAATTAAATTGAGAGGAAAAGATGGAAAACACAGAAAGAACATAAGAAATATGCCACACAGGTAAGAAGTACAACATACTTTCTTTTTTTTTTAATTTTTTATTTTTTATAAACATATTTTTATCCCCAGGGGTACAGGTCTGTGAATCACCAGGTTTACACACTTCACAGCACTCACCAAAGCACATACACTCCCCAATGTCCATAATCCCACCACCTTCTCCCAAACCCCCTCCCCCCAGCAACCCTCAGTTTGTTTTGTGAGATTAAGAGTCACTTATGGTTTGTCTCCCTCCCAATCCCATCTTGTTTCATTTGTTCTTCTCCTACCCTCCTAACCCCCCATGTTGCTTCTCCACTTCCTCATATCAGGGAGATCATATGATAGTTGTCTTTCTCTGATTGACTTATTTCACTAAGCATGATACCCTCTAGTTCCATCCACGTCGTCGCAAATGGCAAGATTTCATTTCTTTTGATGGCTGCATAATATTCCATTGTATATATACATACCACTTCTTTATCCATTCACCTGATGATGGACATATAGGTTCTTTCCATAGTTTGGCTATTGTAGACATTGCTGCTATAAACATTCGGGTGCACGTGCCCCTTCGGATCACTACATTTGTATCTTTAGGGTAAATACCCAGTAGTGCAATTGCTCGGTCATAGGGTAGTTCTATTTTCAACATTTTGAGGAACCTCCATGCTGTTTTCAGAGTGGTTGCACCAGCTTGCATTCCTGCCAACAGTGCAGGAGGGTTCCCCTTTCTCCACATCCTCGCCAGCATCTGTCATTTCCTGACTTGTTAATTTTAGCCATTCTGACTGGTGTGAGGTGGTATCTCATTGTGGTTATGATTTGTATTTCCCTGATGCTGAGTGATGTGGAGCACTTTCTCATGTGTCTCCTGGCCATTTGGATATCTTCTTTGCAGAAATGTTTTTTTTTTTTATAATTTTTTATTTTTTTATAAACATATATTTTTATCCCCAGGGGTACAGGTCTGTGAATCACCAGGTTTACACACTTCACAGCACTCACCAAAGCACATACCCTCCCCAATGTCCATAATCCCACCCCCTTCTCCCAAACCCCCTCCCCCCAGCAACCCTCAGTTTGTTTTGTGAGATTAAGAGTCACTTATGGTTTGTCTCCCTCCCAATCCCATCTTATTTCATTTATTCTTCTCCTACCCACTTAAGCCTCCATGTTGCATCACCACTTCCTCATATCAGGGAAATGTTTGTTCATGTCTTCTGCCCATTTCTTGATTGGATTATTTGTTCTTTGGGTGTTGAGTTTGCTAAGTTCTTTATAGATTCTGGACACTAGCCCTTTATCTGATATGTTGTTTGCAAATATCTTCTCCATTCTGTCAGTTGTCTTTTGGTTTTTGTTAACTGTTTCCTTTGTTGTTCAAAAGCTTTTGATCTTGATGAAATCCCAATAGTTCATTTTTGCCCTTGCTTCCCTTGCCTTTGGCGATATTCCTAGGAAGATGTTTCTGCGGCTGAGGTCGAAGAGGTTGCTGCCTGTGTTCTCCTCAAGGATTTAATGGATTCCTTTCTCACATTGAGGACCTTCATCCATTTTGAGTCTATTTTCGTGTGTGGTGTAAGGAAATTGTCCAATTTTATTTTTCTGCATGTGGCAGTCCAATTTTCCCAACACCATTTATTGAAGAGGCTGTCTTTTTTCCATTGGATATTCTTTCCTGCTTTGTCAAAGATTAGTTGACCATAGAGTTCAGGGTCTATTTCTGGGCTCTCTATTCTGTTCCATTGATCTATGTGTCTGTTTTTGTGCCAGTACCATGCTGTCTTGATGATGACAGCTTTGTAATAGAGCTTGAAGTCCGAAATTGTGATGCCACCAACTTTGGCTTTCTGTTTCAATATTTCTTTGGCTATTCGAGGTCTTTTCTGGTTCCATATAAATTTTAGGATTATTTGTTCCATTTCTTTGAAAAAAAATGGGTGGGATTTTGATAGGGATTGCATTAAATGAGTAGATTGCTTTAGGTAGCATAGACATTTTCACAATATTTGTTCTTCCAATCCAGGAGCGGGGAACATTTTTCCATTTCTTTGTGTCTTCCTCAATTTCTTTCATGAGTACTTTATAGTTTTCTGAGTATAGATTCTGTGCCTCCTTGGTTAGGTTTATTCCTAGGTATCTTATGGCTTTGGGTGCAATTGTAAATGGGATTGACTCCCTAATTTCTCTTTCTTCTGTCTTGTTGTTGGTATAGAGAAATGCAACTGATTTTGTGCATTGATTTATATCTGGACACTTTACTAAACTCCTTTACAAGTTCTAGCAGTTTTGAAGTGGAGTCTATTGGGTTTTCCACATATAGTATCATATGATCTGCAAAGAGTGATAGTTTGACTTCTTTGCTGATTTGGATGCCTTTAATTTCTTTTTATTGTCTGAGTGCTGAGGCTAGGACTTCTAGTACTATGTTGAATAACAGTGGTGATAATGGACATCCCTGCCGTTTTCCTGACCTTAGCGGAAAAGCTTTCAGTTTTTCTCCATTGAGAATGATATTTGCGGTGAGTTTTTCATAGATGACTTTGATAATATTGAGGTATGTGCCTTCTATCCCTACACTTTGAAGAGTTTTGATTAGGAAGGGATGTTGTACTTTGTCAAATGCTTTTTCAGCATCTATTGAGAGTATCATATGGTTCTTGTTCTTTCTTTTATTAAAGTGTTGTATCACATTGATTGATTTGCGGATGTTGAACCAACCTTGCAGCCCTGGAATAAATCCCACTTGGTCGTGGTGAATAATCCTTTTAATTTACTGTTAGATCCTATTGGCCAGTATTTTGGTGAGAATTTTCGCATCTGTGTTTATTAAGGATATTGGTCTGTAATTCTCTTTTTTGATGGGATCCTTGTCTGGTTTTGGGATCAAGGTGATGCTGGCCTCATAAAATGAGTTTGGAAGTTTTCCTTCCATTTCTATTTTGTTTGGAACAGTTTCAGGAGAATAGGAATTAGTTCTTCCATAAACATTTGGTAGAATTCCCCTGGGAAGCCATCTGGCCCTGGGCTTTTGCTTGTTTGGAGATTTTTGATGACTGTTTCAATCTCCTTACTGGTTATGGGTCTGTTCAGGCTTTCTATTTCTTCCTGGTTCAGTTGTGGTAGTTTATATGTCTCTAGGAGTGCATCTATTTCTTCCAGATTGTCAAATTTGTTGGCGTAGAGTTGCTCATAGTATGTTGCTGTTAGATGTGATCACTCCTCTTTCATTTATGATTTTATTTATTTGGGTCCTTTCTCTTTTCTTTTTGATAAGTCTGGCCAGGGGTTTATCAATCTTATTAATTCTTTCAAAGAACCAGCTCCTAGTTTCATTGATTTGTTCTATTGTGTTTTTTTGGTTTCTATTTCATTGATTTCTGCTCTGATCTTTATGATTTCTCTTCTCCTGCTGGGTTTAGGCATTCTTTGTTGTTCTTTCTCCAGCTCCTTTAAGTGTAGGGTTAGGCTGTGTATTTGAGACCTTTCTTGTTTCTTGAGAAAGGCTTGTACCACTATATATTTTCCTCTCAGGACTGCCTTTGTTGTGTCCCATAGATTTTGAACCATTGTGTTTTCATTATCATTTGTTTCTATCAATTTTGTAAATTCTTCTTTAATTTCCTGGTTGACCCATTCCTTCTTTAGAAGGATGCTATTTATTCTCCATGTATTTGTGTTCTTTCCAAATTTCCTCTTGTGGTTGAGTTCTAGCTTCAGAGTATTGTGGTCTGAAAATATTCAGGGAATGATCCCAATCTTTTGATACCAGTTGAGACCTGATTTAAGACCCAGGATGTGATCTGTTCTGGAGAATGTTCCATGTGCACTAGAGAAGAATGTGTATTCTGTTGCTTTGGGATGAAATGTTCTGAATATATCTGTGATGTCCATCTGGTCCAGTGTGTCATTTAAGGCCTTTATTTCCTTGTTGATCTTTTGCTTGGATGATCTGTCCATTTCAGTGAGGGGAGTATTAAAGTCCCCTACTATTATTGTATTATTGCCACCTTACCAAATGATCAAAATTTAACTTGTGAGTTTATTCGCTAAGGCTACCGTAACTAAATACCAAAACTAGGTGGCTTAAACACCAGAAATTAATTTTCTCACAGTTCTGGAGGCTGGAAGTCCAAGATCAAGGTGTCACCACGGGTCAATCCTTCTAAGGGTCATGAGGGAAGAACTGCTCTTCCAGGCCTCTCTCCTTAGCTTGTAGATGGTGGTTCTCTCCCTGTGGGTTCACATCATTTTCCTTCTATATGTGTCTGTGTTCAAATCTCTTTTCTTATAAAGACACCAGTAATAATGAATAGTTACCACCTTAATGATTACATTTTAATATGATTACCTCTGTAAAGATTCTGTCTCCAAATACAGTCACATCTTGATATATTCAGTGGTAGGATTTTAACCTATGAATGAGGGGGTACACAATTCAGCCCTTAACAACATGTGGCAATAACAAAACAATTGGACAGCGTCTGCCTTGTGATATAATAAACTGAAATGGGCATAGTATCACGTTTGTGACATTCTTGCCAAAAATCTGTAACCTGAATCTCATCATGACAACAAAATCAGAAAAATCCAAATTGGAGTCCTTTGACAAAATAACTGAATTGTACTCAGAAGTTTCAAGGTTATAAAAGACAAAGACCAGTAACAGTTCCAGATTAATGGATGCTGAACAAATAAATACACATCTAAATGCAAAGTGTAACACCAGTTTGTCTCCAGGGCCAGATAAAGAGAGTAATCAGCAAAATTTGAATGAGCTAGATAATAGAATGTTAACTTCCTGATTTTACTAATGGTGGTGTGGTTTCAGAGGATAATGCCCTCGATTTTAGGAAAAACACACTGAAGTATTTGGACACAAATCTGAGGTATCTTGAAGAGTTATAGAAATTCATTGTATCATTTCTGAACTTTTTTGTAAGTCTAGAATTATTTTTAAATTTAAAAATTAACAGAAGGAAAGGAAAACAATTTAAAAAGCCTTCAATTGGAAAAGATATGTAATAAATATATGTGAAAGCAGCTATTACCCATCAAAAGTGCCTGAGGAAACAGGCACTTGCATTTTTGCTCATTCATGCATTTTTTATCTCTTTGTTTTTGTTTTTTTCATTCATGCATTTTTTTAAATGAATAGGAATGAGATAAGTTGAAACCAAAGACAAATATGCATGAATTTGCACCTTCTCAGGATCAAAATAAAAATAGGTGGTGGAATCAGGTTCCTCAACTGATACCAGACCTTGGGCTCAAATTCTGGTCAAAAGCAAACTTTAAACAGTGTAAACCCTTATTAAAATGTTGTTAGTTCCACATAGATTTAACTTCTATTAACCAAAATCTCACTATAAAGATAAGGTTTCCATGACAGTTTTTCCATGTTTCATCGCTGAAAGCACAGATATTTTCACACAAGCCCCAAAAATATAGACAACTGACAGAAATTTCCTTTTCTAAGATATGATTTTGGGATGGTGCATATCAAAGTTCAGACTCCGGCTCAATCAGGACTCCTCTCTAGAATCTTCCATTGGGTTCATTCATTATTCATCCAGCAATTACCTAGTGTCAGGCATAGTGTTACAAGTGGCATGAATGGAAAGATAAATAAGGCATAGTACTTGTCTTTGAGGAGCTCACCCTCAGATGCTGAGAGTAAGTGTTTTCCCTCCTTTTAAAAAAAAAATTAATAAAAATAGAAATTCTAGCCAGCAGAGCATGTGATACTTGATCTGAGGGTCATGAGCCCACACTGGGCATAGAGATTACTCTAAAAAAAAAAAAAAAAAAAAAAAAAATAGAAATTCTTCAGGATTAAAATCTTGAGTACTGCCTGTGGTAAGAAATTACCACAAATTGAGTGGTTCAAAACACCAGAAATTAAATAGCTTATAACTCTGGAGCCTAGAAATGCAAAATTGAGGTATCAGCAGGACTAAGTTTTCTTCTGAGAGTCTGGATAGAATCCTTGTCTCTGTCTAGTTTCTGAGTGTTATAGTCAATTCTGTGGCCTGTAGCTACATCACTGCATTATCTGCCTTTGTCATCCGTGTGTGTCTGTGTCCTCACACAGTGTTTTCCTCTTCTTGTAAGGTCACTGGTCACATTGAAGTCCAACCTAATGCCATCATCATCACTTCCTCAAAGACTCTATGTCCAAATAAGATCATTTTCACAGGTTCCAAGGGTTAAGATTTCAATTCAGCTTTTTGGGTGACACAATTCCACCTAGAACACGCAGGTTTCAGTGATGGAATTTGATCATCTCCTTTGAGAATTTAAATCTTTGAAGGTTTAAATATAACAGTGAAAGGGACTGTTTAAGAGGGCTCCCAGGTAGGGGGTCTCAAGGGTACTCAGATCTGTTGCTAGGTACTGATTATCTATGCTTTGAGCTGGAAAAGGGTAATGTTGGAAGGAGACAAGTGGAGAAAGGAGATTGTGTAATGGCTTAAGGAGATGCTGCACAATCCACACCATCAGCCATGTCACCCACCATTACCTCATTCATCACCTGCCATACACAGGGATGTCTGCATAGATTCCCTTTGCAAAACAAAACAGTTCTCCAACTTAAAACATTGAAAAGACCAATGGCTTAGGGGCACCTGGGTGGCTCTTGGTTTAGCACCTGACTTTGGCTCAGGTCATGATCTCGGGGTCCTGGGATCAAGCCTAAGTCAACCCACATCAGTATCCATGCAGGGGAGGTTTCTTGTCCCTCTGCCGTCCCCCTGCTCGTGCTCTCTCTGTCTCTCTCTCAAATAAATAAATAAAATCTTAAAAAAAAAAAAAAAAAGAAGTTAACTTACATGGCTAAACATCATTCCTGCCGGCAGTAGTTTTTCTCCCTCAGTCTTCTTATAAAATTGGGCTAGCAGTTTATTTTCTACTTTAAATTATATTTTCCATTTCATCGCTTTCCTGCTCCTGTACTAATAAAATGCTATCATCCTAAGTTTCTACAATTGTACAAATGTTTGAATAATGAACACTAGAACATTTTGCCTCAATGTTTCTAAAAAAATTCTGAAATATTTTCCTTTTAAAAATCAATAATTCCCTTTCAATAAGTCAAACTCCAGTATTGATTAAAATCTTAATACTGCTGAAATATTTTCTTATTACTGCTATGAAATATTTTGGATTCATTTTTTCCCCTCATTCTGAATGTCTTCTCAATAAATTCTGGCCTTCTAAAATAGTGTCCTGTTTCATGGAAGAAAAATTGTATTCATAATTATTTTTCTACATTTTGCTTATCATACCTCTCTATAAATCTTTTTTCTTTTCTTGCTTTTTAAATATTCTCCCTACATTTACTGTTTTCTTCTATTACACTTAAGTTTTTAATTTCTTTTTTATTCTTAATCCTTAACCCTAATACCAAATCTCCACTTTTTTAATGCCTTATACTTAAGTGATTCTATTTTGGCATTTTTCTTCACTCTTCTTACATCAGTTTTCATTTAAAAAAGGATACTTCATCTTGTTAAATGAACATAATTTTTACTACAAAAATTTCAAAATACAAAAAAACAAAGATTTAAAGAAATCTGATGTTCCTCTGTTATATTTAATTCCAAATATGAATGAAATCATACAGGATGGGAAGGAAAAAATTAAAAAGTAGAAAACAGTGAGGGAGAAACCATAAGAGACTCTTAACTCTAAGGGACGAACTGAGGGTTGCTAGAGGGGACGGGGGTGGGGGAATGGTGTAACTGGGTGATGGGAATTCAGGAGGGCACATGATGTAATGAGCACTGGGTAGTGTATGCAACAGATGAATCGCTAATTCTACCTCTGAAACTAGTAATACATTCTATGTTTATTAAATTGAATTTAAATTTTAAAAAGAAAAAACCAAGCTACCACTTTGGGCAGCATTTTCAACACTTAGAAAGTTCTACTTCCAGAACTTTGCTTAGCATATATAAATTAAATAGTTACTTTATAAAAATGTAAAGATACTGTAAACTTATCCTTATGGGTACTCTTGGTGAGGCACAAGAAATCGAACAGAGGAATCAAAGCACAGAAAGGGTGGCCTTTGTTTGGCCTCACATGCCTGGTAGAGGGTGATGCAGGTGTGCATAGACAGGAAAAGCTGGGGGTCCCAGGTTTGCACTCCTGGGGCCACCACAACTACTGAACCTCAGACTTGCCCTTGGGAAGCTGAGGAAGACACTGGAGAGTCATCTACACCCAAATGTCCTCCACCTAGTAGATGCTCTGCTCTCTGCATCTGATGGTGTGGAATGTGCTGGAATGCAGGAACCTCCACAGCTGCTGGGAGTGCCACAAGTGCACAGTGCAGGGTGCCTTTAAGGGGTGCAGTAGCTGCAGGGAGTTGCCTGCCACCTTTTCCCAGCTGTGGCCCACTCCAGGGATGTGAAGGCCCCACGCTCTCGCTGGCAGTTGGAACAGCTCTAGAGGGCCACTTGTCTTCAGAACTCCCTACCAGGCATCACAGCCCTGCTGTCTTCCAATCGCTCCTGCAGATCCCACACCACAACTCACATCAGTTTCCAATGGAATCTGCTTGCTGAGGAACCCCGTCCTGCCACACTGTCCAACTGGACTCCAGAAACAACAAAGCCAAATTCTCCTCCCTCTGCCAACCACCAGGCCCACTGTCCCAACAAGCCCCTTCGAAGTTTTAAAAGAATCTCTGTGGGCGCCTGGGTGGCTCCGTGGGTTAAGCCTCTGCCTTTGGCTCAGGTCATGATCTCAGGGTCCTGGGATCAAGCCTGCTTAGCGGGGAGCCTACTTCCCCCTCTCTCTGCCTGCTTCTCTGCCTACTTGTGATCTCTGTCTCTGTCAAATATATAAATAAATCTTTTTAATGTACTGTTGGATCTTTGCTAAGATCTTGTTGAGAATCTTAGCATTCATATTCATCAGTGATATTAGTCTAAAATTCTCCTTTTTGGTAGGGTCTTTGCCTGGTTTGGGGATCAGGGTAATGCTGGCTTCATAAAAAGAGTCTGGAAGTTTTCCTTCTGCTTCAATTTTTTGAAACCGCTTCAGGAGAGTAAGTGTTCTTTCTTCTTTGAAAGTTTGCTAGAATTCCCCAGGGAATCCGTCAGGTCCTGGGCTCTTGTTTTTTGGGAGGTTTTTGATCACTGCTTCAATCTCATTACTAGATATCAGTCTATTCAGGTTGTCAATTTCTTCCTGGTTCAATATTGGGAGTTTATAGTTTTCCAGGAATGCATCCATTTCATCTATGTTGCTTAGCTTATTTGCATATAACTGTTGATAATAACTTCTGATAATTGCTTCTACTTCCTTGGTGTTCGTTGTGATCTCTCCCTTTTCATTCATAATTTTATGAATTTGGGCTTTCTCTCTTTTCTTTTGGATTAGTGTGGCCAATGGTTTATCGATCTTATTAATTCTTTCAAAAAACCAGCTTCTTGTTTCATTGATACGTTCTACTGTATCTCTGGTTTCTACCTCATTGATCTCTGCTCTAATCTTGATTATTTCCCTTCATATGTGTGCAGTTGGTTTGATTTGTTGTTGGTTCTCCAGCCCTTTAAGGTGTAGAGACAGCTGGTGTATTCTGTATTTTTCAATTTTCTTGAGGGAGGGCTTGGATGGCTATGTATTTCCCCCTTAGGACCACCTTTGCTGTATCCCATAGATTTTGGACAGAAGTGTCTTCATTCTCGTCGGTTTCCATGAATTGTTTAAGTTCTTCTTTGATCTCCTGGTTGATCCAAGCATTTTTAAGCAAGGTGGTCTTTAGCTTCCAGGTGTTTGAGTTCCTTCCAAACTTTCCCTTGTGGTTGAGCTTCAGTTTCAAAGCATTGTGATCTGAGAATATGCAGGGAATAATCTCAGTCTTTTGGTATCAGTTGAGTCCTGATTTGTGACCCAGTATGTGGTCTATTCTGAAGAAGGTTCCATGTGCACCTGAGAAGAATGAGTATTGTTGTTTTAGGGTGGAATCTTTTATATATATCTATGAGGTCCATCTGGACCAATGTCCAATCTGGTCCAATGTGTCATTCAATGCTCTTTTTTCTTTATTGATTTTCTGCTTCAATGATCTGTCTATTACTGAGAGAGGCATGTTAAGATCTCCTACTATCAATGTATTCATATCAATATGACTCTTTATCTTAATCAAGATAGTTTTCTTATGTAATTGGCTGATCCCGTATTGGGGGCATAGATATTTACAATTGTTAGATCATCTTGGTAGATAGTCCCTTTAAGAATTATGTAGTGTCCTTCTGTATCTCTGACTACAGTCTTTAGTTTAAAATCTAATTTATCTTATATGAGAATCGCTACCCCGGCCTTCTTTTGAGGCCCATTGGCATGAAAGATGCTTCTCCATCCCTTCACTTTCAGTCTGGGTGTATCTTTAGGTTCAAAATGGGTCTCTTATGGACAACATATGGATGGGTCCTGTCTTTTTATCCCATCTGCAACCCTGTGCCATTTCATGAGCACATTTAGTCAATTCACATTGAGAGTGATTTTTTTTTTTATAAACATATATTTTTATCCCCAGGGGTACAGGTCTGTGAATCACCAGGTTTACACACTTCACAGCACTCACCAAAGCACATACCCTCCCCAATGTCCATAATCCCACCCCCTTCTCCCAAACCCCCTCCCCCCAGCAACCCTCAGTTTGTTTTGTGAGATTAAGAGTCACTCTTCGCCGATGATATGATACTATATGTGGAAAACCCAAAAGACTCCACTCCAAAACTGCTAGAACTTATACAGGAATTCAGTAAAGTGTCAGGATATAAAATCAATGCACAGAAATCAGTTGCATTTCTCTACACCAACAGCAAGACAGAAGAAAGAGATATTAAGGAGTCAATCCCATTTACAATTGCATCCAAAACCATAAGATACCTAGGAATAAACCTAACCAAAGAGACACAGAATCTATACTCAGAAAACTATAAAGTACTCATGAAAGAAATTGAGGAAGACACAAAGAAATGGAAAAATGTTCCATGCTCCTGGATTGGAAGAATAAATATTGTGAAAATGTCTATGCTACCTAAAGCAATCTACACATTTAATGCAATTCCTATCAAAGTACCATCCATCTTTTTCAAAGAAATGGAACAAATAATGCTAAAATTTATATGGAACCAGAAAAGACCTTGAATAGCCAAAGGGATATTGAAAAAGAAAGCCAACGTTGGTGGCATCACAATTCCGGACTTCAAGCTCTATTACAAAGCTGTTATCATCAAGACAGCATGGTACTGGCACAAAAACAGACACATAGAGAGTGATTTTTGATAGATACGTTTTTATTGACATCGTGTTACCCTTGAAGTCTTTCTTTCTGTAGATATTTATGTTCAATGATATTCATCCTTGGTTACAAAAATGGTTCAACATTCGCCAATCAATCAATGTGATAGAACAAATCAATAAGAGAAGAGAGAAGAACCACATGGTCCTCTCAATTGATGCAGAAAAAGCATTTGACAAAATCCAGCATCTGTTCCTGATTAAAATGCTTCAAAGTATAGGGATAGAGGGAACATTCCTGAACTTCACAAAATCTATCTATGAAAGACTCACAGCAAATATCATCCTCAATGGGAAAAAGCTTGCAGCCTTCCTGTTGAGATCAGGAACACAACAAGGATGCCCAGTCTCACCACTCTTGTTCAACATAGTATTAGAAGTCCTAGCAACAGCAATCAGACAACAAAGAGAAACAAAATGTACCCAAATTGGCAATGAAGAAGTCAAACTCTCTCTCTCTTCGCAGATGACATGATTCTTTATATGGAAAACCCAAAAGACTCCACCTCCAAACTACTAGAACTCATACAGCAATTCAGCAACGTAGCAGGATACAAAGTCAATGTACAGAAATCAGTGGCTTTCTTATACACTAACAATGAAAATACAGAAAGGGAAATTAGAGAATCGATTCCATTTACTATAGCACCAAGAACCATAAGGTACCTGGGAATAAGCCTAACCAAAGAGGTAAAGGATCTGTACTCAAGGAACTACAGAACACTCATGAAAGAAATTAAAGAAGACACAAAAAGATGGAAGGCCATTCCATGCTCTTGGATCAAAAGAATAAACATTGTTAAAATGTCTATACTGCCTCGAGCAATCTATACTTTTAAATGCCATTCTGATCAAAATTCCACCAGTATTTTTCAATGAGCTGGAGCAAATAATCCTAAAATTTTTATGGAATCAGAAGAGACCCCGGATCACTAAGGAAATGTTGTAAAACAAAAATAAAACTGGCGGCATCATGCTACCTAATTTCAAGCTTTACTACAAAGCTGTGATCACCAAGACAGCATGATACTGGCATAAAAACAGATACATAGTCCAGTGGGACAGAGTAGAAAGACCATATATGGACCCTCAACTTTATGGTCAATTAATCTTCGACAAAACAGGAAAAAATATACAGTGGAAAAAAGACAGTGTCTTCAATAAATGGTGCTGGAAAAACTGGACAGCTATATGAGAAGAATGAAACTCGACCATTCTCTTACACCATACACAAAGATAAACTCAAAATGGATAAAAGATCTCAATGTGAGACAGGAATCCATCAGAATCCTAAAGGAGAACATAGGCAATAACCTCTTTGATATCAGCCACAGCAACTTCTTTCAAGATACATCTCCAAAGGCAAAGGAAACAAAAGTGAAAATGAACTTATGGGACTTCATCAAGATCAAGAGCTTCTGCACAGCAAAGGAAACAGTCAAAAAAAAAAAAAAAAAAAAACAAAGAGGCAACTCACAGAATGGGGGAAGATATTTGCAAATGACAGTACAGACAAAAGGTTGATATCCAGTATCTATAAAGAATGCCTCAAACTCAACACACACAAAGCAGATAATCATATCAAAAAATGGGCAGAAGACATGAACAGACACTTCTCCAGTGAAGACATACAAATGGCTATCAGACACATGAAAAAATGTTCATCATCACTAGCCATCAGGGAGATTCAAATTAAAACCACATTGAGATACCACCTTACACCAGTTAGAATGGCCAAAATTAGCAAGACAGGAAACAACATGTGTTGGAGAGGATGTGGAGAAAGGGGAAATTTCTTATACTGTTGGTGGGAATGCAAGTTGGTGCAGCCACTTTGGAAAACAGTGTGGAGATTCCTCGAGAAATTAAAAAATAGAGCTTCCCTATGACCCTGCAATTACACTACTGGGTATTTACCCCAAAGATACAGATGTCATGGAAAGAAGGACCATTTGTTCCCCAATGTTTATAGCAGTAATGGCCACGGTCGCCAAACTGTGGAAAGAACCAAGATGCCCTTCAACAGACGAATGGAGAAGGAAGATGTGGTCCATATATACTATGGAGTATTAATTATGCCTCCATCAGAAAGGACGAATACCCAACTTTTGTCACAGCATGGATGGGACTGGAAGAGATTATGCTGAGTGAAATAAGTCAAGCAGAGAGAGTCAGTTATCATATGGTTTCACTTATTTGTGGAGTATAACAAATAGCATGGAGGATATGGGGAGATGGAGAGGAGAAGGGAGTTGAGGGAAATTGGAAGGGAGGCTGAACCATGAGAGGCTATGGATTCTGAAAAACAACCTGAGGGTCTTGAAGGGGCGGGGGGATTGAAGGTTGGAGGAACAAGGTGGTGAGTATTAGGGAGGGCATGTATTGCATGGAGCACTGGGTGTGGTGCAAAAACAATGAATACTGTTACGCTGAAAAGAAATAAAATTAAATAAATAAATAAAATATTTTTTTAAGAAATTAAAAAAATAAATGATTCTCTGTATATTCAGTGAACAAAGAAAAAAATGGTAACCGTTTTTACTTGTCCTTTCTTTGATTACTACAAATGTGTGACTTTCATTGTTTCCCCAACATCCGCAGTTGACCTTTGTGACTGATACACAAATGTTTGTTTTGTTTTGTTTTGTTTTTTCCCAGTTATCCACTTTCTACCACAGTGAGCATCTTTCCCCTACTACTTGATACCTCCCCAAATGTAACCCTGGCCTTCAAACCAGACTTATAATACTTTCAAATAAGCTGATGTTTTCATTTGTATGTGGTGAGATCTCTCAGTCTTCTCCTTTTTGATTTGTGTTTTTAATATCACATACACAAAGTCCTTCTTAACCCTACCATTATATAAATATTCTTCCAGGAAAAGATTATTTAGAACTGCCTTAGAAAGTATAAAATTGTCTATATAAATTGGGAAAGCTCTGTTATGGTCTTATTTGCTGTGTCAGTGTTCTAAAAATTTATTATTTGGGCAGGCACCTGGCTGGCTCAGTCAGTAGAGCACGTGTGACTCTTTATCTTGGGGTGGTAAGTTCAAGCCCCATGTTGGGTGTGGAGATTACTTAAAAATAAAAAATTTTTAGAATTTAAATAAGATAAACAAAAATAAATAAAAAATTAAAGGTTATTATTTTGTCAGGGAAGAAAACAAAAGCCAACCAGTATGATATTCAGGAAGTTTGTCCTCTGTCCCACAGATTCTGAAGTCACAGACATTTCCTCAGAACAGGCAAATGTCCTGGTTGGGCTTCTCCAGGACTCTCTCAGCCTTCACTGCCTTTTAGGCTCAGTGGGTTTAGCCTCTGCATTCGGCTCGGGTCCTGGTCTCAGGGTCCTGGGATCAGGCCCCGCATCGGATTCTCTGCTTGGCACCCCCACCTCTCTCTGCCTGCATCTCTGCCTGCTTGTGGTCTCTCTCACTCTGTATCAAATAAATAAAATAAATATAAATAAATAAATAAATAAATAAATAAAATGGTTTTCCTGGGACCAGCTACATCATTTTAGGGTCTGGTGCAAAAAGAAAATACTGGGCTCCTTTTCAAAATCATTAATAATTTCCATAGGGCAACAACAGAGCATTAAACTAGGCTTGGGCTACTTCTAAGCACAGTAGCCTGTGTCACTGAATGCACAGACCAGACCATAAACTTTTGAAGCCACCTGCCCAGGTCATAGATACCAGTGCTTCCAGTTCGATTCTTTTGATCAGGTAAACCAGTTAAGCTGGTCAAAAAATGTCTCATGAGGTTTTCACTTGATGAGTTTCTAAAAGGATGTGACTAGATTCTTTTTGACCAAATTAGCTGAGCGCAATGGTACCAGGGGGAAAAGCAAGGAGATTATCAGAATGCAAGTCTTATGAGCAATTTGGGGATAATATCTGAAGTGAAAACCTGAAATGTGAGATCTTTGAAGATCCCAAAGACAGAATTCCAAAATTCAAAAATAACTATCTATAATGACCATCCTCCAGACCCTGCCTGGGCTAAGTGTACTAACAGGAAGGTTTGTTATAACCCATTTGGCAATCCTACTGGGTACACACTGTACAGAACCATTTCACAGATGAGGAACTTGAGGCTTGGGGAGAAAGTAATAAATTCCCCCAGTTAACAAAGCCCATCAGCAGTGAACAGGGGCTCAGGTTCAGATCTGAATCACCTCCCTCTTGGCTCCATGTTGTTCTGGCACCATGATCACAGCTCCTACTCTCCACAAACTTAAGTGAAACTCTGGATTGGGGAAGGTCATGGGGATGTCCACATGGCAAGAGTAACCAAAGAAGTTGTTCTAGTGTACTGGATAAGAAAAGCCCATATGGAGCAGACCCTGGAGCCCCAGTCAAAAGTCAGCACCAACTGCCAGCCACATGAGTGAGGCCACCTTGGGCCTTCCAGGCCAGCCAAACTTCAACCAAATAAAGCTGCATAAGTGAACCCCAGGGGAATCAGCTGAGGAACGACCTAGCTAACCCACAGAATCATGAGAAATAATAAATCACCATTTTAAGCCATTATGTGTTGGAACACTTTGTTACACAGCAATGGCTAGCTGCTACATCTGTGATAATATTCCAAATGTCATGTACAGATAATAATTCAGCATTGCCTTGGAACCAATCCCAAATGTAGGGACTTTTCAAATGTAACATCATATAAGCATTAGAAACAGGTAAAACCTAAAGGACAGAGATTCTCCACTCGGGTTCAAGGAGAAGAAAGAATGAAATCACTGAAGGCTTACCAGAATCTCTTGGTTTTGTAGGGATTAAGCACAGTCTCTGAGGCCAAAGTGTATGGACTTGAGTACTAGATCTGCATTATTAGTTTAATAACCTCAGCCAAGTCATGTTACCTCTCTGTTCCTTAATATCTTCATCTTCCAATGGGGATAGAAACAGCATCTCCCCCAAGGTCTGTGAGTATTGAATTAGAAAATATTCATAAGCTATTTTGAAACATACATGGCACCTATTAAAAGCATAGTATTAGCCTTTATTATCGAGGATTGGGGGAGCCTATGTACTTTTTAAGAGTGAATTTAATAATGTAAGGTGATAGCTGATGTTCATGGACCCTGTTCTCCTACATCCTGACTTTGAAAACCCTACCCTCTACATTAAGTATCATTGATGAGGTACCTTTCTATCTCTGTTAGAAAAGTTTGGGACAAACAAGAGATTCCACCTCTCCATCTATATTGGGGCAGTGAGAATGGGTCTTTCAAGATTAGAACTTTTTCTCCTATATTACTTTTTTTTTTTAAGCCATAATACTTTTTTGGAAACAATACTATTTTACACATATGAGGGTATGAAAACTTCATTTTTATCCAAGGAATCCTGAGTCAAAAGGCTCTACATTGATCAAAACAGATGGAAGTCAACTAAACCATTTATTATTTTCATGTGTCTTAAACTCTTTAAAGAAATCTCTTACTGAACCAATGGTTACCACTCTTAACAGCAACTGCTAACATCACAGTGGAAAGTGAAGCTTGCAAGAAAAAAAAGTGTCTATGTTAATTTGTTTTCATTTAACTAAATGGAATGAAATTCTTGCAGCCAAAATTTCTTCTGATGCTGAGCCTAGTACAACCTGAATAATTCTCTAAGGCTATGTTATCATGACATCTGAAATTAAAAACGTTGGCTACATTCTTGACTGGACCATAGATCTTTCACCGATTCTGAGCACAACTTAGATACAAATGTTATTTTACATTCTTGACAGAATCCATTCCATGTGACCACAGGGGCTGAACACTGCTTCCCTTCCACTTCTTTTCCTCTCTCATGCCTCTTCCACTTCAATGTAAACATCATGAAGCCTCAACTATTTGACTCCACTGTGGGTGCTAGCCAAACTTAAATGACAGTGATAGTGTGCTGAGCATAGCAACCTGGAAGTTTGTGCAGGAAGAAAGAAGTCTGGCTATAAACTGTAGAATGTGCTTTAAAACAGAAATTCAAATTGCAAGGGCCACTTCTGGAGGGTCTTTAAAAAAAGACCCTGGGGGGTAATATTAATCATTATCCCATAGTTCAAATGACATCATAGAATGAAGGAGTCTGCTCCATTATGAATATATTATGCACCTCTGATTGTTTTTAAAGTCTAATGTGAACTAAAAACACATTGTAGCCAGCACATTTTCTTTTAATTTTTAAATTCATGCATATCCTAAGAGAAATGAGATCCATATGCTTATAAAAATTCATTTACACTTTGCACTTCATGCTGTGTGACAGAGTCTTTTTATATGTGTCTTAATGTCTTGTTTACTTTTGAAAGCATCCGTTCTATGAGAATAAATTCCAAATAATTTGGAGTCAGAACCCAACTGCCATATTCAATCAGTAGGCACCTTTCACATACAACTGATAAGACTACAAACATTTGGGGAAAAACCCATAGACTCCCTCTGGAGCAAAGAAGCATTGTTAAATAAAAAGATCTAGAAGGATGCATATGAATGTTACTAAAATAGTAAAATCTGAAACTACACTTTATATATTCTTTTGCCACACAAATTTGAGCATCTGTGGATTTCTTCTACTTAAACTTCAACAACGTATGAAGATCTCACCTACACTTCAAGTTCCAAAATGGACACCTAAAGGGTCCATTTCCTCTCCAGATGTCCTGAAAGGTCTTTTAGGAAATTCCTGAAGTTACTGAGGTGAAGACTTCTGTGTTCTTTGTGTCCCCATTGCAGCCAACCAGAGGGAGAAAGCAGGAATGGGGGTGGCTTTATCTTTATAAATTCATTTATTCAGAAAAGAGCTGGAAGACAAAGGCCAAAATCCAACATGGCTGCCAATAATCAGCCTGCTACAGTCAGCAGGAAATGCAACAGGCTTTTTGGCCCCCTTGAGAGAAAGAAAGTAGGACAAGTTCTCTGTTTCTGGTCTGTTGACCTGACAGAAAGCATGGTCACATGACATTGATCTAAGCACACTTGGCACACAGTAATGATGGCAACCTGGCTGGTCATTAATCCTCACTGGTTTAACTATAAAATCATCAAGTACTCTTAACGTTTTGGTGAATGTCCCAGGGCTACCAGCTTTGATTAGTAGCTGACAGTGGCACTCCCTTTGACGCTGTGTTTCAGGAAATTCCAAGACCAGCATTAGCAGTCTTGACAGCCTCTGTATTTTTCACAAATCTGATATATAGAAAATACAATCTCCAGGACTGTGACATAAATGAATTCACTATAAAATATTGATGGGAATGCAGAAAGGACAAGAGAAGAAAGCCACAATAATAAAATTAATCACAACCAACTGACCCAAAGCAAGTCTCTACTCTTTACATATAATTGAATTTAATCTGTAGAAGTGCCCCAGAACTTTAAGTCCCATTAAACAGACAAGGAAACTGAGTCTGTTAAGTTTTGTCTAAACTTGCTCAAAGCACCACAGCTGCCAGGTGGTACAACTCAGATTTGAACTTAGCTAGCTCTGCCAACTTTTAGCCAGCATGTACCCCATCCCTTCCCAGACTACTTTCAGCAGATGGAATGATCCACAGCTGGTAGGATAAGTTCAATATATGTAAAAGTCCAGGTTAGAAGTGACTAGAGAGGAAAAAATAATTAGAGAGGCTCCCCCTCCTTTTTTTAGGATTTTATCCTAAAATAAAAAGAAAAGTAAGAAAATAAAAGTCTTTTTCCTTGCTGTCTACTGCCTCTCTGCAACACATTGACCATTATTGTAAATGTGAATTGTGACTTGACCCGATTAAGAACCTCAAAATCACTAAAAATGGGTATGTTGCTTAAAAATTCAGGTTCAAACCCAAATTAATCAAATCAAAAAATCATAATTGGACAAATGCAGATAAAAATTCATTGTATTTCTTAAAAATGTCAGTTTCAAATAGGTTACTTTTTCCAATTCATACTTATTTGTTCTGGATTCAGAGAATTGGATATGTGTATCTACCAGAGTCAAAGTCAGAAGTGAAACTTATTTATAAGAGGCTCTTGACTTCTCAGCTAACTTATTTGATAATTCCCATGTGGATGAGCCAAAAAATCCATTTCACCACATGCCCAACTGCTCCTCTTTGTTCAGAATCAAAGCCTCTGGTCACCAATTACAACAATAATATCAACAACAAAAGCACTCTTCTTGTAAACAGATGTTGTTCACAACCTGGAGAGGTTCACCAAAATGATGAACTATTTTTTTTTGTAGATGGAGTGTTAGCTTTGTTTTCCTCTTTATCTTCATGGAACAATGTGTGCTCCCCCTGGTGGCCAGAATGATATCTTTGGCTTCTTAGATCATCACACTAAATCTTTTTACACCTTGCTTGCCTAAGGAACGTTTTCTTTTCTCTTTTCCTTTCCTTTTCTTTCTTTCTTTCTTTTTTTTTTTATTTTTAATGTCTCATGGAGTTCCAGGTTCTAATTCAACTCTTCAAAAAAAAATCTACTTCTTTCAATTCATTCAAATATCTCACTTATTTTGTCCTCCAAGAGATTTCTTGTTAAATCCAAACCAACTAGTTAAAGAATTTTCACTCTGTTGTGTGTTGTTTGGGGTAAAAGAAAACCTTAGGAAGCTGAAACCACATCCACCAGCGACCAGGAGAACTCCCAAAAGTGAACATTATGTGGCTGGTCTAAGAAACTGGAGATAATCCATTGGTCAATATATCTCACCAGAGAAAAAGGAAATAAAATGGTACAGGGTGGAAATGTAATTTAAGAGCTGAATGAACACTCGATCAGCTTATTTCAACCTTAAGAAGAAAAAAGACAGTGGAGGCAGCCCAGGTGGTTCAACTGTAGTGCAGCTGAAATTCCATCAGCCATGAAAACTATAATTGGGATTCCACTTTTGGATTTGGCCAGCCCAGAAACAGATGTGTGTTCCAACCAAGATCACAGACTGCTTCTCCTGGAGAAGAGCTCTTTAGAGTGAAACAGGGGTTTCAACCAGTTTCAACTCCAAAGAAGAGACTTGCCTAAATTGAGTATAATTGTTCCAAGTGTTTGAATTCCCGAGTTGGATTCTGACTAAATGTGTGGTTCTTGTTGTAATGCCTTGAAAAAGAAGCACTGTGATTCGTCCTTGCTCTGGCCTTAAAAAAGAAAAAGTGAAGAAGAATCCAAAAACAGAAGTTTTGTTTTGTTTTGTTTTGTTTTGTTTTATTGTTTTGTTTTTTTCTAAGTGGAGATCCAATCGTTTGGCTAGAACTATCTCGGCCATGGGACATTTCTTAAGTGAATGAGGCTGTAGTTCAGACAGCAAGGTCAAGGTGAAGACCAAATACCATTTTGTGCATAATTCGTGCCTATTAAAAGAAGAGAATCAAGTGTTTCTCATTATGTAGCCTGTCTGGATGCACAGTCCTTTCAACTGAGCTCCTCAGGCACATTTTGGCAAGATTCTAAATTCATATTATCCAGCATAACATGGAGCAGGTAGAGTTTCTTTTGAAAAGAAACTCAGGCCAATGTAATTCTAGCTAGGGAAGCTGATGCCAGGAAACCTACAGAGTGCTTTAACCCAAACCACCATTCAATTAAATAAATCCCATCCTCTTTAACAGGAGTCAAGAAACAAGCAAATGGGGAAACACAGTTGTCTACAAGTGAGGTTCATCTGTCAGGAAGCTAATTCCACAGGGATTCCAAGTGAATTGGTAAGAAGCAGGTAAGAAGCAAACTTGTGCCAGGACTGGATATTTACATTTTGTTCCTATCCAATTTTTCTTTTCCCCACCCCTTTGTCTCTGTCTCTCTTTCCTGACCTAGAGAAACAGATTCCCTTCAAAGGAAAGGAAAATTGCATTTGCCAGCCCCTCAAAGCTTTGAATCCTTTCGGTGATCTGGAAAACAGTCAGAATATCTTTAAGACAGACAAAACTTGGTGTCTCTTGTCTCTATGTCTCCTTCCCTTTGGTTTCTTCTTTCCCTCCTTGCTGAAAACTAGCCACGTTTCCCAGAGAAGTTATTACAATCCACTTGAAGCACTTCCTCCAAAAATGAATGCAACAAAATCCTGCCTTTATTTATTTAAAGCTCGAAGCTAGCCCCCTTTACAAATACTCTGTTTTCAATAAACCCCGTTGATATGCATCCTTTCAGAAGAATAAAGTGAATACAGTGGAGTTGAAGCTGCTGGTATGCAAAGATCAGATCTCCAGACCCTGTCTCTGTGTATATAGTACAGATCCTTGGTGTACACTGTTAAATAGCACACACACAGAAACAAATTCCACTGCCTGCATTTTTTTTTTCTGGGAAGTATTCATAAAAGACTGTAACAGTGTTCACCTTTAAGGACAGAGAAGAAGACAGGAAAAACTTGCACTTTTCTTTTCAATGTCCCTGTACGCTAGAATTTTCTAACAGTGTACATATATTACTTTCATTCCTTAAAAAAAAAAAAAAAGCAAAGGGTTACTTGAGTGATTACATCTTTTTTATTTCCTCTTTAGTGCTTCTCTAAATTAAAAAGAAATATTATTCTTAAATTTTTTTTAAAAAAGGCAAGAAGAAAAACAAATTGCTTTTGGGAATGATTTTTTTTTCTTAAATTATTCTACCTAGCCTGCTATTACCTAATTTTATCCTATGTCCCCACTATCTCCACAGATCCATAAGCACAGACACCAAAATTGTAATATTCTGATGGGATCTTCTGAGAAAAAAAGTTTAAAATTCTGGGTCCCCCATCAACTGTTAAAATGAGTCTCCTATCCTTTGTTAACAGGAAAATCACCTCCAGAGAGATGAAGCAACACCAGTATCAGCTTTCCTCGAGGCCAGGTCATTATGGCTGTCACTTCATTGGATGGTGCATTTCATAGACAAGACTGTGGAGGCTCAGAGGTCACAGCTTCATTCAGTCACACTACAGCAGAGCAGGGATTTAACCCAAGCTCACTGGGATTTCCCATGGCCTGAGACCTCAAGGGAGAAGGGATACCCCTACATATCCCACATGCAATGTCAAAGCCTGCTAGTAGGCCCTGGGACTGGATGCAGCTCATGACCCATGAAAGCTCATCCCAAGGCCAAGGAACTCTGAAAGGTTCATCTCCAGCCACAGGACATGGGGAACCATCAGCGACAGATTTAGAACATGCTGCCCTTTGCAGGTAGCTTTTACAATGTAAGTGTCTTCCATCCTTCCTGGGTGGCTTTTCCCAGCTTTTTTACCTTTAACTCCCAGAACACAAACACAAAAGTGGAAAATGTCAGGGAAATAGGGATGATGGCAACTCGGAGACAGGCTAATCACAGAGTCTTCTCCTTTCTTCAGAAAGCAGAGGGATGTCTTCTTCCTGGCCCAGGCAAACCCGTCCCCTCCCAGCAGCAAGCGAGGACTCATGAAAATCATGAGCATGTAAAGCTCATTTAAGTACATGAGGACAGACCGAGAGGACTTATAACTTGAAAACATGCTTCCTTTTCATACTTTATTCCTATTACCTTTTTGACTAGTTTCTCTGTAGGAAATGCTGGCACAGAGAATTAAGGACCCCAGACTCAAAGTTCAAGCCCCAGTCCTGGTTCTCTGATGAGATGGTGTCACGTAGTTTTTGTGCCCAAACCCTGAAATTTGCAGTTAGCTGTATGGTTCAGAGAAAGGAAACCAAATAGCTAGTCCTCAATGTTCCTACCTATAAAATGGAACTTTTTTAAGGCCAGATCCTTTGAAAACCTGGAAACAAAAGTTTCTATATGAAAAAAAGCAGATATCATTTTGTAATTAATACCTTCAGTGGGTATGATTGCAATGAGATATAATAATTTCCCCACTGGTTCCCTCCATTAGTCTGAATAGGCCACTCCACTTACAAGCAAAACCTTCAATTCAAAAATGCCTTCTGTCCATTTGAGAAAGCCAAACATGAAAAGGAAAAACAAAACAATTAGCCAAAGACCCCTGTGTAGTTAGAAATCCCTAGATGGTTTGTCAGCCTGTCGCAATTTTCTCTCGCTTTCAGAATGTGAGAAATGTTCCAGGAAAGTCCCCATTGTTGCTGTCTTTTGCCCACTTTGTTCTTCTAAGAATCAGCCTCCTGTTAGTATGATTTCTGCACAGTACGTCTCTTCCTTGGAGTACCCTGGGACAGAGCCCTGAAAGCATGCCTCCTCCACCTTCTCCTCCACCTCCTGCCCAACCCAGGCTGCGAGTGCTTGTGAATCAACCAGTCAAATAATTTCATCTTAATAGTGTTCACGCTGGGAACTGAAGGGCTAGAGTCAGTGAGACAGACCTACATCACACTGCAAAGTGGACACACACTTGCTCACCCTTACAAAGCGTTCTCCAGATGCTTTCCTTTATTCAAAGGCAGCCACGTTTAACAGATGATGTCACACTCTTGCCAGTGACATGTTTATGACTACAAAAATTGCAGTTTACATCCAGGGTCCCGCCACCAGTGCGCCTGAACTCGGAAGCAGTGAACAGCTCTCGTGTCCAGCTCTAGAAGACATTTTCTGACCCTCATCCCCTTGCAAACCAGAAGCCAGATTGCACCTTTGTACCCGGAAGCAGTTTGTGGTTTAAATTAACAAATATGCTGACCCCTGAAAACCAAAAACAGTGCTGATGCATTTACCTTGTGTCAGATTCCCTCCTATTAGGTATGGAGGGGTGGGAATGAGCACCTCCAGGGCAGGCAGTTCTCTAAGCAGAGAAAATACCTATGACCCCAATGCTCCCTACTCCTACCCCAGTCTTCTTTGGGGTGACATCATCTCAGAGGAAGCAAAGAGAAGCTCAGCCACTAGGCACTGAGAACATACAGATTATCAGATCATATCCTGGGGAAGAGAGAGAGAACAGGGTAGTTCATCCCTGTTTTGCTTGGGTTCATTAATATAAAAATATAATATAAAGGTCATGGCCTCTCTGTCCATTTTCTAGGTTCCAGACCTCTCCCTTAGGGCTGGGGGGTGGGGGGGGGGGGGCTCTGAGAGGTGGAAACTAAAGAGTCCTAGCGGCAGAGCGAGGACTGTCGTGAAACCCAGTCTGGGGCTCTCCTGGGAAGTCAGACAGGTCAGGAAAACAGTAGGAATGAAGAGAAACGAAGTCATTTACTGTAAAAGACGCTAAAGAGAGAAGGGGGAAGGACCACACGAAAGGAAAGCACGGTGCTGCAACATGGGAAGGAGAAAGGGAAGCGGGAAGCCTGCAGGGAGAGAAATGAAGGGGACAAAAGGGAGGCAGGGGAACAGGAAGAAGGAAAGTAATGTAGGATAGGAAGGAGGGAGGAAGCGAAGACAGAAAGGACGCAAAGCAAAGAGAGGAAGGGAAGAGAGAGGGAGGATACCGAACAGCCCTGGAGAGGTAGGAAAAGACACTTGAGGCTGGCCGGGCGAGGGAGGCCACGTCGGAGCAAGGATCGGGACGAGGTTGCAACAGTCTAAAGCCAAAATTCAGATAAGCCTAAAAACTCTGGCCGGTGAAGGAAGTGTGGCCGCCGGGTCGGTGAGCAAAGCGAGGCCTGTGGACCGACCGGGCGGGCCCCGACCGCGGGCAGGCTCCCGGCACCTCCTCGGCTTGTCCTGGCTCCCGCGCGCGCCACCGAGACTGCAACGCCGAGCTGTACGCCCCCCTCCGCCCGCCGGTCCGCCTCTTGCTTCGGGCTCGGGCTCGGGGTCCGGGAAGCGCTGCCCCTAGGAGGTCGAGGCCGGGATGGGCAGTCCGTGTAAACTACTCAGGCCATCCGGGGCCTTGCCGCTGGGGCTGGACGGCTTCCGATCGGCCGCTGCGGGAGGAAGCATAGGGGCGTCGGGTCACTGGCTGGCGCGGCTCAGAGTGAGAGACCCTGAGGCCTGGGACGTCGGCAAATACGGGTGACAGCGCGAGGATCCGGGGTTGACACTATAGGGGTTTGGAAGAAGGAAGCAGGGACCCGCGCTGTCCAAGGACCCCACGCGCCCAATGGCGCCCATCCTTCCGGATCCCCTTAAGGAAGCCACGAAGGAGCACAGCCTTGGTCGCGTTGCAAACGCTCCCTAACCGCAGCCCGAGTGTACTTGCTTTTGTCCCGCACCCTCTCAATAAAGGAGGTGATGGACGCACGGGCCGTAAAGCAGCCAGGCCGGGGAGGTACTCAGATCCCAGACCCCCCACCACCACGCCCCTTCTCCCTCCGCCACCCAGACCCCAGCCGCGCGCTTGGGCTTGGGGAGCTGCCACTGTATCAGGTCCAGTGTCCCCCGAGCGGCTCGGGACGCTCGCGGTCGACAGGAGGCAACCCAGCGGGAAGAGGGTCACCAAAGCCACCCCTGATGGAGGGCCTGCGGCGGCCTGGATCCCTTCGACACGAGAGGCGGCCGCACTTTAAGTGGGTGGCCGACTTCGTTCTGCCCAGCGGCCCGGGAATCCAGCTGCTATCCCCACTACGGGCAAAGCACTCCCTGGGGCTTAAGGGCCTCCGGATTAAGTGACAGTGAATTTGCCAGATCAGACGGCATTCTGCACGTTGCTCTATTACTTAGGGTTTTGGGAAGGGGCCCGAGTTTTGCCTCTGGAAACTAGCAAAGTGACGCCAGGATTGCGCAACCTGTTTCTCCTTTCCCAGTCCCTGGCGGTTCGGTTCCTCCTGCAGAAAGCTCAAGTTTTCAGCTTTCTTCTTTTCCCCCCGCAAGTTATCCTTTAAAAGGGGGAGCTTCATTTTGGGATCGGGATAATTTTGGACTTTATCCCCCGGCAGCTGCCGGTGCACCAGTTCCAGGCGCAACTTGCAGTGACTGCGCGGGCGGAGCTGCGCCGGATATCCTCGTTTGAAGACGGACACAAGCACGCGCGCGCAAGAACATCTGGTTTCGCAGAGGTTTTCACCGGGATCTAAAGACCTTTCCAGGGCAGAGTAACCACTCTGCTCTCCCCTACCTCTCAGCTTTCTTTCCTAAACACCATTGTGGCTGCTCAGCCAACAAGGTCTTCTGACCCTTGCTTTGCACCCTGTACACTCGCTTCAAGGTGAGGACCTGTTTAGAAAACATCAGAGGAGAGGAGGTTTCTCAGCTATGGGCCGGCTGCCTCCGACACGAGGGAGAAAATGAACTAGTAGGAAAATAAAGGGGGAGAGGGGGCAGAGATGGATTCCACCCCCCTCTACGGGGGCTACTCTAGCTGCTGCGTTTTTAGTTCCGTCCACACCAGCCCCTCGCCATAGGACCTTTCCTCCGCTCCTTTCCCACCCGCAGGGACCGGAGCTGCGTGAGTGGCTGTGTCTTGGGGGTCTTGGAGGCTTGAGCCTGCCTCGTTAGGCGCCCTGCCGGTTCATTTAATCTTAGGGGACGGGAATGATGACAAGGGTTTTCAAAATATTGGAACTGCGGTTGCAGGGCCACTGGGACCACAGTTGGGTCGGACAGAGACGGAGTCTGGGAAGTGGTCTTCAGAGGCAAGTCAAATGAAACTTGATTGGTTTCCGTGGGTCTCTCAGGCAAATGCCAACCGAGTGCTCTCTGGCAATCTACATTTTCAGGATCGATCCCTTAAAAACTAACCCTAAGCAGAGATAAGTGGAAGGAAGGAAGGAAGGAAGGAAGGAAGGAAGGAAGGAAGGAAGGAAGGAGTTGAGTTTAACAAGCATAAACATATTTTCTTTAAGGAAAATGCAGTATCTTCTAGATTTGATATTCGAAACCTGTCTTTCCAAAACCTCTCTGGGAGGGATTTTAGAACCAGGAGGCTTTGATGGTTTCTGAAAACACTGTCAATTGTAAATACCGGTTGTCTTGCAGGAACCTCTGGTGGGGTCTGTCACCTGTCCAGAGGCTGGGAAGGACTGTGTGGAAATGGTCCTGCCCTGGCTACAAAAGAAAATAAATGAGCACTGGGATTCCAGAAATATCAGGTCCCTTCCAAATGTAGATGAAGTGGAACTTTCCTTTTCTTTCAGGCCCTAAGAATTAAAGTTTCCTTTCACAGATGGAAAATGTAAATCATGCTTTGTTGCCTATAAAATAGGTAGCCCAGCCTCGCTACCATTCACCAAGATAAAATTAACAAATAGCGGTGCATACTCCCTCAGGGTAAGACTTAATGTTCATTTGCACCTGATTTGGAGGATGCCCTGAAAAAGATGTGAAGATAGATACAATATTGCACATATGTTGTGTGTGTATGCTCTAGACAATCAAAAGTATTTGCTTGCTACTGAGCATGAATAATATTAAACTGCTCTCAGTAGAAAATTTTTGTTACTTGGGGTGTCTGGGTGGCTCACTTGTTAATCCGGGAATTCTGGGACCAAACTCCACAACTGGGCTCCCTGCTCAGCAGGAAGCCTTTTTCCCCCTCTCCCACTCCCCTGCTTGTGTTTCCTTTCTTGCTGTGTCTTTCTGCCAAATAAATCCATAAAATCTCAAAACAAAAACAAAAACAAAGGAAGAAAGAAAGAAAGAAAATTTTTGTTACGGAAAAAAATTCAGTAAATGCTATTGCCACTATTCTTAAAAAGTAAACAATTAATGATAGCAAATTGTCTTATGGGATAAGTTTCTTTGAAGACAATTTAATGATTAGAAAAATTAAAGGCAGTGAGACTTACTACTTTGTAACTTTTCAAAGCTTGGGGGAGCAGAGAAGGGGCAGGGGAGGGTCTTTGAGGTAAAGTTTTCTGCCAGTGAGTATACAAATAGGCATGTAATTCTCGTGATTTTTATGTTTCTTTTCAAACACTAACACTTGCCAGCTTGAGAAATTTATTCGATGATCATTTACCTAGATCTTTAAAGAACTGTGAGGGTCAGGAAATTAAGATATTAATTTAATAACTAAGGTAGCTAATTATTGCTGTGGATTTTGAAAATGGGTGGGGCATTTCATAACAAGAAGCAAATATACTGGTAAAAGGGACATGAATGTGAGGGCCATCGAATGGCCCTGTATTTCTTTTTTTTTTTTTTTAAGATTTTATTGACTTATTTGAGAGAGAGAGAGTGAGAGAGATCATGAGCAGCAGGAAGGGTAGAGGGAGAAGCAGGCTCCCTGCTGAGCAGGGAGCCCGATTTGGGACTCTGTCCCAGGATCCTGGGATCATGACCTGAGCCAAAAGCTGATGCTTAACCGACTGAGCCACCCAGGCACCTAGGGCTGGTATTTCTGAAAGAAAGTATCTTATAAAGAAAATCAGCCACCAACAGATTCCACCCCCGCCCCCACCAGCCCCAATTCACTAGAATTAGTTTAGAATACTGAACTGTGTGGTTTTCCCTTTGGACTGCTACCTACATGTTATAATTTGTTTCTAATGTAGAGTCTGAAATGCCTCAGGACAAAGTGGCTCTGTTAGCAAATGATGGCGTCATTCTGAAGATAAGGAGTCCCTTTTCTTAAGTCTTCTTCCTCCCCGACGGGGGGGGGGGGGGGGGTCATTTCAAGTTGTGGATATACTTTTCTAATTCAAATGAACCTGCTTAGTTAAATTATTTGATTTGTGTAATGGAGAAGATTCCATTTCTATTCCTAATTCAGCAGATAACTTCCGTTCTTAAGGAAGCAGTTAGATTTGAGGCTAAGAACAAGACTCTGGCAAAAGCACGAGGAAGGATATATGCCTGGGACCCACTCCAGCACTACGAGACCCTGAGCAAAAGCACTTCTACAGATGAAAAGACCCCTCCCAATCTGTCCTGAAATGTAAAGCTTAAAGGAATGCTAATTCTCAGTTTTTGTAATTTATACCCCAATATGTTTATGTTCTAGGAAAAGCGGAAAAAAAAAAAATTCCCTCCACTTGACTGTTATTGATGTCATCTTAATGGCCTCTCTCTCTCTCTCACGCTCTCTCATCATGCTATTGCATCTTACTGAAACTACATGGAAATAAAGCTTTTTGCCTGGATGTCACGTAAAAGGAATCACCGCTCTGTACCCTGATTACCCAATGCCACCTGTTCCCTATGTCTGGCTTTGCTGGTGTGAGGAATATCAGGTAGTAAAGACCCTTTTGTAATCTAAAACATCCCTCTGCCCCACACTGCCCTCAAAGTTTAAGCTCTGTCTCCTTCACGGCCAGGGCTGGGACCGCCTCAGGTGATACCTTCCTTGTCTGTAGGGTTGCAGAGGTTGCAAATTTCTGATGGGGAGAACCTAAATGCAGGAAGGTTTGAAATTAGCAAATCCAGCCCTCGATCACCAATGAGGAAAATGAGACTCAAGAGCAAGTGAGCTTTTCTCAAGTTGTAAGGAAGGAAAAAAAAAAAAAATAGAATGCAGAGGGCAATGTAAGAAGGTGCCCCTCACATTGCTAACTATCAATTAAATACCTCCAATCTATTAGTGGACTTACCAGGGAGTGTTTTTATGGAAGGAGAAAAGGAAAGAGAACTTCCAGCTATGTTGCCCAGAGAAAGAAGGACAAAAATCACACAGAGTTCAAGAGTCTAGACTTGGGGATACATGATTAAAATGCTCTCTCCATTCCCAAAGCGTTTTGTTTAAGAAAATGAATCAAAGACCAGGGCCAGGAAGGGAAGGGGGAAACAAAACAGAGAGGCAGCGCCTAGAAGAATCCAAGTGTAGTCCACCACAGAAGCAAAGCTCTACAAACCATGGAAAGGTGAGCCTGGATGGTGCTTCTGAATCCTTCTGCAGATGGAGAAACTGAGACCCAAAAAGGAGCAATAACTTGGTCAAGGGCCAAAAAGAAAGGTTCAAACCTGGGAGTCCTGTTCACCAACCTGACCCTCTTCTGAATTCTCTCTCTGTACAAGTCAGGAGGGACAGTCCTGGAGACTCTCAACTCTGCCTGCCTTTCTAGGAACAGGGCATACACCTGTTATGAATCCATCAGCTCCAAGAAGCTACAGGCTTAGGAAGTATTTATGGCTGAGACCCACTCCAGCATCCCAGCTCTCCCCTCTTCCTGTCCCTCTCTGTCTCTTTGACTCTCTCACCAAGTCCCACGCTTACACTCCTCCCTGAAACCCCTCCCCCTTTCGAACCTTAGAGCTATTCATCCAACTCCCTCCCGGTCTGTGCCCCTCACCTTCCCGGCTGGGGTGCTTGAAGGTCATCGCTGCGGCCAGTTCCCCGCTGTGCACGGTGACGCCGGCGCCGGGGGGAGCCAGAGGGGGCGCCTGCGCTGGCGGCCACGGCGGGCCCGGGGCGAGGTAGCCGCCGGCAGGTGCGCTGTACACGCCGTGCTGGTTGGACGCCGGGTAGGCGCACGCCGGCAGGAAGCCGCCTACCGCAGAGAGGCCGGAGGCGGACTGTAGGGATCGAGAAAGACAGAGAAGACAGACCATCAGCAGCAGGCAGTCCCGCAGGAGCAATTACTGAGCTAGGGGATCTTCATTTCCCGCTGCAGTCTCCTCCATTATCCCCACCCGAGGCCTGGCCTCTCGTTTTTCCCGCAAGGACTCTGGCAAAGTGATTTCCACGCAAATTGTTATAAATAATAGTAAGAGGTGAGGGGGATCATGGTGTTCTCCAACTGGGATTTAGAAGAAGGGAGTCCTCTCCCATCTGTGTTCCGGGTTCCATCTTTTTTTTTTTAATTTTTTATTTTTTATAAACATATATTTTTATCCCCAGGGGTACAGGTCTGTGAATCACCAGGTTTACACACTTCACAGCACTCACCAAAACACATACCCTCCCCAATGTCCAGTTTTTTTTTTTTTTTAATAGAATTATCTTGGCGAAAAGCAAGGCAATCCCCTGGACAGCCAGCTTCTCCCAAACTAGTGCACTTGAGAAAAGGAGAAATAACGCAGCGCAGGTGCTCCCTGGCTGGGCAGCCAGACACACCAACACATTCCCTGGCCCCAGGGAGTTTTCTCTTCTCTTTCTCTCTCCCCCGCATCTGCCAACCCTCCCACTCCCCCAGTTAAAGACACCTCCTTCCCCTGCCTCTCAGTTACCTGAGTGTATTTAATGTCTGCCTCCAAGGCAGGCTTCTCAAGGCCATTCACTGCTGGAGTGGCCGGGAAGGCCGGGCGGTTCACGCTGGCCCAGTCTTCCATCTTGGGGGAGTAGGCGGCACCTTCGCTCCCAGCCAGGGCCCCTGAAGGAACATAGGATAGATTGGAAGGGGCATCTCAATCTGCGCTGGGCACACGCGCGGTTCTCTGGCCCAGACGTTTCCACACAAGCCTATAAGCGCTACGCTATTTGAGCAGGTGGTGGAGGGTCCTCAGGCACACCTGAGATACTCAAACACTCAGTGATCCGGGTGGAGGGGCAGCGGGGAACTGGATTTCGCTTTCATTCCTAACAGGGCAGAGGGAAGAAAGGCCTGCTCTGCGCTCCTCCCAGCCTTCGACCCGCTTCCCGCGAAACAGTAAGTCTCCGGCAGTAGATGTCCTATGGGGCCAGGGCTGGGTGCACTCAGCCAAGGTACATTTCTGCTGTCCAGAAATGGCGACCTGAAAGGTCCATGTTCAAATCCCCAGCAGGCTTGTGAGAACTACATGGGTTTCTCAGTTTCAACATGTATCTGGAAGGCTATGCAGAACTGCCCCCCCAGAGTCAAACCAGGTCTCCCAAAAGAGGCAACAACCCAGACAACCGCCTGTGTCCCAGGCATATGTCTGCTCCTTGAGCACATGTGTCCACAGGTAACTGAGAGAAGACTCAAGATTTGAGTGAAGACCCGAAGAGGTCACCTCCCTGCCAACTGTTCACTGATCCCACCATGGGGAGCTCTGGCCCAGCAAGTGGCCCATGGTTTTTGAGCCACCCGGATAAACAAAACTATGCCCGGTCTCCGCCTTGGAGGAACACCCCACTACCACAGGAACTAAGTATTCTGTTTCCTTCAAGCTTGCCCTCCTCCGTCTTGGGATAAGGTGAGTTTTGCTTTTTAGGCACGTCCTGAGTCTGCTCACCCAAGACTATACAATTCCCTGGCTCGTTCTTGGGAGCAAGGGGCACTGTGAAGAGACAGAGGACTGGGTCCCAGCCTGCATAAGTTCTTTCTGAGCCCCGAATCAATGCTCCCAAACCATCCACCCTCTCCCTTCACTCTTCCTACCCCTGCCAAGAAAGAGGAACGAGGGTGTGCAGGGTTAAAATTGAAGGCAAAGTGCAAATCCTTGTGACTTTTCACCCCAGGATGGCTGCAGCCCAGGTGCACTGACAAGGGAAATCCCAGCTCCAGGAGCTGCAGGGCTGCTGGGCCTGCTGGAGATACAGACCATTCGACAAGACCCGCCAGACAGCTCCCCACTGCCTTTTGACTCAAAAGAGCCTTTGGGCCTGGGAGGAACAGAACCCTTTGGGAATGTTGAGGGAACCCAAAAGATGGAGATCTTAAGAAAGGGTCGCAGGATTGACTCTGTGGTTTGTTTGGCTAAGATCTGGTGATAGGGTTTTGCATACTTTTTGCAAGAATGAAAAAGCGCAATTTCAGGCCTCCGAATTTGTGGTTGGCGATTGCTCTTCCATTTGGGAAATATTTTCCATATTTGTCATAAAAAGTTCAAGATGTCCAAGGACTCCCACAGAAGGCCCAAGACCCTCAGTCTCCCTGGCCAGCCCTGAACCCTCCCTTGAGCCAAAACCGGTCAGAGGAGGATGGCATGCCCGCCCCCCCCCACCCAATCTCCAATTCGGCCCCTTCCAGGAACGCTACAGACGGGCACCGAGACTGACCTGTTTGCTCCATAAATGTCCGAATACCCAGGATGTTGCTGACCGAGTGTGCCGAGGGCCAGGAACGGGGTATGCTGACGTGGCCTGCTGTGCCCGGGACCCCGTGGTGGCTGGCCATCTTGGCGCCCGTAGGCGACACAGGGCTGGGGTAAGGATACTGGTAGATATGGTTGTAGGGCAGCGCCGGCTGCGGCGGCGGCTGTTTGCTCGCCTCGTAGGGCCCGGGCTGCGCCAGGCTGCCAATCTTATTGCGCAGGATTCGGCTGATGGAACTCACAGAGGGCACGTTGTACTTGTCGCAGACGCCGTCGGCCAGCAGCCGGTCGCGGATCTCCCAGGCAAAAATGCCAGGGTCGCCCTGCTTGTAGTCCCGGATGTGCTTGACCACGTTGGGGGTAGTGACGCGGGGTTTGCTGCCCCCGATGGCCCCGGGCAGAATGGAGCCTGTCTCGTTGTAGCGCGCCAGGATCTTACTCACACAGCCATGGGATACGCGAAGCTGCCGGCTGATGTCACAGGGTCGGATGCCCAGCTGCGCCAGCTCCACGATGCGCAAGCGGATGGCGTTGGGCAGGGGGCGGCCGTTGACAAACACGCCGCCCAGCTGGTTCACCTCGCCATACGTCTGCTCTGCGGACGCGCCGGACGAGAGTAAATAGGAGGGAGAGAAAACACCGGCGGGTTAGCCAAGAATAGTGGCCACACCAGGCGAGGGGCCGCACCAGGCGCGCTTTGGAAGGTGATGGGCGGGAGGGTCCTCAGAATCTCGCAGTGCGAGCAAACGGACCGGGTCCGGGCTGCAGGAGTGGACGCCCGCGTAGGCACTGCGGAGGGGTACGCCGCGTGCTTCAGCTCTGCTTGCGCTTTCTGGACTTTTGACGCATCTAAGTGGCACATCCCCTCCTGCGACACGCAAGCTTCCCCACCCCCAACCTCCCATGGCTTGAGGCGTGAGGAGAACGCGACTTGTCTGGCACCCGGGACCTGCTCTCCCGGGGAGAGCAGGCGAGAGGGAAGGAAGGCGCCGGGACCCAACCCGCCTCGTCTGCCCGCCCGCACCCCACTTGCCGCTCGCCCCTTACCCATAGCGCGCGGGCCAGCCAGCTGCCTGGCGCCGAAGCGACCGGGGCTGGGCCCGGCGCAGTCCGGGAGAGCTCGGGCGCCGCCGCCGCGGGAGAGGCATAGAGGGAGGGCTTGCGCGAGTCGAGAGCCGCGGCGGTCGGGCCGCGGGCTGGAAACGCGCCGTGCGCTGCCGCCGAGCGCGCAGCCGCCCTCCCCCGGGCCGACCGCCGCCGCCGGGCGCTCCCAGGACACTCTCCACGCCCGCGAACCCAGGCCTAGAGTGAACTTCATCCGATTAGGAGAAATTCGTCTGACCGGGAGGCTGCAGCGTGCGGATTCAATTTGACGTGTCCTCCACGTCAATCTCGGCAGTCACGCCGGAGACGCGCGAGTTGGCAGCTCATTGGTTCCCGTCACTGCACCCCGGCGCCCCCCTCTCGGGCCTGAAACTCTACCCCCTTCCCCTGCTCTTCTCCTCCCTCGGCCCTTCTTTGCATCCCATCCCCCTACACACACACACACACATACACACACACACACACACACACACACACACAAGTGCTAACCCCAGCCGGACCTGGGATCTTCCACTCTTTTTGGCTCCCTTCAAAGCCGTTACACCTCCACTTTTGAGAATGATGATGTAGTCGTTCCGAACTGATGAGTATTTATTGGTGCTACTATTAGTACTAGTACTAGTTTTGGGTTTAGTTGTATTACTACTTCCAACATTACCGCTAAGATATCAGAGGGTAAAAGTTGATCATAACAAGGTCCTTAGTGCATGGCTGCCTCTACCGCCTCTCCCCCCTGGCAGGGCACGGGGAGAGTGAGGTCAGTGCCTGAGCGCCCGGCAACATACTGCAGGGTGCCTTTCGGGGAGAACTATTTGCGGTTGAGCAGACTCCTCCGTGTCTCATTTCCAGATGACACCCCAAACCTGATCTCAGGGAAATCTTTACAATATTTAATTGCCACCCACACGACTAGGATAGTGGTGTGATATCAGTGATATGAAAAAGACACATTCTAGCTTCTGTCTCTCTGTGGACAGGTCCACCCACCCGCACTCATTTCTGATACGTGGCACAGGATGCAAGTCGGGAAGTAATCGTGAATTGCTGCCCCCAGGAACAGGGATCCTTCTCTCCAGACCACAAGCTTGTCTTGGTGGCCTGGCCTGTAGGATGTCACCTGTCATAGCTTTCCCTCTAGGCCTAAAGAACCATTCCTTTCTTCCAGGCCAAGAACCCCACATCCTTCCCTGCCCAGGCAACCTAGCCTTATCTTTCACCCAGCACCCTGGCTTCCAGGGATCCTTGTTAAGTTACTAAATCGTCCTTTCACCCTTATATTTAAGGGGGAGGGCTTGCATAACCCTGAACTCTTTGGCCTTAGCATTACTTGTCAACTTTTCTCTATTTCTAACTGCATCAACACCTGGTTCTGGACTTCCCAGTCTGTGTCGCCAACCATGGCAGTCCCAGAGGGAGTTATATAGT
Organism: Mustela nivalis; assembly: GCF_964662115.1. NCBI lineage: Eukaryota > Metazoa > Chordata > Mammalia > Carnivora > Mustelidae > Mustela > Mustela nivalis. The sequence continues at coordinate 99,189,706 of NC_139027.1, forward strand.
GGGGTCCAAGAGATAGCAGGTGAAGAGGGAGAAGGCTCCCAATTTTGCACCAAACTGACAAAAAGAGGCTGGGACCTGGGAGTTCTGAGCTTGGGGTCAGTGAGTGCCAAGGGCATTGATAGAACTGGCAGGATCAGGAAGGGGCACCCTGGAAGATGCGTTCACTTCTCAAGATTCCCAGCTCTCCTCAGGAAACAGGAACATTCCCCTGTCCTCTGTCCCCATCCCCAGAAATTCTAGAGCTTGGGATCTGGTGGAGAGCTGCGTACTGAGCCTGAGCAGCCACACTGCAGGAGCCACACGTGGACGCAACCAGCAAAGGAGGGAGCAGCAGTGAGCCTCTTGCCTCCGCAACCCAACCAAAGAGCATCCAGCAGCTCCTAGTCAACCTGTTGAAATGTGTCAATTAGGAGAGCCTGAGCCATATACCCTGGGCTCTCCAGATAGAGAGTGAGGGACACGGGCAAGAATTATCCCTGGAAAAAGAAAACCCAGGTTCAAAAAATGTGAGGATGCTCCCCTCCTGCTGCATGGAAAGCATAGTGCAGTCTTGGGCTCTGGGAGAAGAGGACAGTCAGCACTCTGGCAGGAGGTGGGTAGGGTGGAACTATTTGGAAGATTAAGCCTGTTCAAGACCGTGCAGAGTCGAGTTACTGAAGCGGGGAAGGGGGCGGTTTCAATTAAGGTGGGTGCACAGAGAGAGGAGCTCGGGTGGAGAACTGAGCAAACACAGCATGTGGAGTATCCAGAGCCCCACGCCATATCTGGAGCACAGCCCCCGCCCCCCCCCCCCCGCCTTAGTTCTCTCGGGGAGTTTGAAACCTGTTATCCTCCCACCTAGATTTTCATTGCCTGGATTTCAAGTCGGTTGCTGGAAACCAAAAACATTGGTTTCTAGACCTGAGAACTACAGCATCCATAACCCAGTGCACCCCAAAGACCAGGTGAAGCAGCTAAAGCCATTTTTTTTTTCTTATGTAGGAGAGAAGACAACATGCACGCTCAGAGATGAGCAAATAAAGTCAGAGGTGACACAGTGAGAGCTGGTTCACAAGTGCCCCATCAGGGGAACATCACCCCACCTCTGCTAGTAGAGCGCGGAAGCTGGCAAGGATGTGCAAATAGGTGAAGTCCAGGAGAGCATCTTCTGCTCATTGCCCTGGGCTAAGGCCGTTGGGGCTGGGAGGAATGGTTGGAGGTTTGGGCCCAGGAGTTCTTCATGGTGCCGGAGTCCGCCGGCCCTCAGTTCTCATTCCATATCTCCCTCTCACCCCACCCCTCCAGGAGCCAGCTGCTTGCTGCTGGGACCACACAGCGCTAGCCACAGCCTGCTCACAGCCCAGCCCCTGAAAAAGCTTACAGTTTGTCGCCCCCTGTCGGCCTTCGGCTGGACTCTGCAGGTTCCCGCGGCGGCTGGGCTGGGGGCGAGGTAGTCCAAAGGTGGGGTTGTCGAAGAAAAGGAAGGAAAGCCAACGTCTCTTCCACTTCTCTTGGATGCAGCATGGTTCCCTGCACGACCAAAGGGACGCCAGCATGGTCAGCGCTGAGCCCACAGAGGTAAAAGAAAAAAAAAAAAATCTCAGTTCCATGTGTCTGTTTGCCGGGCTGGGTTTGTCTCGGTTGTTTGGAGCGCCCCGGGCGCACGCAGCCTGCAGCCAAGTGAAGAACGGTTCCCAGGGCGCGGGAGCTGCCGAGCTAAGGGTGCGTGCAGGGACCTGTGATTTGACGGGCCCAGCTAGGGCTGGACGTCCTGAGGGCCGAAGGACGGATTCAAGGGTTCCCGAACGGCCTCGAGAACTGACCCAGAAGGCAGAGAAAGGAGAGGCCGACTCTGTGCCAACATCGTGAATTAAAGTGAGGCAGGAGGAGAGTGCCTGCCACCACCCCCCCAACCCTCCCGCTCCGCCCTAGGGGCTTGGAAGCTGGCGGAGGCTGGAAGGGTCGTTCAGGGTCCTGCTTGGAGTGACGGTCACGCCTACTTTATGTTTCCTGCGTCGCTTTAATTTTTGGTGGGACTTTCTCAGGAAGCCATTTGGGTGCAAACGAAACGTGCCAGTCGCAATAGGCCACGGTGTTCCCGGGAGCCGTGTATTTCGTGGTCTTCGGAAGAAACCTAAACACGCCTATGAAAGCCCGATTCGGGTCTCGCTGGGCTGAAGAAGCAACCTTGGCTTGCTTTTCGGTTCTGCCAGAAAGGACCCGAGGGAGGGAAACACAGGAAGCATCCCAGGAGGGCCCTGGGCAGAGCCTGGGCCTAACGACCAACCGCGGTAGCCAGCAGCCTCCCGCGGGGAACGCGGGATCAGCGCAGGCTCGGAGTGAGCAGGGTCAGAATCCTGGGTCTTCCTTCCGACAGCCGCACCTCCGGCCTGAGGAGCCCCCAGTTGCTCCCGCCTGTGCCGTGGTTCAGCCCAGCCCCCGAGTTTTTCCTCTATGATTTTAAGAACTCTGTCAAACTGGATCTCTTAATTTTATTTTTCAGAAAAGTAGCACGGACTATAAATGTACTTTAATGCACCAGGTTATATTGTGCTCCCCCCCCCCAAAGATTTGCAAAGTCGATCCCACCCATCACACTTAAAAAATGCTAATGGTAAGAAGATATTTGGGAGGAAGCGCTGACCCCGAAGAAGGAATTGCAAATCCTCCGCGAAAGTTTGAACAGCAAACAAGCTCGTCGGAACCGGGAACGTGAGATAAAGGCAATGAAATGCCATTCCGAGTGTCCGCTGTAGCGGGAGGGGGCAGGGGAACGAGAGGAAGGAGGATTCAAGGCCGAATTGGCTCCTTTGCGGGTGGTCCCCGCCGAGTGCTGGCCTGGTGCGACCTCCTCTCCAAGTAGACTCACAGGGAAGTGCGGTGAGGGAGTTGCGCCCTGCACCTGCCGCTCGACTTTAGAATACACACTGCAAAACCAAACGACGGGTGTTGAAAATGGTGCCAATTAGCTTTAAAATAAGAGCCCCAAGAAGAAGCAATATCGTCTTCGACCCGGGTCCCGCCGCTAGTTTCCACTCGGCCTGCTGGTCACCAAGGTGGGCTTGAAGTTCTTTGCCAAGCCTCGCATTTTATTTGCTATCCTGGAAATGTTTATTATCTTAAGCGGGTCAAGTCGGCAGTGGGGGCGGGGTGGGGGCGGATAGCAAGTCATGTCTGACTGCACGGGCTGCTGTTGGAAATGCAAGAGGAGAGAAAAAAAAAATTTGTCACTTTCCTAAAATTAAAGAATAGATGCGTATTTTCCGCGTGAATAACAAAACAGTCCTGGGACCGTTCAAAGAGGTAGGGGGAAAAAATTGAAAAACATCTGCCGTAAGACTTCCACAAGAAATAAACACAGATAAATTGAGCATGGCAAATGAAGATCTAAGATACTTTCTATCCTGTGATGCAGGAATCTAACTACTGCATTTGCAGCATTCCTTTTGGAGTAGAAACGTTTTAAATGTCACATTAGTGTGATAAAAATAAACTATGGAAAAAACATGCGATTTGCAGGAAGGAATGGTTTCTTTGAACCTTCTGCAGGAGCAGCGTCGTTGTCATTATTGCATGTGTTCAAATAAGCACCAAATCCAGGGTTACCTTTTCGCTTAAATCTCGCCTGTTTCCCTGGCCATGGGCATGTCAGATAAGCTTCAACATCCGTTGTAAAATGACCTGTGCTGTTTAATTAGATATATTTCATTTTATTCCATCAACAAAAAATCCTGCACAGGGCTTCAGGCATTAGTCAAAATACCACCTTTGCAGTGAGCTCTCAAAAATGTTTATGTGACAGTGCTAAAAGTCTAAACAGCAATATTAAAGTAGAAATATTTGGGAAACTTTAAATGTCCATGGGGCATATCTCCTGTAAAGAGTATGGTACTTGGAAAAGGAGAGATCCAGGAGTAGCCACATGGGTACAAAAGATAGAAGTGACAGTTTTGAAGGGAAGTGAGAAAGCGAGAAGGTGATGGCATGCCTGCCCGGAAGACGGCTTGTATAGGCAGCAGTGGGCAAGGGTTTCCTGCTGCCTGAGAGGATGCCCCGGTGAATCAGACATGCTCTGTTGCAAATACTGACACATCTGAGACATTCATACTGACCAGCCTAATTGGAACCAGCTTGAAGTGAGCTGCCCTTGAATGCTTTGGAAATTTCTCATCCTCCGTGGATATAGAACCAGGATATGAATGAGGCTGTGGAAACTGGAGGGCAAGAGGAGGGCCCTTTTTCCTGAATTAAAGACAATGCCCAGCCAGTCCGGTTTACCTGAATTTGTCTGGTTTCTTTATAAAAGATCAGTCCTCTTCAGTCTTCTACGTGTGCTTCTACGTGTGTTTGTGTGTGTGTGTTTGTGTGTGTGTAATTCAAGCGCTGGAAACTGGGTAGTGAAGAGGTTTTGCAGAATGATTGTTGTAATAATAAGTTGGGCACAAAAGAGAAAGGAATGCTGAAACCTGCTGTCAGATGATTCTCAACTTCCCTTAGGCAGATGGACACTGAAGCAGGAGTACTGTCCCCATTTTGTTTATGTGTTTCTTGCATGCTTAAAACATTATCATTCATAGTTAGATGTTACTTTAGTTTTTGTATCCTCCGTACTATTTAGAAACGTTGCTATTTTGGAATAAAAGTTTTGTTCCCTAGTTGTGGGTTTGTCTGTAGCATAAGCTTAGAAGTTTTGAAGGCCTCCAGAACTGCATATTCTCAAAGTATGCTCTCCACATTCATTTAATTTTTCATATGCATATTCTGATGCTATTTCTCCCTAGGATGCCGCTTAAATCATTTTCCTTGTCAGAAATCAAGTGTCCTTTATGATGAGCTTTCTTTCACGCACAAATGGGAATTTTACTTGTAACTTTTTACTGGTGGCTTGTAGCTAATCATTGTTTGATAACTTTTTCTGTCTAATTGCTGCGATATCCCAAAGCCTGCTACATATACGTATATATATTTAATATGTCCGCAGCTTGGTGATGGTTTTGATTTTCTCCCCCCTCCCCCTTGTGTATGGGCTATGGAGTTTTATTGAAGACCCGTAATGCCTCCGGTTTTGATTTAGTGTTTTGGAGTTTGTGATCTCATTGCCCGGTATGGAAAATATTAGACAGGGTCTGCAGATTGTATGCAGGGAAACACCCGCATCACCATCATGAGCTCAGTGCTCGTCCCCGGTGCTGCAATAAGCTGACTGCACAGCCATCTAGAATCGATGTTCAGTTTTTATGCCTTTGAATGAAGACCACTTCAGCCAGTCCCGCTTATGCAAAAAGGGTTCTTGAAGACACTGCTTCTCCAGGCGGCTGCACGTTAGAATCCCCAGGGCGCGGGGTGGGGGGGTTGCAGCTTTAGAACATTGATGCCTGCATCCCACCCCCAGAGATTCTGGTTTATTGTTGGGGTACAGCCTGGATGCCAGAATTTTGAAGAGCTGCCCAGGTGACTCTAATGTGCATTAAAGTTTTGAAATCTCTGCCTTAGGGAAGGGACTATAGAATGTGACACATCTTGCTTTTTCAGTTTTCCAGGATTATAATACATGAAAACGTGTTTAAATCCACGTCTAAAACATCCATCCTGTGCATTTTTATACAGTGTCACTCTGGCTCTTGGAAACAGCTGAAAAGGAAGATCATTGCCTTCTCAGTCTGTTTGCTGCTCTAGGCTTGCTGTTGTTTTTTTTTTTTAAAAAAACAAGAACTCTCTGTCTCCCTGTCCCACACAGGTGATCACAGCCTCCTGGTTAAGTGTAACCATCTGCACAGTGAGCTGGGGGCGGGGGCCACCCTGGAGGGAGCAACTGACAACCATTCCTGTTGAAGAAGATGGACTTTGAGAAAGGTGGCAGGGAATCAGAAACGTTACCCCAAAGGAGTCAGAATAATTGCATTGTCCAAGGAGGTGGGAGCCCAGCTAGACTTTTAACATTGTAAAGTAACATTGTATCTGAGACGCCTAACAAAACAGGGCAGGCAAAACCCTCAGGCTTCTAGTAGTATCTAAGGAACACTGAATCTTCAAGTTTTTCTGATCATTGCTCTTATGGTCAGCATTATTTGCCATTCTTTTAGGGTGGACAACTTTTTTACAAAGGCTCTGGTGGTGTTGCATTTTAGACCTCCGGGCTGCTTTCCCACAAGACTGCTGTCTTGGGTATAACAATAGAAATGTCAATATCATGAGGGGAGGGTAAAAAGAGAAGGAGGGAGAAGGTAAGAGAAAGAAGGAGAAATACTTCATGTATCTTCTTTAAAGTCTCAGAAATCAATTAAAAGAAAACTTCTTTTCATTTCATTTATTAACCTCACGTTGATAATAAACATTAAGATTTAGCCTGCTTTATTTGTTGATTTTTATTATTTTATAAGCTTATGCATATTTCAAAATATAAACTGCATGTCATTTTTAAACAAGGTCCAAGAAAAGCTGAGAGTAAGTCTGTTGCTATAGGATCTAAATGTCTTTAATTTTTAAAGTGCAGGTTTTAAAGAACCTTTTTAACCTATAAATTTTTGTTTTTAAGTCAGTGCTACAACTAAGAGAACAGATACACTAATTCCTGTGGGGCCCTTCAGCCTTGTTTATTTTTTTAAATCTTATTCGGGCACCTCTTGAGGAGATCTTAAAATGTACATTTTACAAAGTATCAATCTTGTAAAAAAATTCTTTATATTCATCTACTTTAATAACATTATCCTGTTTATACTGTGTTCTAAGATAATGTTAAAATAATTTAAAGGTACATGAAAATAAATAAGAAGAACAATAAAAACTAAAACTAAAATGATCCAGCATTTCTCAGCAACAACCAGAAGCTTAAAGGCTCCAGGATTGTAAAAAGGCAGTAACAGATGCTGAACACGGACAGAACTGTAGATCTACAAACGGATATGCTGAGAAAATGAATTCTGACAGCGTTTCTAAGCATTCAGACGTTGGCAAAGTGGATAACTGAGTTAATAGCCGTCCGACTGGGAAATACTCAGCATTTGGAATATTGCCTCTTGACAGGCCAGGAGGCGAGAAATTTGCTCCCCTGTAATGGGGCAGGAACAGAGGTGCCGTCCATTTCTCTTTTTGTAATAACACCTCTGGTTGAGCCAAGACTCTGCCTGGTCTCATGTCTCTTCTGTAATTACATTTCACAAAATACAACCCAGGTCATTTTGCAAGGAGCTGGTCTTTGCATGTGTGGGACATGTGTTCGTGTTTGCAATGTCAGCCAACTGATTTGGGCAGAACGAATCTGGCACTTTCATCTTAGTCTTTCTTTAAACTGGGGTGTAGGTAACTCTGGAAGAAGGGCTGCAGAACTGGCTGGGCTTGGAGACCAGCAGAACTTTAATTTGGATGAATAGCCTTAGGTATAGTTTGATGGCGGTTTAATGGCCCCATAGGCTTGAAGTGCTGCTGTCATTTTAAGCTGTACTCACCCTGCCCTTCATCACAGAGCGAATGGGGATTTAATTTGATAGCTCTCTGTTCTCACTGGGCCTTTAGAGCCTTTATTTGTGTCTCTAATATTTAAGCGGATGGGAAGGTTGGGGAAATTTATGATCAGATGTGATTAGAGCTACTATTCATGGCAGGATCGTGTGTTTTTAATTGTGGAGTTGGTGCAGAGGGTCTATAACTTCTCTTTAAGCCTCGCTATCTATTGAATCAAAAATGCGCATGCAACTCCAACTCAGAAAATGACCTGGCTACGTAAAGCACAACATTGATGAGCCTGGGCTTTTATTAGTTCTAAAGTCCCTGTTGGAATCCAGGCCCCCTGGGTCTCTGTGGGCTCACCTACAAGAGAGGGTCATCGTGAGGATTAACTGCTCCAACTCTGGGAAATGCTTCACAACAGGAGGTGGTTAATCAGTGGCCATTGTTCTCATTACATTATTTTTCCATATTTTTAAGAAACTAATACATTTTAATTTTTGTCTCTTTTCTGGGACATCTGTTAGACATGCAGTGGGTGATTTGCTAATAGAAATATTTATAAATCAAGCTGTATTAAATTGTGTCTTCAGAAGAAAACAGCTTAAAGCATTTTCCTGAGTTTCTGTTTGTTTGCCACATTCTTTTGTGGTTCGGAGGCACGGGACTGGCTCAGGGCACTGTAGTGACACCCGCTGGGGAGATGGGGTCTACTGTCAAAGGAAGGCAAGTAACCAGAGGTGTCAAGTGCCAGTTGTAAACTCTCCAGTTTGAGAAAAGTAAGGACGAAGGAAATCAATAGTTGGCCCAGAGTTTTCCAGTAACATTGGAGAACTGTGGTTTTTGTTGCAGCCAGTTCTTCTGGAAATGTTGGGCCCTGTGCTAAACAGGATCCTGGGCCTGTTCTGGCTTTACCGGCTGTAATGTCACTCTCTTCCTTTGTCAGAGATAAGAAGACCTTTTACTTCTGTGTTTACTTTCTTGCTCTTTTGTCCTGAGTGGAAGGTTTTTCCCTTGATTGTCTGCCTTTTAAACATGTTCTTTCTCCCAGAGGAAGTGGCCTTCACAGGGAATAAGCCTAGTGTCTTATGAACCAAACCCAAGGTTTTGGTCTCCCCACAGAGACCCCTGCTTTGATGGCATGTCCCTGGCTGAATGAATTCACAAATTACCACAAATTACCATTTCTCCCCCAGAAATTCACATATCTCTTGAGTTGTGCCACATTTTTAATTTTTCCCCATGCCCTAAAGTGCCTCAAATCCAAGATTTTGGTAATGTGGTACCTTCTGTTCTTATAAAGGTCAGTACCCTTGAGATAACCAGGCTGCTTGTTATTTATACCTCATTCATGGAGGCAGAGTGCTTTAGTGTTCTGATGGCCTCTGTTTGTTGTACGGCAGGTGCTTTATGTACTGCAGTGGGCACTGTTGGGTGCTGCCCAGATGCCTCACCCACCATGCCATCCAGCTCTGAGACATTCACCTCTGCCACTATGAGTGCTGATGCCAACAGTTTGCAGCTAAGCCCCCTTCCCATTTCCCTGGGCTGATGACAGCCGTCACACCCACACAGACATCCCCTTTCTGGGGGGGATGTGGTGGTACTAAGTCTCAAAGAAGGGCACCTGTGAAGGACTATCTCAGTGCCAGAGTTCAAGGGGGACAGTGAAGGCTTTTGTTGCCACTGCATCACAACCAATCCTCTCCCCTAGCTCCACTGTGGACCCTTGTCCCTCAGAGGTGTCAATCCCCAAGATATTCTGCAATAAAACTCCCACCAAAAATTCCAACTCAGCCTGCTTCGTGGAGCCCAACCCATGACGTATATTACCTCTTTTGCTGATCGTGTGGGTTTGTTCCAAAGATGAAGGGTGAAGGCATGGAGCAAATATCATTGCCACCAAATCACAGAGGGATGGAAGCCGGGGTGGTTTCCAACTGCCCCACCATCCTCCTGCCCAACTGAGGGAGCTGCATTAAGCAGGTGGCAGTTCTCAGAGAAGGGAAATTATTTAGGAGGGAGCTGGGGAATCTCTAGCAGGGCCATCTCAGATTAACATCAGGGTTCTTAGAATCTGAGAAGCAAGAGAAAAGCACTAAGCATGAAGGCATTGGGGTGGGGGGGCTCGGAGACAAAGGCAGTGGTTTAAAACTGTGGTCTGGCTCTGTTTCCAATGTATGTAAATTTCTGTAATGAAAATACAACGGAACTCCTAGGGTCTCAATGAATTAGAATTAAGGACTATGAACTGTGTTGGTGGGCTTGTACCAGCTCTAAAAAATAGTTTCACCAAGCAAATTAATCAACTAGCATCGATTACAAGGGAAACTTATATCTACTGAAAAATAAAATGACTTTCAGACTCTTTAGAAGGGTTGCATTAATGGGTACTTCATTTGCAAAAATATAAAGTTCTTTCTACAATTAATGCTTGGGTGGTAATTCAGGGCTTAGGATCAAGATGTAGTTATTGTCCCTTATAGACTTTATGTTCTGGTCACCTGTTTCTTAAACTTGCTTAGGCATCTCCAGCTGGTGCTTGGCCATGGGATAGAGGGAGCTGCCAGCCATGGGAAAGCACATCCTCCTGAAATGTTAATCTCACCTAATGATTTTGGAAAATAACATTATTTTTATATCAAAACAAACATGGACCCTATGTTTCTAGCAACATCACTTACAATAGCCAAATTTGGAAGCAGTCCAAGTGTCCATTGACGAATGGATAAAGAAGAAATATATATATATATATATATATATATATATATATATGCATTGGAATATATAGATATATGCAATGGAATATTACTCAGCCATAAAAAGCATGAAATCTTACCATTTGCCAAGACCTAGGTGGAGCTAGAAAGTATAATGCTAAGCAAAATAAGTCAGAGAAAGACAAATACCATATAATTTCACTCATATGTGGAATTCAGGTAACAAGGGGTGCCTAAATGGCTCAGTAGGTTGAGCATCTGCCTTGGGCTCAGGTCATGACCCCAGGGTCCTGGGATTGAGCCCTGAGTTGGGCTTACTGCTCAGTAGGAAACCTGCTTCTCCCTCTCCCTCTCCGCCTCCCCCAGCTTGTGCATATGTGCACACTCTCTTTCTCTTCCTTTCTGTCAAATAAATAAAATCTCTTAAAAAATAAGTAATGAAACAAATGAGCAAAGGAAGAAAAAAAAACTAACAGAGAGACAAACCAAGAAACAGATTTTTAACTATAGAGAACAAACTGATAGTTACCAAAGGAGCGATGGGTGGGGGGATTGGGGAGATAGGTGATGGGGATGAAGGAGTGCACTCATCATGATGAGCATTGAACGATGTATGGTATTGTTAAACCACTACATTGTACACCTGAAACTAATATAATACTGTATGTTAACTATACTGAATTAAAATCAAATATATATTTTTAAAAAACAAAAATTTTCTTCCTAAAAAAAAAAAGCCAAAAACCAAAAAACAAGCATGGATTCTTCATGACACAGGATACAAAATTTTTGCCCATTTGAAGAACAAAATAGATGTCACTCTGGAGCCTATGGGCATCAGGGAGAGTGCTGTGGTGGACGTCTCTGAGCCCCACTGCAGGCAGAGCGAATCAGAGGTAAAAACATAGTTCCGAGGTGGAAGAGGTCACAGATGGCTAGGGGCCACTGGGCGTTCGGGGAAGGAGTTAGTTTCTGAGATCAGCCTTAAATGGGTGAGTGGATTTTGACAGGTGGAGGCCCAGAGAGCTAAGGAGGAGCAGGAAGGGCCTTTCCAGGAAAGATAAGTGAGCAAAAGGAAGGTCATGGGAAAGCAGGGGTGAAGATTAAACAGTTTGGTTTGGGAGGGAAGCAGGGCCCCACACAGAAAGTGGTGGCAGGGAAAGCAGGATGGGGCATGGAGGTGGTGCAGTGGAGGCCTTGGAAAATTAGTCAAGAGGCAGCTGTGGAATTTGGGGGCCCCACGGGGAGAAACTGCTGAGCTGAGCCCCAAGTCCTAGAGGGAATAGTACTGGCTTCAGAACCCAGACTGTGCAGACCGAGGGTGACTGCCGGCTCCCCTACTTTCCTCCTGTGGACAAGGCATCAAACCTATGGTTTTGCCATCTGGAAAATGGGATCACAATAGAACTTGTTTCTTGAGGATGCCAGGAGGTAATGAGATGAGGAAGATAAGGCACTTAGTACAGTGTCAGCTGCATAGCAAGTGTTCAATAAATGTTATAGTAACAATTATTGGTTATAATGATACATGACACTTTTAATATAACATATACTGGCTATGATGGTTCTCAAGACAAATGAGTGAGAAATCAAGAGAAATCCAGATGAGCTGGGAAGGCCAGAGAGGAAAGCCACACAGGCAGGCATTTTGCTCTGCTAACTGTAAAACACTCTAAGTTATTCACTAAGGCAGAATTTCTGCAAGCCTCAGCCTGCTGGCCTCCAATATATTTATCCCTGGAGAACAACAGGACGTCATTTTTAAAATCCTTTTTAGTTGAGGTATGCTTTCAAAATGTTCTCCCCCACCATCCCACCCCCACACCCCAAAGTGCCACCCGAAACATTCAGAATGGGAGCAGCCACTGGACAGCAAAATGGTGCTTTAGGGATAACCTGGAGGGTCCAGGGGCGAGAGGGAAGCATCATATGAAAATCATCATATCCAGGGCCTGCCTGGAGATTGATGAGCCAGGCCTGTGGGTGGGACCACTTACACCTACCAGTACAGTTCTCTTCCCTGAGGACATTACACACCTTTGAGACCATGGACTACTCATTCTTTAAAATTTGACTTTGGGGCGTCTAAGAGGCTCAGCCGGTGAAACAGCTGACTCTCGATTTCAGCTCAAGTCATGATTTCAGGGTCCTGAGATCAAGCCCTGCCTGGGACTCTGTGCTGAGTGTGGAACCTGCTTGAGATTCTCTCCTTCTCCCTCTGCTCCTGCTCACCCTCCCACTCCCAAGTTTGTCCTCTCCAGACAAACAAACAAATAATTTTAAGTTGACTTTAGTTTTTGTCAATAGATAAGACATTCATATGACCCAAGGGTCTAAAAGTTATAAAAAGCATCCCTTTGAGAAGTCTTGTTCTTATCCACAGCCTGCCCTGTCCCCTCTCTGAAAATTACAGGGACACATTCTTGTTATTTGTTTTTGTGTTCTTTTATGCAAATACATGCGAAGAAGAACACATAGTCTTTCCCCCCTCTCTTCCACGAAAGGCAGCGTGCCAGGCACATTGCTCTGCCTGTGGCTGTTTTCACTTATCTTGGAGATCTTCTATGTCAGCACATTAAGAACTTCACGTTCTTTTCTTAGTAGCTGCATAGTGTTCCACTGTCTGAGTACCAGAGTTTATTCAGTGTTTGAATTATGTCCAATCTTTTGCTATGTTGTCGTACACAGGTATGCATCTGTGGGATATATTCCAGAAGTGGAATTTCTGTGCCAAAGGATATATGCATCATAATCTTGATAAATACTGCCAAATGGTCCTCCATGAGAGTTGTGCCATTTTGCACTTCCCAAAGCAACTTTTTTCAGCCAATCTTTAGGGGTTGGATGGTGTATTGTTGTGGTTATAGTTTGCATTTCTCTTTATATGCACGAGATGGAACATCTTATCACGTCTTGAAGGCATTTTGCAGTTCTTTTTTCTGTAAATGTCTGTGCCCATTTTTATATTGGGTCGTTGGCTCTTTTCTCAGTTTCTAGGAAATCCTCATTTAATAGGGAGATTCACACTTTATCTGTAATATAAGAGGCAGATTTTTTTCCCCAGTTTCTCACTTGACTTTGACTTTGTTTATGGTGATTTTTTTTTTTTTCACAAAGAGATTCTTGACTTCTAGGAATTGGATTTTTCCTTTTTCCTTTAATTTTATGAGTTCTGGATTTTGTGTCACCATTAAAAAAGCTTTCCTCCCTCCATGATACAAGCCTTTCATGCTTTCATCTGGTACTTTCCTGGCTCCATGTTTTACATTTAATCTATGACCCACTTGCCATTCCCCTTGCGTATACATGGTTGCCCAGTGTCTCCTAAAATGCCCCCTCTGACCATGCTGATCTTCAGTAGAAGACGTCCAGTGCTCTCCAGCCCTCCTGGGCAGCACCTACGCTAAGTAACCCCATTGGTTCACTTCCACAAATGGCCCAGTTCAATGTCACCAAAGAAAGAGAGAAGCTCCTGTCTCACAGCCCCAACCAACTAAGTCATTCTCCCCAGTGGGCAGCCCCGCAGTGGGGTCCTCCCTTTCCTAGGATCACTATGCTGCCTCAGGAAAGTAGCAGAGTAAAACTAACAACAGGAGTAATATCATTTTTTAGTTAATCTTGTCATGCCCAAGGCACTGCTCCAAGTGCTTTATATATATACAAAATATTGAACACACAGAGCCTAAGCTACATGTGTTCAAAAAATTTTTATTATTTGCACTTCTATCTTCATCTTGTCTTGCGTCCCTATATGAGCTCTCTGTCTTTTGATGCTAGTCTGTTTGCTGTATCTGAAACATGTTAGAGTTCAAAAATTGTCTTCAGGCCTTTCACGAAAGGTGAAAAACTGTCCATTGATAAGACTGACAGCACTTGAACCCAACAACCAATCTTATCACAAAACGAGGAAGAGCCAGACCATGCCTGTCTCCATATGTTGCAGTAGGAAGCCGCAGGCCTGAAGAGTGAGCCTGAGTCTGAGCAAAACTCTAGATCAAATTGCCAACTTACAGGACATGAAAGATAAATATTGTTATTGAATGACCTCATGAGGATGCAATTAGTCAAATCCAAAGTGTTAGAAACACTACACATGTAAGTGATGTAATTTATTCAATAAATAGATGGCAAGTGATACCTGGGTGGCTCAGTGGGTTAAGCCTCTGCCTTCGTCTCTGGTTATGATCCCAGTGGCCTGGGATCGAGCTTTCCCCTCTCTCTCTGTCTGCCTCTCTGCCTACTTGTGATCTCTGTCTGTCATATAAACAAATAAAATATTTAAATAAATAAATAAATGACAAGTTTTAAAAAGAGAGAAAATATAGGAGGACCCGGCTTAGTCAGTAGAGTATGTGATCTTAATCTCAGGGTCACAAATTCAAGTTCCATGTTGGGCATGGAGAATACTTAAAATAAATGTAAAATAAGACATTGAAAAGAGAGAACATAAAATAAATAAAAATTAAATTAAGATACATCAAAGACCCCAAAGAGTTAGATCAGCCAATAGAAAGAATTGACCTTGACCAAATCCTGATTCAAAGAAAACAACTGCAAAAACTCATTTATTGACCAAACATGGAAATAGGCACACTGACAAGATACAAAAAGATAAAATCCTCATCTCTTAGCTGTATATACTAAAACATTTACTGATAAAATGGCATCAGGGATTGACTTTACCACAATCTAGCAAGTGTACCTGTACTCTAGCACATTTCTTACCATGCACACTACATCAGAAGCTGTTCAGTCACGATGCAGGTCCTATGTCTTTCCACTGGGCCTCAAGCACTGAGTTTCCAAGAGGCATTTGCTGAATTTTTCCAGCACAGAATTACATGAGCATAGGAGCATAACTTGGTTTCCCAATGCCCCTCAGTATGAGCGTTACCTCTAGGCAAGTTGGGTCACATGAATCAGATAAGACACAGGCAGTTTGATGAGAGTTGACATTCTTAGTTTTTCATTGAAGACATGATCAAGCCTATTTTTAATATCCAGTATCTTCCCCACAGGAGTGGGAAAATAGTGGTAGCAAAAGCCACCTACCCCTTTCTTAAGTGTTTGAGGCATACGAAAGTAAGAAAATTTATGTGGTCAATTTCAAATGGTTCTTAAAACTTGTTTTGTTTTGTTCCCGAACATGGCTGAAGTCAAATGGTTCTCCAAAGAATGTCCAGTCAACCATTCTGCACCTGCTGCTAAATGTCAACTTCCTGTTCACCTATAATTTATAGATCTACAATTTCTGTTCATGTATAACATGTAGATCAAAATTTTGAGACTAAGTCTATACATATAATATGAAGCATACTTTTCTAGTGTTGATTTAATCACCACATCACCATGGGGAATACTAAAAAACTTATCCATTAGTATTCCCTGTGTGATATCCCTGAGCATAATCTTTCCTAGACCTACTCCCCATTTATCTTTCTTAAAGAACTGGCCTGGTTTGGGGCAACTTAGTTAAGTGTCAGACTCTTGATTTTGGCTCAGGTCATGACCTCAGGGTTGTGGGATCAGGCCCTGTGTCAGCCTCCATCCTCAGGGTGTAGTCTCTTTGTCCCTCTCCCTCTGCTCCTCCCTCTGCCCCTCCCTCTGCCTCTCTTGCTCTCTCTCTTAAATAAATAAATGAAATATTGAAAAGAAAAAAAAAAGAACTGGCTTGCTTCTCTCCAATGCAGAATTCTATAACCCATTCTGTTTTCCCCAAAGTTTAATGTTCATCTACCACAATTATATTGGATATCATCACTGGAGCACTTATTTCCTTTTGTAGAGGTGTTGGGGAAGCAGAGGGAGAAGTAGAGAGAGAATCTTAAACAGGCTCCTAGCTCAGCACAGAGCCTGATGTAGGGCTTGATCTCACAAACCTGAGGTCATTGCCCAAGCCAAAATTAAGTCAGATGCTTAACCGATTGAGCCTTCCAGGTGCCCTCTTTTCTTCTTCTCCTTCTCCTCCTCCTCCTTCTTCTTCCTCTTCCTCTTCTTCCTTCTTCCGACTTTCTTTCTTCTTTCTTCTTTTTTTTTTTTTTAAAGATTTTATTCATTTGTCAGAGAGAGCGAGCGAGAGCGAGCACAGGCAGACAGAGTGGAAGGCAGAGTCAGACGGAGAAGCAGGCTCCCTGCAGAGCAAGGAGCCCGATATGGGACTCGATCCCAGGACGCTGGGATCACGACCTGAGCCGAAGGCAGCCGCCCAACCAACTGAGCCACCCAGGCGTCCCACTTCTTTCTTCTTTTTTTAAAGTAAGCTCTAGGCCCAATGTGGGGCTTGAATTTGTGAACCAAAATCAAGAGTCACAGAGTCACGTGCTCCACCGACTGAGCCAGCAGACCTGCCTGGAACATTTATGTCATAATCCTTTTGTGACCTTGCTATTTTATTGGTATTATTGATATGGAACCCTATTGCATACTAACATAAAATAAAAACAAGATTCTGTATTTTCAGGGAAGCTTGACTGTGTGGTAGCAGCCAGACCCTGCTGGGTATGATGGTGACAAAGTCAGGTGTTGATGTGGTAGAAGACAAAGATGAGTGATGGCCTGGTATTTGGGGGAAGTTTTTCCTCTATTGATAATGGTCCTGGGTAAAACAGCTCTATCTGTGAATACATTTTTTACCTCTGGAATGGGACATCAATCATCTCATTGCATGTGCTTCCCTCATCTCTTGGCTCACAGGTTTTTTATGGGCCATGGTGGACAGACAAGAGAGCACCATGTTATTCCTGATAACCACAAGCAGATTCTGCCTACTGCTCCACAATGAAGGAAGGCAGCAACCACGGCAGGGTGTAAAGCTCAGATACAGCAAGGCCATGTGCACCATGGCCTTAAGGGTCATCAGCCCTTTTTGATGCTTTGCTTCACCTGCATGTGAATTGTCCCTGGTCATCACCACTCCCATACCAGAGCTGCCCTAGCCAAGAGCACCCACTGAGAAAGAGCTGCCCAGGATGGGCGTCTTGGGTGTCAGCTTACCCAGTGAGTGAAGTGTGCTCCTATAAGCCTGCTTTGCAGCAATCCCAGGAGCACTGGGGAGGAAAAAAGATGGTCTTTAATATTCCCAGTTAGGAATATCCTGCCTTGCATTAAACTGACAGTTCAGGTCATGAAGTTCATAGAATTTGAACTCTGAATTTCATAAGAGTTGAAAAGCTTCCTGATATTGAAAAAGACTGATAAGAAATAAAGAATGAGAATGAAGTGCTTTTTTTTTTTTAAGATTTTATTTGTTTGTTAGAGAGAAAGAGAGACAGAGCGCAAGCACAGGCAGACAGAGTGGCAGGTTAGAGGCAGAGGGAGAAGCAGGCTCCCTGCCAAGCAAGGAGCCCGATGTGGGACTCGATCCCAGGACGCTGGGATCATGACCTGAGCCAAAGGCAGCTGCCTAACCAACTGAGCCACCCAGGTGTCCCGAGAATGAAGTGCTTTTAAATTAAGTCTGCTTAGAGGGAACATGCCTTCTGTCCATGTGCCTTTTTTGTGCCAGACATTATTTTAAGCATTTGTAAGTAATACCTTATGTGAGCCTCACATCAGCCCTTGGAGTTTAAACTAATGTGGAATTAGTTTCCTACTGTACAGATGAGAATATTGAGGCACACATAGGCCGATGTGTCCCTGGCCACACAAACCAGGAAGTGGCTAAGCCAGGATTTGAAACTGGCATCTGCCTCCAGGGTATACATTTTTTCCCTATGCTATGAAGATGGAAGCATTGAGAAACAGGCACTCTGTTCTCAGTTAAGAAGGCTTCATCCCTCCTTTGAGATCTATTACACAGTCCACCCAGAATTTCCCAGGACTGATTTCTGGCCAGCTATCCAGGTCCTGAATGTCTCCTGCACACTCTATGGCTTCTCACCTGGAAATGTGTTGACTGCTCACTTGTACCCTCACTGGGAGGTGGCTGGTGGGAAGCCAGATGATGGTAGGCAATTGGGAAATTTGGCTAAGGCTGGTTTCAAAACTAATTGGTAGAGGAGATGCTTGCTTGAAGGTGATTTATAAAGTGAAAACCTGGAATAATTTGAATATTTCAATTATACATCCATTACTTTTTGACTGGAGGCTTGGGTCCTGCGGACAACAGGTCCCCAAAGCCCTAAGATTGATTAAGAAACTGTGTCTGTATATTTTATTGGGAGAGTATCCTTTGTTTTCATTATATTGTTAAAGAATTTAACTAAAGAAAAAAAATCTAAAACCATTATTTTCTTTGTTTTTCAAACTTGTGGATAAATGAAAGTTTATTGTTAAATAGGCTTGGTGACAAGTAAAAAATCACTTGAGGTAGCACAGCAAGTTTTATTGTTTTTACCAGGAATCAACTTAGCCTCTCCAAAGACACGTTGAACTTGGAATCAGAAGACATTGGTTATGGAGCCAACTCAACCACTGACCAGCATGTGCCCCAAGGATAGTTGTTACTGCTCCTTCTCAGCCAGCTTATCTGTGAAGGAGCATATCAATATCTGCCTTGCCTACTAACTACGGTGGTTCCGTTGTGGGTCTAAAAATTATAAAATTGCCTTGAGAAGTACTTGGACCCCAGTGAATGTCCCCCAGAGTCAGTATATAATTCTGTTTTAAGCTTTGGGGAGTGATGAAAGATAAGCAGTCATCCTAACTCACTGAATACCCCATAGATCTTTTCCTTCCCTGAAAGGTGGGCATTGGAAAGAGATTCACTTGTCCTTTCTTAGGTTGGATGTTGGGAAACACCACTGTTTTCCCAGGTTGCAAATACTCTGGCCTCCCCAGGAACCCAAGAGCTGTGATGCAGAGAGGGGAGAGCCTTGGTGCTAGGGCATGTGAAAGCCTGGGTTTCCTTCATCTTATGGAGTCAATGGCTTGGCCACAGCTCCATCTCAGGTTATGAATCACACTGACCAGGCAGGAGTAAGGTGGGGTTACAGTACCTGGGCAGGGCCTAATCTTGCCCAGAAATTGCTAACTGAACATGGCCACTGCTTACAAACTCAGGCTTCCCTGGCAACAGCAGCTACTGAGATTCATTCATTTCAAGGGCCCAAAATCCAGTGATCAATCAAGCCCATGTTGAAGAGCCCCCTCTTAAGCCCCATAAGGCTTCAGGGTCTCTGTTTGGAAAAAATGTATATTCTTTGGTCTGGTGGCTTTGTATCACTGAATCTAATGACTGTTTCTATTTAATTTTCAGATGCTTAATTACAGTGGAACACTTCAACACCATTAAATTAAAACAAGCTACTAGCTCATTCTTGATTGTGGCCTGGCACACTTCCAAATGACGTTTACAGCAATATCAGATATTTAATTCATACCACACATTTTGCTAACTTCGGAACAAAACAGGAAAATGCCTTCCACAGATTCATTTATGAACTAGGAACACTTCCACCGGGGAGAGGGTTGGTGCAGTGTGTCCCATCTGCTAATGAGTTTTTAGTGTTTCGAGGAGACCAGAGTCCCTTTGCTTGTGGCATAATGATTTTCCAATTTGGTTTTCATAAGAACTGCTTATATTACATTTTGTGAAAAGTAATGAAATTACACATTTCTTGTAATCATGGTCTTATTTACATGGTCACATGACCAAGCCTATTATTTGGACTTTGGCAAATGAGCAGACATGCCATTAATCCCCAGGCTTTTGTGTGGAAAGCAAGCTTTTTAGGTGCCATGAACCCCTGCAATACACAGGTATGGCTGTATGAAGGGAGTTAAAGCCAACATAAGGCCCCTGTAAGATAATATTCTTTGGGAATGGATGTTAAGAGTTAGTTTGTGTCTTTACAACATCAGTCATATGGGTATTGTTTGCATCTGACAGTTTTTCTTTTAAGATTAATGTGCTTATGAAAACCTTGTGCGTTACTCTACCAGGCAAGCTTGAAATCCATCAGCATTACCATCGGAATGACACAATGCTGGGGGAGCAAACCAAATGACAAACAGAATCTGGTTTTCAGAGGCCAGTGTGTGTTGAAGAGAAATGATCTGAAGCCAAATTTGGCCTCCTTCCATAAATTCCTCTTGCTGTACTATTGGCACAGTCCACAGAGGGTGGGGGCTGGGGGAGGGCAGATGAACATGGAAGGGGGGACAGCACCTCAGGGAGAGGGGCGTCGGAAAGGAAGCATGATTGATTGGAAAACTTGAACTTTATAGCAAACAATAATCATATGTAAAACCAAGTTGGAGAGAAAAACTTCATGAAAAATGGGACTTTTTCTGGATCATTAGGGAAAGTCGTTTCTAACATCACCATTTGACATGTGGTTGGTGATACACCGTTGAAATACATGATGGGAAAGTTCAACATCTGCTTGGATTGGGGAAATAGGAACAGAAAAGGGGGACAGTGGCTTAAGGGGAAGAGGACGGCAAAGGACCTCAATTGTATAAAGAGCCTCTACATTCTGCAAAGGGACACATGAGCTCATGAGAAGAAGCTAGGTCTCTAGGACACAAGGAAATCAAATTGATGGCCAGCTTGAGAAACCATGATGTCTGTGGAAGCAGGAAATGTGTCGGGTGCTTGCAGGGCTCAGGATGAACAATCCTATACACTGGAAAAGGAATGAAAAGAAAGACAGGCTGGCAAAACCCCATCCCAGGCATGTGAGTTAATAGTCCACTAAGCTGGGAAGGGTGAAGGGATTCTCACCCATCCCCTCCCATCATTTGGCTACCATCTTTCTTGATTTCAGACAGTTTCACTTTGCCCCAGCTTGGCCAGATCCTGCTTTCTCAGCTCAGAAAGTGGGTGGCCAGAAATGGAAGCAAGCAGCCCTCTGAGTTTCCTTGTTCTTCTTTCTCAGTCCCAAATCACTTCCAAATGCAGCAGCCCCAGTGGAGCACCAGGAGATCTGCTGCCTGCAGCCACCGCACTTTGGAGATGTGATGAATCGGCGGGACCCCAAGGCAGCCGTTGTCAGCAGAGCGGGCTGTCACAGCCTGGGGGAATGAGAGAGCACTGCACACCCCTCTTGGCCCAGGCCAGCCCTCCCCAGCACACACACAGCTTCAGGTGGGTGTTGCCTGGCGTTTTGGCTTGGGAGAAGCTGCAGAAGCCCAAGTGTCTGAACTGGACAATAGATCAAGAGTGAAGAAGATGGAAGTGGCAGAAAGAGGAACCAGAGAGAACATTTCATCAATTGCCTGGGACATTCCTAGACATCGCATCTGGGGAGCCCCTTCCCAGCTCCAGACCTTAGCAAAGCTTGTGTGTGAGTGCAGTTCAGACTGGCTGCCCTAGAAGCGACTTCTCAACAGTCTGCATGCACAGCTCTGTAACTTTCAAGGAAAGGAGAGATGCTGGTGCCCATGGGCTGCAGCCCTCTCTCTCTCTACTCCCCAGCTGCCCCATCTGCAGGACAGATGATGGTCATCCTTGTGTACGTTTGCTGGGTGGGCTACTTAGCGTGTCCAGAGGGTTTTGAAAACAGAAATTATTATAATGCAAAAATGTCTTCACCTTCGCTTCTCATGTAACTGGAGCGTATTCCTATGATAACCTCCCCCGCCACCACCACCACCGGCAATTTCTTTTCCATGGAGGTGGCTCTCTTCAAAGCCAGCACTGCAGGGAGAAGCAATGGTCCGGAACTGGGTGAAACCTCTGTCAGGGTCATTTTATTTTAATCTACACGTTTTCTGGGAGGGTGGCGGCCAGGCGAAGGGATTTATTGTTCCAGGTTCCTTCCTATCACTCACCCCCAACCTTCCCCTGAGCACGTCATTAACAACCAGCACCTCTATCTTCATTGGCAAAATGGGAGCAACACAGTGACCACAGAGGCAGAAGGTTGGCTGTGAGGAGTTTACAGGTCACTGGGTTTTAAAATTAGCATCATTGACGTAGTCTACTGACAGAACACAGGATGTTTTTTCCCTACCTTTACTGAAATATACTTGACATTTTAACTTGTTGTGTAAGTTAAGGTGCACAAGGTGTTGACTTGATACATTTTTGTATTACAAAATAATCACCACCTCACCCCAGAACATGGGATTTCTTAAAGAGTGAAGCTCAAACTGTTGAAAAATAGGTAAGTCAAGGGCATTGAGATGTAGTTAACTGGAACATCTTTTTCATGATTCTGATTTGGATATCTCCATTCTGTTCTGGTGACTTAAAACTTCTGAGAATTCAGTATTCTCATTCTCAACAAATAAATCTTTCATTCTCAACAAATAAATCTTGTTTCCTTTTTCCACCCAGTAAGCAGGCACCATAAACCTGTCCATTCTTCTGTGTTGTCATAGAAGGGTCCAGAGGGGGTATTATTCTATACAGGTCCTGAGAGAGCACCACGCCATTTCCCTTCCCTGCTGAACATGCATTTTGGGAACATTTATAATCCATGAGAATGGATTACACCCCCATTCTTGAGGCATTCTCAGCCTCAATGAATACTTAATGTAGATGTCCCCTGAGCAGCTGGGATGGGGGCCAAGTCACAAAGCCAACTGTGAACAAGTAGAGGGACAGCACACAAACATTGCCGATGGAAGGGTAGATTGATTGGTACAACCTTTGGAGGAGGAATGGACAGCCTGGCAGAAGGTTTATAAATGGGCCTCCTCTTCAGGAGATTGTCTTACACTGACTGTACACCATCACCCAGAACACTGGAGCTGCCCACTAGGTTAGCTACAAGAATGTCCAGATAGCATAGCCCCTAGCAGTGAAAGAATGGTGCCAACCCAGGTGTCCAACAACACCAGATCAAACTGTAGTATGTCCACTCAGTGGAACAACATGCGACCAATAAAAATGATATCAGAAAACTAATATGTGACAAAGAAATGAGAACAGTGCTGGTTTTGGGGGTGTGAGGTAGGGGATGAACCAGGCAGGAGAGAACTTCATAGATTGACGGTAATGCCCTACACCTTGATAGGAGTTTGTATCAATCACACAGGCATATGTGTTTCTCTAAAGTCCATGAATGTTTCACCTAAGATTTGTGCATTTCACTGAATGTAAATTTTCCTTAAGGAACTATAAACAAACATTGGTCTCTAGTTAATTACATGCATGCTGAGGTGCTTAAGGGTAAAGTGTACTGGTGTCTGCAACTTATTTGGAATCTGCAAAATAAAAAGATTGATGGATAGATAGAGTGATGGATAGATAAATATTTAACAATACAAATGCAGGAAAAAGTTAATTATAGAAAAGATGTTAGATACACAGGTGTTCACCATCTGTAAATTCTTTCAACCTTTCTGTGTATTTGACAATTTTTATTTAAAAATAGGGGGAAGATGGCAGATAACTATATTCATAGTAAATTATTAAAATATGTTTGATTTAATTCTATTCTTGTTGAAATGTTAAAGGAAATATTTCCAAATATTGGCTTTAGAAATGATTTGCTTTAAAGAAAAAGATTAGCTTTTCTTGACAATCTTTGACAATGTCTGCAGGTCAGTTTGTAATCAGAGGTTGCTTCTTATAATCCCATTTCTCCTACTGCTCAAAGTGAAAACTGAGGCCAGGGTTGCCAGCAACTGACTTGGACAGATTCCACACCAGGTGTGCTCTGAGGACCACGCAGGACCTTCACTGAAAAAGGTCAAGACCATACATTTTGTGATCACAGCCACAAATAAATGTGCCCTTTCTCCATGCTGTTTCCAAAGCCTCACAGGCATGTTGCTAATTGTACATGTTATTTTCTTTGAAACCAAACTACAGGTGGCTTGAAAATATTCATCTGAGGTGACATGGTAATACACTTAACACTTGAATTCCAAACAGCTCCATATATTACCAGTACGATTCCAGTTCTATTTCTCCTTAATTTTTCCTAGGGGAATGGAAAGCTGGAGTGTGGAGTACTAGGCATGTCTAGAGCTACTAGATTAGATGGCTCAGTGAAGTTCACCCCTTCAGCAGGTGAGGAATGGTAGGTCGTCATAGATCTCCTAGGATACAAGAAGAATTTGCATGTGGTGTCATTTTTTTAATGAACTACTGAAGAGGACATTCATATTTTTTAGCCTGATATTTCTAAGAGAACTCTGACCATTCCTCTTCTCCTTTCGAATTACTGGTACAATACATATACCTTCTCAGTCTAACTTTTAAAATGTTCTGACTTCCATATGGTAAAATTCCATTGTATTTGTATATGGTTGAGTGAGTTTTGACAAAATGCATAGTCATGTAAACCACAACCCTAGTCAGGATATAACTTCTTTTTGTTCAAGAAACACACATAAATATTGGAAATCTCTGGCTGTGACAATTCTTTTGAATATTGTCTTCCTACTCATTTTATACCTGGAGAAATAGAAGCCAGTGATGGTCTTGGAATTTTTTTGCTGAAAAACAACACATGAAGTACTGTCTTGAGAATGAGCCTCATCGTCTTGAAACATAATAAGACTTCAGGGAAGGTAGTTAATTTAATCAAGGTGTGGTGCAGAGGAGAATCTTTGTAAGTGAATGAAATTAAATTTTTTGCAGTACAAGTTCAAAATCAAAATGATGAGCACAGCTGGATGGTGTTGTGGGGCAAGACTGATGTTTGACTAGAGCATGAATGTTAGAACCATACCCCTGGGCTCCAATCTTTTTTTTTTCCTTTTTATAGCTTTATTGAGGTATGATTGATATGCCAACCCCACCCCCCAAAAATAAAAACTTGTCTGTATTTAATGTGTACAATTTTATGAGTTTGTCTGCAGTCAAATCTTGCTCTGCCACTTACTAGCTGTATGACCTTGGGAAAAAGTGCTTAACCTTTCTGTGCCTCAGTGTTCTTATCTGTAAAATGGGTTATATAGCATCCACCTCATAAGGGCATTGTAAGGATTAAATTAGGATTTAGGCACAAAGAGGACAGTTAAAAATTATCAGCTCTTATTATCTTCTTATTACTGTCAAGAAATACTAATTTTATGAATATGACTCTATTTTAGGTATACATGCCTGGACCCAATCACATTGAAAATGACACTGGGAAAGGTCAGGAGAGGGAAGTTTGCATCTGACTTCAGGCAGCTTTTTAACGGAAAAGTCTACTAAAGAGAGCACTGGTGGAGAAAATCCCAAACGCTTTTGCTCCGGGCAGACAGGAAACCAATGGAGCAGACATCCCTTTTATTTATTTATTAAAGATTTTATTTGACAGACAGAGATCACAACTAGGCAGAGAAGCAGACAGAGAGAGAGGGAGAAGCAAGCTCCCCGCTGAGCAGAGAGCCCGACGTGGGGCTCGATCCCAGAACCCCAAGATCATGGCCTGAGCTGAAGGCAGAGGCTTAACCCACTGAGCCACCCAGGTGCCCCCAGGAGACATCCCTTTTAAAATCGCTGACAAACCACACATGCCCACTCGCCTTGTGTGGGGAAAACTCTGGCAAGGCAAGAGCTCCAGAATGTCAGGACAACTGTGCTTACCTAGGGACGCCTTTCTTCCCACTCCAGCAACTGGAGTGAGGAGTCTGAGCAGGGTGCCTCTCAGGCAGGAGTGCTCTGAGCTGCCTAGAAATGCTGGCTTTGAATAAAAAGCAGGTCCCTAACAGACACATTACACTCCTATTCAGAAGTGCAGACTCACTTACCAAAACACCCGAGCTTAGGAGATGAGGGGGAGGTTGTGCTCATCGCTTATCACATTTCTCTGAACGCCGGAATCTCAAATCTCACTAGGGTTTCAAAGACAGTTCCAGGAAACCATTCTCAGCCCCTGCTTTGTGGGGCTGTTTGTAGGTTGGCCTGGTTCTGTCATCACTCCCAGCCTGGGCCCTCTCAGTCCTTGCCGTTCTCTGAACCTGGTCCCCCATCTCTCACCCACCAACCTTGCTTCCCACAGCGCCCACCATGCACCACAAGCCTGACATCCCAGCAATTGCTCTCCTTAGGCAGGGGCCCAAGACTCCCAGCCCTGCCTCTGGACCCCAACCCACCCTCTTCTTCTTATTCCTTCCCATAATGCGATTCCATTCTCCTACTGACAACCCAAGTCTCCCCAGGCCCTGCGCCCTCTGAATCCTTCTCCAAACTGAAGAACGCTGTGGGGGAAGGGATGAGAACTGCAGTCCAGGACCTGGACCTGGAGGCCACCTGCGGATGGCAGGAATGGGAACACCCAGAGTCTGGATGCATCAAGGCAGAGGGGCTGCATTGGACAGGTTTTCAGTATTATGTTTCTTTCTCTTAAATTTCTGGATTGGAAGACTTTCTCACTGAGGAATTTCGGTTATTGTCTCACCTAACTGTAGTTGTTAGGAGTTAATTGGACACTTAGGTAGTCAGGGCTAGGGTCCCCAACAAGAAAACAGGGAGCCAGGACACCTAAGACAATATCATACTAGTGTCCTACTCTACAGCTTAAACAAGACCACAATAGCATCCTGTTGAGCAGATTACATAGAAATAATTTTTGCAAAACATCCTAAAATGAAACAATTAACTATAAAACAGTGGTTACTATCACAAATTGAGATAGTTAGTCTCCAGATGTCAGTCCAAAAGACCATTAACACATGAACAATAATCCGATAGGTAGACAGGTGCATATCCAAAGCCTTGATTGGCACACCTGAGCAGTCAGTCCACAGAGGGCCCACTCTCAGGATGCTTAAGATGGTTCCTTGAAGGAACTTATTAAAAACCCCTAGATTCGAACACCAAATCAGCAACCCTCTCGGGTCCCCTCTCTCTCCAGAAGCTTTATACTTTCATTCCATAAACTTTGCTTTGCTGCCCACCACTCTCTGTCTTATCTAGCTCTTCATTCTTCAAAGCAGTGTGACCAAGAACCATGAGCACTAAGGGAACAAAATTCCTGTAGCATAGCCACATCAGATGAATACATCCCCACAGTCTAGAGATTGAGAGAAGGTATGATGTTGTGGGCACGGCTGAGGGGGGTGGCTTGTGTGTATATGTGTATGTACATGTGTACGTGTGTGTGTGTGTGTGTCTGCTTTGAGTTTGTTTACCAAAGCCCATATTTTTTTTAATAAAAAAACTGACCTCTTAATAAGGTCATCAGAAATTATCCACAATGTGGCATTGTGGCAGTTTTACTTTATTTGACAAATGCTTTCAAACTGAAGGCAGTGTTTAGCAAAAATGGACCCCTATTAGGTAGAGCAGCTCAGGTTTTCCATGATGGTCTGGATGAAAGCAGACTGGTCCAAATTCCCAGTTACCCATCAGGCATCTCTTCCCAGGTATCCTGTGGGATTGAGAACTCCCTAAAAAGAATGACTTCATCCCTGCTGTTCTCTTATTTGTTGCTGTGTAACAACCACCCCACAACTTAGTGGTGTGAAACAATATCCATTGTTGACCCACTGATTCTTCTCAGGGGTTCTGTGTTTCAGGAATTTGGACAGGACAGAGGGAGGGTGGCCTATGTCTGCCCCTCCACATCTGAGGTCTCAGCAGGGGAGGGTTGAATGACTGGACTCTTCTGGACGTGTAGTTACTCCTGAGTATGGTGCCTGGGCTGGGATGACTCCAAGAACAAACCAACTGACAGTAAGGCCCACAGAAGGCCTCTCGTGGTGGCCCAGGCTTCCTCACAACATGGTGGATTCAGGAGGTCCAGACTTCCTACACACTGCTCAAGACTTGGGTATTCCAATGTACAGGCTGAAGGTTGCATGGTTTGTCAGGACCTCACCTCAAAAGTCCCAGAGCATCACTTCCACACGGTCTGTAGATTACAAGTGAGTCATAAGCCCACCTAGGTTCCAGGGAAGAATACATAGAGCCTACTGCTCCATGGGAAGGTGTTTAAAAATTTGTGGCCATGTTTTACAACCAACACACCTGCCCTTGTGAATTTAACAATACTCTGAATAAATACTTGTAAATAATCTTAAACATGAATGTAAATTATTAAAATCATAAGAAACGCTAAGTAGGAAAAGACCATATATGGAAGTCCCCTCTGCTGGCATGTTGATATTCCATGTACACGCCATGCTATTATAATCACTTTCTATTTAAAACAATCTCTACTGGTGAAATAGTCAGTAGGGTCCAAACTTGGGCTTGCTTTTGCTTTCTTTGCCTTCTTCTCAAGGTATTACCTGGGGCAGGGATAGTCAGACAGGTCTCCCTCAACTCCTGCCTATCCTTACATGGTGTGACTGAGGGTCTGTGGGCCAGCTGGTATAGCTGAGGTATTGCTCATGGTGGCCACCTCTGGGAGCATTGCTGGTGTCCTCTGCCAGCGTCAGTCCCTGGGGAGCTCCTGGTCTTCCCCTGACTCTCTAATAGTCAAGGGGTCTCCTGTTATTGGCTCATCCACTCTGACTCTTGCTGCCATAACTTTCAATATTAGAGTCAAGCACTAAACCATCTTCCTTGACATGACAAAAGTTGAACATTGACTCTTTGTATGGGCATTTTTGTAGTGGTTTTTTAAATTAACATACAATGTATTATTTGTTTCAGGGGTACAGGTCTGTAATGGTTCTAAGCCATCCTGACACAGAATTGGAAGGATGTCCCAAAGAGCAGAGCTGCTGATATATTCACAAAGATCACCCCTATTACTGGAGGTATGTTTTCAAAACGGAAGATACCCACACTGAAGACTCTTCCCAGTAATAATCATAACAACACTGTACATTGTGAATTATAACATTTGAAATGTGATTTCTCCTACAATGACTTATTTTGTTTTCACATCCATCCTATGATGTGGAAGGGGTGATATCCTTCCTGACAAAGAAACCAAGACTCAAAGGGGTTCAAAGCCTTGCCCTGGGCCACACAGTAGACCAGGCGAGCAAGAGAGAATCAACCCTTTGCGTTTACAGTATATGATAAAAATGTCGCTGCAGTGTTGCCATGTCTCAGAGCCTTCCTTATTTGAGGTGGCTGAGGTTACAAGGGTTTAAAGAGAGTGCAAGGATGGTGGCAAGGGTGGCATGATCCTTTAATCCCTTCAATCACCACCATCAGAACATGCAGAGCAACTAGAATAGAGAAACCCAATCCCATGAACCCCACCCTCCAGCAGCGTCAGGAGCTGTGTGGTACCAGCTTCTGCTCATGAGGAAGCAGTATGAAGTGAAGGAGTAACTAGAGCCTTAAGACAGAGGTACTCCCTCAAACCACCGGCTAAACTCAGAGGTGCTTGCCTTCTCCACAAAGCTTAGTTAATGTTTGCAGGGGCTGGAACAGATGCGACCAGCACACTCTCAAAACCAACCACTCCACTCTCCCTCAGGGCAAATAGGAGAGTAGACTGTAGAGGTGGGGATCCCCCGCCCCACTGGACAGTTGTGGGAGAGATTAAGGAAAGGGAAGGTCCAGGAAAGTGTGGGGGACACACAGACCCCAAAGATCTCCAAAAGTTATCTGTCAGGTTCGTTAATACCGCCCACCAACCATAGAAGAGGCTTTCTAGAACCATTTTAGAAAAGTGACCCTAAATCGTGCCTCCTTCTAAAAGTTCCAGAAATAAAAGTTTTAAGTTTTAGCCCCCTTTTAAAAATGGGAACCAAAAAAAATGACCCAAGTCAAATCCTATAGAAAATTATTATAAGAAAAAAGAGAAGATGAAGAAGAAAAGAGTATGTGCAGATGACTTACACTTCAAACTGCCTTCCTGATCTCCTTTTACATCAGGGCAAACAGAACTTTACAATAATTTATAGTGATTTTTAATGTAATGATAATGAATGTACTTTAAAAAGCCCAAAGGAAAGATAAATTAAAGTTAACCCCAGGACTGTGGAGTTTCTCCTGGAACCACAGAAAGTTAACCAGCTTCTTAAAAGACATGGTTTCTTGAGAAGCATAAGTGACCATGAGCAAGGCACTCATCAGGAGTTTCTTCAGGCCCATTGTACGTCACACCAAACTCAGAAAAGGAAACAAGTCCCCTTCTTCCAGGACCAACCCAATCAGAGAGAGAGGTGTATGTGTGCGAGTGGAGGAAGGAGATTGGAACAACAGAGTTGTTCCTTATCAACGACACTCTGCTGAACGATGACACAAAGATAATCCCCCCACTGAAAACTGGCCTGGGGGAGTGGTGGTACTTCGGACAGGACAAGTAAAATTGGACAGGCTGCTAGTTTAGAGATCAATGTCGGCTTACTGTCGTTGAGAACTGACAGACGCAGGCAGGCCTGTTTGCCAGGCACTTAGCGAGCTGAAGCTAGGTCAGACGTGAGTTGGAGCTAGAAGCAGTTAAGAGGAGCTCCTGCCTGAGGTTTATGACTCTGAGTTTGCTGTTTTTGATGCTTGATACTACTTTTGGCTTTGTGGTTTGTAAGTGAAGACATGTGGGACATGGGGCATGTACCAGGGGCTTGGAGCCTCCTCCCACACATAGCCCTTCAGCCCTCAGCTCCCTGCCTTCCTCATATGGGGTTTTGGCCACCCATTCTCTGCCCTCTAGCTCCGGTGACCCTCTGCACATGGCAGTGACCTGGTCTCAACAAGTGGGAGGATTCAGGGCCCAGGCAAGGGAAGGTTAGGATCAGATGTTCCACCCCATGGTGTCTCAGGTCAGGGCAAAGTGGCAGCCATCCTGCCCCAGGCTGGCGACACCACACACATCAGCTGGGTTGCTTGGTCGGGCCTCTTGCCCACTGCCAATCCAGCATGTCCCAGCATCATGGAGGTTACAGTCTCTGGGGGTTCGCCTAGCAGGGGTGGACAGGGCAGTGGGCCAGTGGGAAAGGGACACCAAGTTCTGTGCTCCCAGTTGGGGGTCCTACATTTTTCTCTTGTACTGGGTGCCACAACTTGTTGCCAGCTCCGCACATTCTTTGTTCCGTACCAGTCTGGAGGTTCGTCACAAGGAATCCATAACTAAGAGTTTTTGAAATATTGACAAGGTTTTAATCAGCAACTTCTCTTCTTAAGCTAGAGCAGATTTGAGCTTGTTCAGCTCGCTTGGTTTCCTTGAGGAGGAAAGAGAGGGGTGGAACCACAGCCTGCCTGTTGACCCAGGACAGAACCTGTGGCATAAGATCTGGGAGAAACAGCTGGTGCTAGCTGGGGAGGGCAAATAATGGTCTCCTCCATCTGTAGCTGACATCAAAGGGGCATCGGGGTGTACAGACTCCTATCCTTTTGGTGACAGGGGAAATGTTTTTATTGGAGTGGAAGGAGAAACCAGATAGGAAGGGGCCAAAATCATGTCAGAGTGAAGTCATATTGGGAACAGAAGGAATGAGAGAGAGCAGGAGCCAAGCAAAGATTCTTTGAGACACAGAAAAGGTAGAGGAACAAGACCTGGAAGAGAAACAGCCTCAGAAAGAAAGGAAGGGGCGTGGTGGACACCATGACTTGCGTCCGGGTCAGAGAGCTCCCTGCCCCTATCCATATACTTGCCTAGGCTGCCCCATGTCCTGTGTCCCATGCCCAGCGGCCCATTACCATGGAAGTATAAAGCCTGGCCACTAGACCAACTCAGAACAACTCGGAAGGACCATTTCATGTAGAGCTCCCTGTGGGCTGGTGAAGGCTATCCTTGGACCTGCATCAGTGCTCTACTCTTTCCTCTGCCTGCGCCCACTTCCTTTCCTGCCTTCCCACACAAATCCACCCCAAGGGCACTCCTGAGGAGACACCCTGCCTGCTATCTTCCATCTCAGAGCCAGCTTCCTGAAGAACCCTCCTGTGACAGCTGGGATCAAGGGACATAGGGTACCTCTAGGCATTGATGAGAGGACAGCCATCTAAGACAGATGTTAGGCTCAAGCATTGAACCATTTGTTTCACTCAGCCTACTGACTCTGAACAGCAACCTCCCAGATCTCCTCTACTAGTTTGTGATAAGCTTTTGGGAAAAATTGGACCATAGGGTCTCTCAACAGCCCCAGGGTTGGTCATGCTGGCAGACCTGGGTCACTTGGAAAGGAAAGCTATATGAAATCAACTGTGGGATACTGAACTTTTTAAGTATAATGGCACTGAAATTTCATCTTAAAACAGCAGCAGTATCAAGAATAATTCGAACTTCAGGAAAAATAGAAAAGAAGTATAAATAAATGCAAGACTACTCTACATCTGACTCACATCCAGAACTCAAACACCAGGCCTGGACCCTCCTGACTCACCAAAAGATGGCACAGAGCCTGCTCAAGCCAGATTTCTTTTTTAAGAAAGATTTTATTTATTTATTTGGGAGAGAGAGTGAGAGTGAGCAAGAGAGCACAAGCAGGATGAGAGGCAAATGGAGAGAGAGAAGCAGGCTCCCCGCTGGGCAGAGAGCCCAATGCAGGGCTCAATCCCAGAACCCTGAGATGATGACCTGAGCCGAGGCAGATGCTTAACCAACTGAGCCACCCAGGTGCCCCACAAGCCAGATTGCTCATCACATTGCCCACTTCTGAGGGAATTCTGGCACTCCACTCTGACATGTCCCCTTTCTTGAGACTGAAGAGCAAGGAGAGATGGTGGGGGCTTCATTTGGAGAAGGGGAATATTTCCAAGTGAGTTTTTGTTAAAATGGGTAACCTTTCATCCTCTAACCATTTCTTAGAATTTACCATCAACACTGAGGAAGAACAAGATGTAAAAATGCTGTGCAAAACAGGAAAGTCTCCTTTTATCTCTATATTGGATTTACTTATTAAATTTATTAATTTCCAAAACATAAGACATGATAAGCTCTACAGTCTATACGAAAAAGATAAACTTCAGAGAACAAAGGACGACAGCAGGAAATACACCTGAGACATATAGCGAATATGCAATGAAATGTTACAACCCACAAGGAAACAAGACAGCAATATTTCCTTAGAATACCAACAATTTAGGGGAGGAGTCAAGATGGCGGAGAAGTAGCAAGCTGAGACTGCTTCAGCTAGCCGGAGATCAGCTAGATAGCTTATCTAAAGATTGCAAACACCTGAAAATCCATCAGCAGACCGAAGAGAAGAAGAACAGCAATTCTGGAAACAGAAAAACAACCACTTTCTGAAAGGTAGGACCGGCGGAGAAGTGAATCCAAAGTGACGGGAAGATAGACCCTGGGGGGAGGGGCCGGCTCCCGGCAAGCGGCGGAGCAACCGCGCACAAAATCAGGACTTTTAAAAGTCTGTTCCGCTGAGGGACATCAGTCCAGAGGCTAAACCGGGGCGAAGCCCACGCGGGTTCAGCGTGGCCTCAGGTCCCGCAGGGTCACAGAAGGATCGGGGGTGTCTGAGTGTAGCAGAGCTTGCGGGTATTGGAACGGGAAAGCCAGCTACAGAGACAGAGCCGACAGTAAGCTCACAGCTCGGTGTTACCTTGAACCGATCGCAGGCTCGGTGAGCTCGGAGCGCGGCCGGAGGTCAGGCAGACGGGAGTAACTGGGCGCTGTTCTCTGAGGGCGCACTGAGGAGTGGGGCCCTGGGCTCTCGGCTCCTCCGGGCCGGAGACCAGGAGGCCGCCATTTGTGTTCCCGTCCTCCGGAACTCTACGGAAAGCGCTCAGGGAACAAAAGCTCCTGAAAGCAAACCCGAGCGGATTACTCACCCCGGCCCTGGGTAAGGGCGGTGTAATTCCGCCTGGGGCAAAGACACTTGAGAATCACTACAACAGGCCCCTCCCCCAGAAGATCAACAAGAAATCCAGCCGAGACCAAGTTCACCTACCAAGGAGTGCGGTTTCAATACCAAGGAGAGCAGCAGAATTCCAGAGGAGGAGAAAGCAAAGCACGGAACTCATGGCTTTTTTCCTGTGATTTTTTTTTTAGTCTTGCAGTTAATTTAATTTTTTCTTTTTCATTTTTTTTTCTTTTTTTCTTTTTCTTCTCGCCTTCGGGTAAAAAAATTTTTTTTTTAACTGGTACCTTTTTCTTTTTTAACGATTTTTTACTAGTTTATCTAATATATATATATTTTCTTTTTTACATTTTTCTCAGGTGTTTTCTTTTTTTAAAAAAAAATTTTTTTTCTTTTCTTTTTTTTCTTTCTTCCTTTTGAACCTCTTTTTATCCCCTTTCTCCCCACTCACGATTTTGGATCTCTTCTTATTTAGTTAAAGCATATTTTCCTGGGGTTGTTGCCACCCTTTTAGTATTTTACTTGCCCCTTCATTTACTCTTATCTGGCCAAAATGACAAGACGTAAAAATTCAACGCAAAAAAAAGAACAAGAGGCAGTACCGAAGGCTAGGGACCTAATCAATACAGACATCGTTAATATGTCAGATCTAGAGTTCAGAATGACAATTCTCAAGGTTCTAGCCGGGCTCGAAAAAGGCATGGAAGATATTAGAGAAACCCTCTCGAGAGATATAAAAGCCCTTTCTGGAGAAATAAAAGAACTAAAATCTAACCAAGTTGAAATCAAAAAAGCTATTAATGAGGTGCAATCAAAAATGGAGGCTCTAACTGCTAGGATAAATGAGGCAGAAGAAAGAATTAGTGATATAGAAGACCAAATGACAGAGAATAAAGAAGCTGAGCAAAAGAGGGACAAACAGCTACTGGACCACGAGGGGAGAATTCGAGAATTAAGTGACACCATAAGACGAAACAACATTAGAATAATTGGGATTCCAGAAGAAGAAGAAACAGAGAGGGGAGCAGAAGGTATACTGGAGAGAATTATTGGGGAGAATTTCCCCAATATGGCAAAGGGAACGAGCATCAAAATTCAGGAGGTTCAGAGAACGCCCCTCAAAATCAATAAGAATAGGCCCACACCCCGTCACCTAATAGTAAAATTTACAAGTCTCAGTGACAAAGAGAAAATCCTGAAAGCAGCCCGGGAAAAGAAGTCTGTAACATACAATGGTAAAAATATTAGATTGGCAGCTGACTTATCCACAGAGACCTGGCAGGCCAGAAAGAGCTGGCATGATATTTTTAGAGCACTAAACGAGAAAAACATGCAGCCCAGAATACTATATCCAGCTAGGCTATCATTGAAAATAGAAGGAGAGATTAAAAGCTTCCAGGACAAACAACAACTGAAAGAATTTGCAAATACCAAACCAGCTCTACAGGAAATATTGAAAGGGGTCCTCTAAGCAAAGAGAGAGACTACAAGTGGTAGATCAGAAAGGAACAGAGACCATATACAATAACAGTCACCTTACAGGCAATACAATGGCACTAAATTCATATCTCTCAATAGTTACCCTAAATGTGAATGGGCTAAATGCCCCTGTCAAAAGACACAGGGTATCAGAATGGATAAAAAAACAAAACCCATCTATATGTTGCCTCCAAGAAACTCATTTTAAGTCCGAAGACACCTCCAGATTTAAAGTGAGGGGGTGGAAAAGAATTTACCATGCTAATGCACAGCAGAAGAAAGCAGGAGTGGCAATCCTTATATCAGATCAATTAGATTTTAAGCCAAAGACTATAATAAGAGATGAGGAAGGACACTATATCATACTCAAAGGGTCTGTCCAACAAGAAGATTTAACAATTTTAAATATCTATGCCCCCAACGTGGGAGCAGCCAACTATATAAACCAATTAATAACAAAATCAAAGAAACACATCAACAACAATACAATAATAGTAGGGGACTTTAACACTCCCCTCACTGAAATGGACAGGTCATCCAAGCAAAAGATCAGCAAGGAAATAAAGGCCTTAAACGACACACTGGACCAGATGGACATCACAGATATATTCAGAACATTTCATCCCAAAGCAACAGAATACACATTCTTCTCTAGTGCACATGGAACATTCTCTAGAATAGATCACATCCTCGGTCCTAAATCAGGACTCAACCGGTATCAAAAGATTGGGATCATTCCCTGCATATTTTCAGACCACAATGCTCTAAAGCTAGAACTCAACCACAAAAGGAAGTTTGGAAAGAACCCAAATACATGGAGACTAAACAGTATCCTTCTAAAGAATGAATGGGTCAACCGGGAAATTAAAGAAGAATTGAAAAAAATCATGGAAACAAATGATAATGAAAATACAACGGTTCAAAATCTGTGGGACACAATAAAGGCAGTCCTGAGAGGAAAATATATAGCGGTACAAGCCTTTCTCAAGAAACAAGAAAGGTCTCAGGTACACAACCTAACCCTACACCTAAAGGAGCTGGAGAAAGAACAAGAAAGAAACCCTAAGCCCAGCAGGAGAAGAGAAATCATAAAGATCAGAGCAGAAATCAATGAAATAGAAACCAAAAAAACAATAGAAAAAATCAACGAAAGTAGGAGCTGGTTCTTTGAAAGAATTAATAAAATTGATAAACCCCTGGCCCGACTTATCAAAAAGAAAAGAGAAAGGACCCAAATAAATAAAATCATGAATGAAAGAGGAGAGATCACAACTAACACCAAAGAAATACAAACTATTATAAGAACATACTATGAGCAACTCTACGGCAATAAATTTGACAATCTGGAAGAAATGGATGCATTCCTAGAAACATATAAACTACCACAACTGAACCAGGAAGAAATAGAAAGCCTGAACAGACCCATAACCAGTAAGGAGATTGAAACAGTCATTAAAAATCTCCAAACAAACAAAAGCCCAGGGCCAGACGGCTTCCCGGGGGAATTCTACCAAACATTTAAAGAAGAACTAATTCCTATTCTCCTGAAACTGTTCCAAAAAATAGAAATGGAAGGAAAACTTCCAAACTCATTTTATGAGGCCAGCATCACCTTGATCCCAAAACCAGACAAGGATCCCACCAAAAAAGAGAGCTATAGACCGATATCCTTGATGAACACAGATGCGAAAATACTCAACAAAATACTAGCCAATAGGATTCAACAGTACATTAAAAAGATTATTCACCACGACCAAGTGGGATTTATTCCAGGGCTGCAAGGTTGGTTCAACATCCGCAAATCAGTCAATGTGATACAACACATCAATAAAAGAAAGAACAAGAACCATATGATACTCTCAATAGATGCTGAAAAAGCATTTGACAAAGTACAGCATCCCTTCCTGATCAAAACTCTTCAAAGTGTAGGGATAGAGGGCACATACCTCAATATCATCAAAGCCATCTATGAAAAACCCACCGCAAATATCATTCTCAATGGAGAAAAACTGAAAGCTTTTCCACTAAGGTCAGGAACACGGCAGGGATGTCCATTATCACCACTGCTATTCAACATAGTACTAGAGGTCCTAGCCTCAGCAATCAGACAACAAAAGGAAATTAAAGGCATCCAAATCGGCAAAGAAGAAGTCAAATTATCACTCTTCGCAGATGATATGATACTATATGTGGAAAACCCAAAAGACTCCACTCCAAAACTGCTAGAACTTATACAGGAATTCAGTAAAGTGTCAGGATATAAAATCAATGCACAGAAATCAGTTGCATTTCTCTACACCAACAGCAAGACAGAAGAAAGAGAAATTAAGGAGTCCATCCCATTTACAATTGCATCCAAAACCATAAGATACCTAGGAATAAACCTAACCAAAGAGACACAGAATCTATACTCAGAAAACTATAAAGTACTCATGAAAGAAATTGAGGAAGACACAAAGAAATGGAAAAATGTTCCATGCTCCTGGATTGGAAGAATAAATATTGTGAAAATGTCTATGCTACCTAAAGCAATCTACACATTTAATGCAATTCCTATCAAAGTACCATCCATCTTTTTCAAAGAAATGGAACAAATAATGTTAAAATTTATATGGAACCAGAAAAGACCTCGAATAGCCAAAGGGATATTGAAAAAAAAAGCCAACGTTGGTGGCATCACAATTCCGGACTTCAAGCTCTATTACAAAGCTGTCATCATCAAGACAGCATGGTACTGGCACAAAAACAGACACATAGATCAATGGAACAGAATAGAGAGCCCAGAAATAGACCCTCAAATCTATGGTCAACTCATCTTCGACAAAGCAGGAAAGAATGTCCAATGGAAAAAAGACAGCCTCTTCAATAAATGGTGCTGGGAAAATTGGACAGCCACATGCAGAAAAATGAAATTGGACCATTTCCTTACACCACACACAAAAATAGACTCAAAATGGATGAAGGACCTCAATGTGCGAAAGGAATCCATCAAAATCCTTGAGAACACAGGCAGCAACCTCTTCGACCTCTGCCGCAGCAACATCTTCCTAGGAACAACGCCAAAGGCAAGGGAAGCAAGGGAAAAAATGAACTATTGGGATTTCATCAAGATCAAAAGCTTTTGCACAGCAAAGGAAACAGTTAACAAAATCAAAAGACAACTGACAGAATGGGAGAAGATATTTGCAAACGACATATCAGATAAAGGACTAGTGTCCAGAATCTATAAAGAACTTAGCAAACTCAACACCCAAAGAACAAATAATCCAATCAAGAAATGGGCAGAGGACATGAACAGACATTTCTGCAAAGAAGACATCCAGATGGCCAACAGACACATGAAAAAGTGCTCCATATCACTCGGCATCAGGGAAATACAAATCAAAACCACAATGAGATATCACCTCACACCAGTCAGAATGGCTAAAATCAACAAGTCAGGAAATGACAGATGCTGGCGAGGATGTGGAGAAAGGGGAACCCTCCTACACTGTTGGTGGGAATGCAAGCTGGTGCAGCCACTCTGGAAAACAGCATGGAGGTTCCTCAGAATGTTGAAAATAGAACTGCCCTATGACCCAGCAATTGCACTATTGGGTATTTACCCTAAAGATACAAATGTAGTGATCCAAAGGGGCACATGCACCCGAATGTTTATAGCAGCAATGTCCACAATAGCCAAACTACGGAAAGAACCTAGATGTCCATCCACAGATGAATGGATCAAGAAGATGTGGTATATATACACAATGGAATACTATGCAGCCATCAAAAGAAATGAAATCTTGCCATTTGCGACAACATGGATGGAACTAGAGCGTATCATGCTTAGCGAAATAAGTCAAGCAGAGAAAGACAACTATCATATGATCTCCCTGATATGAGGAAGTGGTGATGCAACATGGAGGCTTAAGTGGGTAGGAGAAGAATAAATGAAACAAGATGGGATTGGGAGGGAGACAAACCATAAGTGACTCTTAATCTCACAAAACAAACTGAGGGTTGCTGGGGGGAGTGGGTTTGGGAGAAGGGGGTGGGATTACGGACATTGGGGAGGGTATGTGCTTTGGTGAGTGCTGTGAAGTGTGTAAACCTGGTGATTCACAGACCTGTACCCCTGGGGATAAAAATATATGTTTATAAAAAAAAAAAAAAAAAGAAAGAAAGGACAAATACCCAACTTTTGTAGCAGCATGGACGGGACTGGAAGAGATTATTATGCTGAGTGAAATAAGTCAAACAGAGAGAGTCAATTATCATATGGTTTCACTTATTTGTGGAGCATAACAAATAGCATGGAGGACATGGGGAGTTAGAGAGGAGAAGGGAGTTGGGGGAAATTGGAAGGGGAGGTGAACCATGAGAGACTATGGACTCTGAAAAACAATCTGAGGATTTTGAAGGGGTGGTGGGTGGGAGTTTGGGGTACTAGGTGGTGGGTATTATAAAGGGCACGAATTGCATGGAGCACTGGGTGTGGTGAGAAATAATGAATACTGTTATGCTGAAAATAAAAAATAAATTAAAAAAAAAAAAAAAAAGAATACCAACAATTTATAAATGGATGAGACCCTGTGCTTCAGGTGGAGGGTGAAGAGAACTTTTGCATAGCTTGGTGGGTGTGTACTACCTTTCTAAAGAGCAGTTTGCTACTATGTGTCAAGGCCATAGAAATGGACACAGGAAAGACAGACTTACCAATTTGTCCTACAGAAAGGATCACCAGGACCTGTAAAAACTGGATCATAGGGACATTCCCTATAACACAGTTTGTGGTGGTGAAAACTGAAAACAACCAAAGTGTGCAACATTATGAACGTTATGATATTGGTGAGATCATTCATGGTGTGTCTACAACAGAATATGATACAATCACACAAAAAGGATCTAGTATATTTAGGAGGTAAAATAAAAGTGATTGAAAGTGCAGGCTCCAGAATCATACAGCCTAGCTCTTAAAATCTACTTCATGTACTCACAAACTGTGTGACTTTGGCAAGCTGGTTAACTTTTCTCTGCCTCAGTTTCTTTACCCACAAGACGAAGCCAATAATACCATCTTCACAGGATTTGGGCAAGGAATCAATGAGACAATGCTAGAAAATTCTTGGCAAAGAATTTGACATAGAGTATGTACCAACAAAGGCCATGTAATAACATCACTGTCATTTATCAACCTGGAAAGATGTTCACTATAGTTAAGTGACTGAAAAGGGAAACACTGGGAATCCAGGGTGACTCAGTTGGTTAAGCATCTGACTTCAGCTCAGGTCATGATCCTGGGATCCTGGACTCAAGCCTTGCATCAGGCTCTCTGCCCAGCGG
Source organism: Mustela nivalis (assembly GCF_964662115.1). NCBI lineage: Eukaryota > Metazoa > Chordata > Mammalia > Carnivora > Mustelidae > Mustela > Mustela nivalis. The sequence continues at coordinate 99,230,142 of NC_139027.1, forward strand.
GAAGTCTTTTTCTTCCTCTCCCTCTGCCTTTCCTCCCTTTCAGCCTGTGCTCATGTTTTCTCTCGTATTTTCTCTCAAATAAATAAATAGTCTTTTAAAAATGTAAATACTAACTCAATTACAGACCAAGAGCTTATTAAATAAAGAAAAAAGGAGGAAAAGAGATGAAAACCCACATGAAACTTGCATTGCTGTGAACTTCTTTGGAGAATACTGGAGGCCATGTGGAATATTCTGATTTTTTGCCTGTGTGATCTCAACTGGGGCTTTCTCATTTTCTTTGGAATAAATACTCACTTCCCTATTCTTTGCCTGTGTTGGGATTTCCGTATGGTCAAGAGTAGCTTACACATTCTTAGAGGAAACTAATGGTGAGTCAGGTGATATTTTTCTGGAAGAGGTGGCATCTTAAACAAGTCCTTTATAAACAAACATCTTTCAGAAGCCCATGACTGCTGGCCCACTGACCTGTGAACAGGTTAGAATATGGGCCATGCAAACAGTTTCATCCTCTATAGGTGTCACTAACCATCCAGAGATGACAGCTTAGAGAAGCACAAAAGAACTTTGATGCAAAGAAAGACAGAGGAAACTCAAGTTCTTCGAGGTGGCTGGCCTGCCTCGTGGAGTAAACACCCAGGTCTGAATCAATGAAATTAAACAAGGTCAGTCAACAAATAGCAGAGAGGGTCTGGAATGAACAGGTAATTTTTAAGTGAGTTCATCCACTCTTTGTAGAGGCTACATAACACTGTCTTGTAAAAAGGGTAGAGCTAGACCCTAATCCTATCCTTTCTGGCGTCTTATTTTTTCCATTTCCACACTTCAAGCCCTGTCTCTCCTTCAGTCTCACCCCCTTGGAATATGGCACCACCATTCACCCAATGCTCAGGCACAAAAATCAGGAGTCTTTGTCAACTCCTGTCTTCTCCTTTTCCCCCATATCTGGTCCATCAACAATTCTAAGTGATTCTACCTTCCGGACCTATCCTGAATCTGACCACTTCTCATTACCTCCACAACTGCTACCCTGGTCCAAGCCAACATCGTCTCACACATGGACCACAGCGATATTCCTGACTGGTCTTTCTAATACAGCAACCGTAGTTAGCTTTCTAAACTATGAATTGCATCATTTCACCAAACTCAGGGGCTTCTCATTGCACTTAGAGTCACAGTCAACTCCAAAATGTGGCCCCCAGACCGTTGTGATCTAGTTCACACCTCCCTCCCCAATCCAGGCTTTCACCACACTCACTGTCACTGTCTATCTTGCCGACTTGCCCTTCACTTCCTTGTACCCCGGCCACTTTGGTCTTCCTTCTTGCTGTCCTGAACAAACCAAATTTGTCCTTGCTGTTCTATCTGCTGAGAATGTTCTTCCCCCTTTATCTTCACATGGCATACTTCATATCATTCCAATGTCACTTGTTCAAATACTGTATCTAAAAACACTTCTTATATTAGGTTACATTCAACTGCAAGTAACAGCTTAAATGCTACAGACCTTTAGTAACTCAGTTAACAAGAAGACTAGAGATGGGCAGTTCCAAGTCTGATTTGGTAGCTCAGCAATGCTTTCAAGAACCACACTGCCATCCCAACTGGTTGGGTCAGTGTAGGGTCACAATAGGCTGCCATAGCTCCAGCCTTCAAGTCCTTTTATAACCATGTTCAAATCAGGAAGCAGTGGTCTTTCAAGGCAGACATTCCTCTTCAGATGCTTTTTTAATCCATGAAGGAAGAGAAAGCTTTTATAGAAGCCAACACACTAGAATTCCCCTTCACATATCTTTGGCTGATCTTAGTGAAAGAGGTACCCCTTAATCAGTCACTAGAAAGAAAAATAAAATTTTTATGTTTGCCTTAAACTAATTATACTTCTTTCTCCAGGAAAAAGAAAGTTCACCTCCACTGAGCCATTTTGACACCATGACAAAATTCAGTTAAATCATTGAGAAAGAAGAGGGGGAATGGATGTTGGTTAGGCAGCCACCGGTGTCAGGACAGATGCTCAGCCCCATTATTGTCTACCTCAGTCTTGTGATTGGTTTTCTTTATGACACTATCACTACCTGAAATACATTCTGTTTTACCTCCTTGCTTGCTGTGGGTCCCCTCATTAAAATGGGACCTGGCCTTACTTGTCACTACTATGTTTCTGGAACCCAGAACAGTGCCTGGGACTCAATCTGTATTCACTGAATGAAAGAATGAGAGTTCAATGAATAAATGGTTAAAACTTGGCATTTTTATTTAAACTGTCTAAGCCTCATTTTCCTCATTTTTATTTTTTTCTTTTTTTAATTTAATTTTTTAATTTTTTTAAATAAACATATAATGTATTTTTATCCCCAGGGGTACAGGTCTGTGAATCACCAGGCTTACACACTTCACAGCACTCACCATAGCCCATACCCTCCCCAATGTCCATAAACCCACCCCTCTCTCCCGACCCCTCTCCTATCCGGCAACCCTCAGTTTGTTTTGTGAGATTAAGAGTCACTTATGGTCTGTCTCCCTCCCAATCCCATCTTGTTTGATTTATTCTTTTCCTACCCCCCAAACCCCCCATGTTGCATCTCCACTTCCTCATATCAGGGAGATCATATGATAGTTGTCTTTCTCCGATTGACTTATTTCACTAAGCGTGATACCCTCTAGTTCCATCCACATCATCGCAAATGGCAAGATTTCATTTTCTTTTGATGGCTGCATAGTATTCCATTGTATATTTATACCACGTCTTCTTTATCCATACATCTGCTGATGGACATCTAGGTTCTTTCCATAGTTTGGCTATTGTAGACATTGCTTCTATAAACATTCGGGTGCACGTGCCCCTTCGGATCACTACGTTTGTATCTTTATGGTAAATACACAGTAGTGCGATTGCTGGGTCATAGGGTGGTTCTATTTTCAACTTTTTGAGGAACCTTCATGCTGTTTTCCAAGTGGTTGCACCAGCTTGCATTCCCACCAACAGTGAAGGAGGGTTTCCCTTTCTTCTCATCCTCACCAGCATCTGTCATTTCCTGACTTGTTAATTTTAGCCATTCTGACTGGTGTGAGATGATATCTCATTGTGGTTTTGATTTTTATTTCCCTGATGCTGAGTGATGTGGAGCACTTTTTCATGTGTCTGTTGGCCATCTGAATGTCTTCTTTGCAGAAATGTCTGTTCATGTCCTCTGCCCATTTCTTGATTGGATTATTTGTTCTTTGGGTGTTGAGTTTGCTAAGCTCTTTATAGATTTTGGACACTAGCCCTTTATCTGATATGTCGTTTGCAAATATCTTCTCCCATTCTGTCAGTTGTCTTTTGGTTTTGTTAACTGTTTCCTTTGCTGTGCAAAAGCTTTTGATCTTGATGAAATCCCAATAGTTCATTTTTGCCTCATTTTCCTCATTTTTAAAATGAGGATGATTCGCCTACCTCTTTGGGGACAATGAAATAAGATCATGCAGGAAAAACTCTTAATCCAGTGCCGAGCACTTTCAAGTGCCTGACACATTTACCTCTCAGTGTTAGTCAGTAGTGGCAACATCAGGCAAGTATAGGAAAAGTATAAGCATACATATTAATTTCATATACTTTTTCTTTTTTTTTTTAATATAATTTTTTATTTTTTATAAACATGTATTTTTATCCCCAGGGGTACAGGTCTGTGAATCACCAGGTTTACACACTTCACAGCACTCACCAAAACACATACCCTCCCCAATGTCCATAATACCACCCCCTTCTCCCAAACCCCCTCCCCCCAGCAACCCTCAGTTTGTTTTGTGAGATTAAGAATCACTTATGGTTTGTCTCCCTCCCAATCCCATCTTCTTTCATTTATTCTTCTCGTACCCACTTAAGCCCCCATGTTGCATCACCACTTCCTCATATCAGGGAGATCATATACTTTTTCTGATTAAAAAATAATGCTCTTACAAGAGTCAAGCATTTGGGCAATGTATGACTTAGAAAGTGAAAGACATCCACCCACGGGTATATGTTTTCCTATTTTTTTTCCTAAGAATATACTCATATAATCTTTACTTAAATGGTGAATACTATGCATGCTGCTTTGTAAATTCATTTCTGCACTGAGTATCTATTAAATATTTTCCCATAAGTATTAATGCAAATATACATCTTTCTTATTCAATATTATGTTTGATATAAGATGGAGAACTATTTTTGCTGGAGACCCTGGTGACCTGCCCAGAGCTCACTTTCGCCTCAGGCCATATACATGGTCCTGGTGTGTCTACACTGGTGCTGTGGTCTTCCCTGGTACAGTAGATTAGAAGCTGTCCCTCACTGTTGCTTTCACATTTTTCATTCTATGTTGGTGCTGCTGAGCATGGTCTTTATTGTATAGTCTTCCCTTCATGAAGATCTATGGGAGAAACAAGAAGAAAATTTACATCTCCTATGATCAGACGCATATGTGTAAGAATTCTCCATCAGCCCCTTTCCTACACAAATATAATTTATTTTTAATCTATTGGAGACTGTCCTGGAAATATAGCTTTATGTCCTTGGCTTTCACTTAACATTAAATGATAAAAGTTTTTGCAAGCCTTACACAAACAAGATCATCAACTCCTCAAGCTGTAAGAAACTGTAGAAAGTATTTTGTTCTGGCCCATCATGCAAATTTTACAAGATGAGACACCTCAGGGTTGAGTTGTTTGAGTTTCTCCAAAATGTTTTAATACTTCAGTGATTTGCAGTCTGATTATGCATTGCTTTGTGTACACATCAACCAAAGGTGAGAGTCTCTTTATCCCACAGAAACTGGGCTGCAAGCAGAGCTCTCCTCGCCCTTGAGTGACTTTGCTGACAAGTATGTTATCCTTACACACCATTCTGTCAACAACCCTCCCTCAGGAGGGGTTCAAGACCTAGATAGGATCTGGACACCAAAGCAAACCTGTCAGACGAGCATGGATCTCAAGAGAAGCTGCCTGTTCTGTGCCCTTCTTGAGGATCTAGGTGTTTTGTCGAGCTGGCATATTTGTACTGCAGAGGCAGAAGGGGAAAGAGTGCAGCCAAGTGTGGGACTTAATCCCCAGCAAGATCAATCATGGAGTGAAGCTTCTATTTTTCCATGTGGAATGCCATCACCAGGTACTACTTCGGAAACACACCTTCCTGGTAAAATCTGAAAGAGTGCAAGGTTAAAAACCAAGTCCTCTGCTCTATAGCCATGGGACTGGGACCAAACCCTTCTTTGACTTTTAGTTCCATCTTTTATAAAGATGGGATCCATGGTGCCCACTTGTTAAAGCTGGGACACCCCCAGCACGCATGTAAGCACTCAATATAGAGAAGCTGTTGTGAGTAAACTTTCCTTTCTCCCTCTGTGAAAAGTCCGACACACATAGTAGGATCTCAACAGATATTTATTGCATAAATAGGGGACCCAAGTAAATAAGGTCACGCAATTTGCAACCAAACAACTGAGTCTGCAACAATAACAGTATTAATGGTTATTACTGCCACACGTGATTCTAGAAAAACTAGATGCCAGGTCTCTTGACACAGAGAATTTCAGATTCTCCTATTCTATCATGACTTCCATCCCCCACCCCATTTCTTTTTTCAATTTAATTAGCAAGATGATTGTTTTGACTTTATTCTACACCTGGGGATGAAGATAAATACCCCCTTTCAGACACAGCCAGCTGTTGTGCTAAGTCTCCTTATATTACAATACTATTGAGGAAGTTCTTTTCCTCATTACAAAGTAACAGAGTTCATTACAATTTGGGAAGTAGAACAGAGAGAAAAAGTAACCAAAGTACTTCCACCAAAAGGCAACAACTCTGAGGATATTGGAGTTATTTTGTGCACACTTTGTAGTTCATTGTGAACCTATGTGGCATCCAAATCTATTTCCAGTCTTTCCCCCACGAATATGAGGTACTGGAGTTTTCCAAAATACTCCCTCATTATTCAACCTGTTGCCAATGTTTCACAATTTTAAATAGTGCTGAAATGAATATAATCGCTTGTAAAAATTTTTTTTTCTAGTTAGGCTAGATTACTAGAAGTGAATTGACTCTATGAACATTCTTTGGTACCCATTCAAAAGGTATTCAGGAATCATTCTGCAATATTTCACAGTCCTGGATATTCTCATAATAATTGGTAGGATAATTTATTTTCATTATTTATTTTCAAAAATGTTTATTCTATTTGCCAATAGGGATGAAATAGTATAAAATATTTTTAAATACCTTTTTTTAATGGGTTATCATATTTAGGAATTTGGGGATGGGGTATAATTTTTTTTTTTTTAATTCTTTATTTGAGAGAATGGGGGTAGGGGCAGAGGGAGAGACTCTCAAGCAGACTTCCCACTGAGGACAGAGTCTGACTCAGGGCTATATCTTACAATCTGTGAGATCATAACCTGAACTGATAGCAAAGTTGGATGCTCAATTAGCTGAGCCCTAGGATGTGGGATGATTTTTATTAAGTTAAATGACACTACAGTTTAAAGATTAACCTTATATTAAACAGTGAGGGATTTTTCAATGTCTTTTTATCAGTACTTTCACTTTGTTTGCATGTCCTTTGGAGAATTAAAAGGGTCTTAGTTTATATTTAGACAACTTAATATTCTCTTTTTCTCTGAATTCTTATTGGATTTATCCATTCAAAGGTTTCTCCCATGCAGAGATCGGAAATATCAGCCTCTTTATTTTTTCCTACAAAAATCTTATTTTATATATTTTTACCACAATTAAAAAGAACAACAACAAAACACCCAAAATCAAAACCCTCCACATGCATAAAAGTAAAACATTTACTTTTTGATTTTTGGTGTTTTGTTGTTGTTCTTTTTAATTGTGGTAAAAATATATAAAATAAGATTTTTCCATTTTAACCATTTTTTCAGTGTAAAATTCAATACCATTCATTATAGTTACAATATTCTACAAAGTATTTCCAAAACTTTCTCATCACCCATACACAAACTCTGTACCCAGCAAACAGTAATTCCTCACCTTGTCCTGCCCACAGCCTCTGATAAACTCCAAACTACTTTCTGTCTCTAAGGATTTGCCTATTTTAGGTACCTCATATCAATGAAATCATACAATATTTGTCTGTCTATTGTCTGGCTGATTTCACTTTGCATAACATTTTCAAGGTTTACTCATCCTGTAGCAAGTGTCAGAACTTCATTACTTCTTATGGCTGAGCAATATTCCATTTCATGTACATACAACATTTTATTTATCCATTCACCCGTTGAAGGATATTTGGACCAATCAACTGTTTCCATCTTTTGGTTACTGTGACTAATTCTGCAATAAATTCTGACTTGTAAGTATCTATTTGAGATCCTGTTTTCAATTATGTTCAGTATATTTCTAGAAAGTGGAATAGTTAGAACTGATAGAGGAATTCAGCAAAGTTGCAGGGTACAAAATCAATGCACACAAGTTAGTTGCCTTTCTATACACTAACAATGAAGCAGAAGAAAGAGAAATCAAGAAATCAATCCCATTTACAATTGCACCAAAAACCATAAGATACCTAGAAATAAACCTAACCAGAGAAATAAAGGATCTGTATTCTGAAACTATGGAATACTGATGGAAGAAATTGAGGAAGACATAAAACAATGATAAAACATCACGTGCTCATAGATTGGAAAAACAAATATTATTAAAATGTCTATGCTGTTCACGGGGTGCCTGGGTGGCTCAGTGGGTCAAAGCCTCTGCCTTCAGCTCAGGTCATGATCCCAGGGTCCTGGAATTGAGCCCAACATCAGGCTCTCTGTTCAGCAGGGAGCCTGCTTCCCTCTCTCCCTCTACCTGCCTCTCTGCCTACTTGTGATCTGTATTTGTCAAATAAATAAATAAAATCTTTAAAAAATGTCTATGCTGTTCAAAGTGATCTACACATTCAATGCAATTCCTATCAAAATGTCATCAGTATTTTTCACAGAGCTGGAAAAAAAAATCCTAAAATCTCTATGGAACCACAAAAGACCCTAAACAGCTAAAGGAATGTTAAAAAAGAAAACCAAAGCTGGTGGCATCACAATTACAGACTTCAAGTTATATTACGAAGCTGTAATCATCAAGACAGTATGGTGCTGGCACAAAAACAGACATAGATCAGTGGAACAGAATGGAGAGCCCAGAAATAGACCCTCAACTCTATGGTCAGCTAAGCTTCAACAAAGCAGGAAAGAATATCCAATGGAAAAAAGACAGTCTCCTCAACAAATGGTGTTGGGAAAATTGGACAGCCACATGCAGAAGAAGGAAGCTGGACCACTTTCTTATACCATACACAAAACAAACTCAAAATGGATGAAAGACCTCTATGTGATACAGAAATCCATCAAAATCTTTAGAGGAGAACACAGGCGGCAACCTCTTTGACCTTGGCTACAGCAACTTCTTGCTAGACATGTCTCCAAAGGCAAAGGAAACAAAAGCAAAAATGAATCTTGACTTTATCAAGATAAAAAGCTTCTGCACATAAAAAGAAACAGTCAATAAAACTAAAAAACAACTTACGGAATGGGAGAAGATATTTGCAAATGACTTACCAGATAAAAAGCTGATATCCAAAATCTATAAAGAACTTCTTAAACTCAATACGAATAAACAAAAAATCCAGTCAAGAAATAGGCAGAAGATATGAACAGATATTTCTTAAAAAAAAAAAAAAAAAGATTTATTTATTTATTTGTTTATTTATTTATTTATTTATTTGACAGAGAGAAATCACAAGTAAGCAGAGAGGCAGGCAGAGAGAGAGAGGAGGAAGCAGGTTCCCTGCTGAGCAGAGAGCCCAATGCGGGACTTGATCCCAGGACCCTGAGATCATGACCTGAGCCGAACGCAGTGGCTTAACCCACTGAGCCACCCAGGCACCCTGAACAGATATTTCTGCAAATAAGACATGCGAATGGGCAACAGACACATGAAAAAATACTCCATATCACTTGCAATCAGGGAAATACAAATCAAAACCACAATGAGATACCATATGGATGTTTCTCAAAAAGTTAAAAATAGAACTACCCTATGACCCAGCAATTGTACTACTAGGTATTTATCCAAAGGATACAAACATAGTGATTCAATGGGGCACCTCCACCCCAATGTTTATACCAGCAATGTCTATAATAACCAAACTATGAAAAGAGCCCAGATGTCCATCAACAGATGAATGGATAAAGAAGAAGTGGTAAATAAATGCAAGAGAATATTACTTGGTTATCAAAAAGAATGAAATCTTGCCATTTGCAATGACATGGATGGAATGGAGGGTATTATACTAAGCAAAATAAGTCAGAGAAAGACAACTACCATATGATTTCACTCATGTGGAATTTAAGAAACAAAACAGATGAACATAGAGAAATGGAAGGAAAAATAAAATAAGATGAAATCGAGGGAGAGACAAACCATAAGAGACTCTTAATCTTAGGGAACAAACTGAAGGTTGCTGGAGGGGATGGGGGTTGGAGAATGGAGTAATTGGGTGATGGGCATTAAGGAGTATGTAATGTATGATGTAATGAGCACTGGGTGTTGTATGCAATTGATGAATCACTAAATTCTATCCCTGAAACTAATAATGCTACCTAAATTGAATTTAAATAAGATTTTTTTTTAAAGGATGCAATTGTATTTCTATGGTTACCTCCTTGAGGAATGGCTGAAGATTCCATAGCAACTGCATCATTTTATATTCCTACCAGGATGGTAGGATGATTCTAGTGTATCTACATCTGTATCAACATTTGTTATTTTTAATTTGATTTATTATCATCATCCTAGGAAGTGTGAAGTTGTATATCTTTTGTTTTTTGTTTTGATTTGCATTTTTCTAATGACTAGTGATGAATGTATTTTCACCAGCTTACTGGCCATCTAAGTGTCCTCTTCAGACAAATGTCTGTTCAAGCTCTTTAACCGTTCTTCAGTTGACTTGTTTGGGTTTTTGGTTGTTGAGTTTTGGGAGTTCTCTATTCTAGGTATCAATCCCTTATTAGATATGTGATTTGCAAATATTTTCTTTCATTCTGTGGATTATATTTTGATATGTTGATCATGTCTTTTGATGTATAAAAAATTTAAATTTGTTGCCTGTGCCTTTGCTGTCATATCCAAAAAATACCTTTTCAAGTCCAATGTCATGAAGCTTTTCCCCTATGTTTTCTCCTAAGAATTTCATAGTTTTACCTCATACGTTTAGGTCTTTGATTCATTTTGAGTGAACTTTTTGATATGGTGTTGTATTAAGGTCAACTTTACTCTTTTACATGTGCATAAGCAGTTTTCCCATCACCATTTATTGAAAAGCCTGTCCTTTCCAGTCAAGAGGCAACATTGTCCAAAGTCACTTGACCATGTATGTGAGAGTTTATTTCTGGGTTCTCCATTCTATTTTATTGGTGTGTATGTCTGCCCCATTGTCAATACCACCCTGTTTTGATTATTGTGACTTTTCAGTAAATTTTAAAATCAGGAAGTGTGAAACATCCAATTTTGCCCTTTTTGAAGTCTATTTTAGGGACTCTTGAGATTCCATATGAATTTTAGAATGGGTTTTTCTTTTTCTGCAAAAAAAAAAAATCAACCAAGAAAACCCAAACTTTGGAATTTTGATAGGAATTGAATTTTATTTGTAGATGGCTTTGGCTTATGTTGATATTTTAATAATATTGAACTATAGACACAAACACAGGTGTTTTTCCACTTATTTCTGTCTTCTTTAATTTCTTTCAGCAATCTTCTATAGTTTCCAGCGTACAAGTCTTCCACCTCCTTCGTTCAGTTAATTCCTACTATTTTGTTCTTTTTGGTGCTATTATAAAGGAATTTTTTCTATTACTTTCATTTTCTCATCATTCATTGTTATTGTACAGACACAGAACTGATTGTTGTGTGTTTTTGTATCTTTTACTAGTTTGCTGAATTTATCAGTTCTAACAGTTTTTCTTATGGAATGTTTAGGATTTTATGCACATAAGATCATGTCATCAGTGAACAAGGATAATTTTTCTTCTTTTCTAATGTGGATACTTTTTAATTCTTTTTCTTGCCAATTACTCTGTCTAGAACTTAAAATACTATACTGAATAGAAGTGATAGAAGGCATCCTTGCCATGTTCCTGATTTTAGAAGGAAATTTTTCAGTCTTTCGTCATTGACTAAGAGGTTAGCTCTGATTTTCATATATGACTTTATTATGTGGAAGTATTTTCTGATTTCTAGTTTCCTGGCTTTTTTAAATCATAAAAAAGGCACTGAATCTTACCAAACACTTTTTCAGTTGAGATGATCCCTTGGGGTTTTTTTTTCCCCCTTTATTCTATTCGTGATGTATTACATTGATCAATTTCATATGTTAACCCATCCTTGAATTCTAGCAACAAATCCTACTTGGTCACTTTTAATATGCTGCTGAATTCAGTTTACTGTATTTTGTTGAGGATTTTTCCACTGACGTTCATAAGGGATATTGGTCTATATTTTTTCCCTGTAGTGACCTTGTCTGGCTTTGGTCTCAAGATAATGCTGACATCGTGACATGAGTTAGTAAGTATTCCTTCCTTTTTGATTTTTTGGAAGGACTGGTATTACTTCTTCAAATGGTTAGTAGAACTCACCAATGAAGCAATCAAGACCAGGGATTTTCTTTGTCAGGATAATGTTACTGATTCAATCTCCTTAATAGTTATGTATTTTCTTCATAATTTAGTCTTGGTAGTTTTTGTGTTTCTAGAAATTTGTCCATTTCATCTACATTATTCAATTTGTCAGCAGACAGCTGTTCATAGTACTGTCTTATAATCCACTTTATTTCTATAGAATCAGTAGTGAGGTCCCTATTTTATTTCTGATTTTAGTAATTTGAATTTTCTCTCCTTTTTTCTTAGCCATTCTAGCTAAGGCTTGGTAATTTTGTTAATCTTATCAAAGAACCAACTTTTGGTTTTGCTGATTTTTTTTTCTCATTTTTCTCTTCTTTATCACTGCTTTAAAGTTTATTATTTCCTTCCTTCTACTGGCTTTATGGTTAGTTTGTTTTTCTATTTCTATTTCCATAATTTATGAAGTTACATTGTTGATTTGCAATCTTTCTTCTTTTTTATTTATTTTTTACATTGGAAAGGTCTTTTCTTTTATTCTTTTCTTTTATTCTTTTTTCCCCACCCTTTTTTTCTTTTGAGTACAGTTAACACACCATGTTACATTAGTTTCAGGTGTACCACATAGTGATTTGACAAGTTTATGCATTATGCTCTGTTTACCACAAGTGTAGCTATCAACTATCCTGATATATCACTATTACAATATCACTGACTGTATTCCTTAGGCTGTGTCTTTTATTCCTGTGACTTATTCATTCCATAATGACAAGCCTGTATCTCCCACTCCCCTTCATCCATTGTACCCAACCTCACATAGCCCCCACCATGACAACCATCAGTTTGTTCCTAGTATTTATAGGTTTGACTCTGCTTTTTGTTCATTCATTTATTTGTTTGTTTTTTGAGATTCCACTCCCACTGTGAGTGAAAATATAGGGCATTTTTCTTTCTCGATCTAATTTCCCTTAGCATAATACCCTTGAGGTCTATCTATGTTGCCTCAAATGGCATATTTTCATTATATATATATATATATATATATATATATATATACACACACACACATACATATATATATATGTATGTATATATATATATATATATCACATCTTAGTTTTTATTTTAAGTTTTTATTTTAATATACCACATCTTTATCCATTCACCTGTGGATGGACACTTAGGCTGCTTCCATATCTTGGTTATTGTACAAAACGTTGCAATAAATATGGAGGGGCATATGCCTTTTATAATTAGTGTTTTCATTGTGGGGAATACCCAATAGTGGAATTATTGGACCATATGGTATTTCTATTTTTAATTTTTTGAGTAAACTCTATATTGTTTTCTACAGTGACTACAACATTACAGTGCAAGAAGTTTCCTTTTTCTCTATAGCCTCACCAACACTTGTTATATCTTGTCATTTTGACTTTAGCAGTTCTTACCAGTGAGAAGTGATATCTCCTTGTCAAATGTCAAACCTTGCATTTCCCTGATGATGAGTGATATTGAGTTCATGTGTCTATTGGCCATCTGTATGTCTTCTTTAGAAACATTCTATTCAGGTCTTCTGTCAATTTTTTAATCATATTGTTAATTTTTCTGGTGTTGAGTTGTAAAGTTCTTTATATATTTTGGATATTAACTCTTTATTGATTTTTTAAAAGATTTTATTTATTTATTTGAGAGAGAGAGAACATAAGCTGGAGGGAACTCAATTTACCTATCTTCAGGTTCACTAATTCTTTCTCCTGCTTGCTCAAAGCTACTCCTAAACCCTTCTGATATATTTTTTTATTTCAATTATTATAGTTCTCAACTTCAAGAAATCCTTTTTATGTTTTTAAAAACATTTGTTTATTTATTTATTTGACAGAGATCACAAGTAGGCAGAGAGGCAGGCAGAGAGAGAGGGTGGAAACAGGTTCCCTGCTGAGCAGAGAGCGGGATGCGGGGCTCAATCCCAGGACCCTGGGATCATGACCTGAGCCGAAGGCAGAGACCGAACCCTCTGAGCCACCCAGGCAACCCCCTTTTTATGTTTTTAATCTCCTCATTGATATTTCTATTTTGTGTATATGTCATTTTCTTGGCTTTGTTTATGACTTCCGCTGGCTCTTTGAGCATCTTTAAGACAGTGTTACTGGTGGAAGAGTCTGTGTTGTGTGAATGGAGGTCTTTCCCATGAAAGATTTACATGGGGGTCTTTACTCAAATGAAGACAGCCAGAGAAATGTATCAAGCACCAACAGTTTATTAAGGACAGTATATTTTCATGATGGGAGAGGGGCAAGCCCAGAGGGGACATCTGCCCTGAGGCTACTGGGATTTTTTTTCTTTTTATATAAGCAGGGTCTTGGGTCCTGGACAGGGGTGGTCTCTAATGGAAGCTGCTTCCAATTATTTGGATGACTCCTCCCACTGGTCAGGAGGGGGAGTTTTTGGCCTTGCAATGGTTTGTACCTAAAAGCCCCATGAGATAGGGGTGAAAACCACAATGCAAATGCATCATAATGAGTCTAAAGTTTACCCTGGGGCCAGTGGAAAAGGAAAAGGTCTGTTCTGCACCTGTGACTCTTCCTTCGTCAGCCCCAGGGTCTTAGAAGCCACAAATTCAGGATCTTGTGTCCCAAGCCTTCTAATGTGTAATCTATTTATTACCTCCTTTACCTCTAGCTCATGTTTAACTAACTACCTACTCTGTCAACAGGTGTTTTAAAGACTGTCTAACAAGTCCACTATCTGGCCTTTCTCAGAGACATTTTCTAATTGGGTCATACTTCCCACTTTCTTTGCATGCTTTGTGATTTTTTTTTTTGTATAAAAATGGACATTTGAATCTTATAATGGGATAACTACAGAAATCAGATTCTTCCCCCACAGTGAGGTCACTGCACCCATGCAGGGAAAGGCATGGACTTAGAAAAGACCCAAGAATACTTTCAGTTTAAACTTTATTTTTTTCAGTGTTTCAAGATTCATTGTTTATGCATCACACCCAGTGCTCCATGCGATACATGGCCTCCTTAATACCCACCACCAGTCTCACCCAACCCCCCACCCTCCTCCCCTCTAAAACCCTCAGTTTGTTTCTCAGAGTTCACAGTCTCTCATGGTTCATCTACACCTCCAATTTCCCCCAATTCCCTTCTACTCTCCTTCTCCCAATGTCCTCTGTGTTATTCCTTATGCTATACAAGTAAGTGAAACCATATGATAACTGAATCTCTCTACTTGACTTATTTCACTCTACATAATTTCCTCTAGTCCCATCCACGTCGATACAAAAGTTGGGTTATCATCCTTTCAGATGGAGGCATAATATTCCATTGTATATATGGACCACATCTTCTTTATCCATTCGTATATTGAAGGGCATCTTGGCTCTTTCCACAGATGGACAACCATGGCCATTGTGGCTATGAACATTGGGGTACAGATGGTCCTTCTTTTCACTACATCTCTCTCTTTGGGGTAAATACCCAGTAGTGCAATTTCAGGGTCATAAGGTAACTCCATTTTTAATTTCTTAAGGAATCTCCACACTGTTTATCAAAGTGGCTGCACCAACCTGCATTTCTACAACAGTGTAAGAGGTTTCCCCTTTCTCCACATCCTCTCCAACACTTGTCGTTTACTGTCTTGTTAATTTTGGCCATTCTAATTGGTGTAGGGTGGTATCTCAATGTGGTTTTGATTTGAATCTCCCTGATGGCTAATGATGATGAACATTTTTTCATATGTCTGTTACCAAGAAGACCTTCAGTTTACACATTAGACTGATCCTTGGCACACAGCCGACTCATAATGGTTAAAAAAAATAATGATAATAAAATAAATCCAAACCAAACAAAAAACAAAAATATTTAAAACCCCCCAAACTGGGAAAGAATCAAACTCTTTGGTGTCTGGCTGCCAAAATGGAAAAATAAAGGGAGAAAAAAAGAAAACATGAGCACTGGTCCTTTCAATTCCCTGAAATTCACTTCAGCTAGAGCAGATTGCAGCAGTGGAGGTAAGGAGTGCAACAATGGTGGCCTGACTCTCTGTCTTCACCTCCACAATCAGAAGCAGCGATCAGTGATCAGAACATAGATCTCTGATGTTTGGAGGACAAAGTCCTCCCTGGCTTCCACAAGCTACAAGCAAGCTGTTCCAGAAATAAGTAGGGCTTCCCGCCATGGCATGAGATGAACACCCAACAGCTAAGAGTTAAAATTGAATAAAATTAGGCAAGATTTACCATCTAAGCCTTCCCCTGGAAGCTCCAAGCCTTCAAATGGACTCCAGAATTCCAAAATAGTTACCTGACAGCTTCTGCCAATGCAGGTGCTGTCCACATGGACAGAGAGATTCTTCATGGGTCCTCCTCTGCCAACCTCCGTGAAATCACTCCATTGTGTCTTTTGGTTCATAAAAGTTGTTTTTTTTTTTTTTTTTTTTTTTGGTGGAGTCCAACTTTTCTTTTTTTTTTCTTTTATTGATTGTCATTTTTAAGAAACCCCAAATCTAAGGTCATATACTCCCCCCCGCCATGTTTTCCTCTAGAAATCTTATAGTTTCACTTTTAAGTTCTGGTCTTTCATTCATTTTGAGTTGATTTTTGTATATGATGTTATTAAGGGTCCAACTTCATTCTTTTACATGTGGATATCTAGCTTCCCCAGAACCATTTGTTGAAAAGATTGTCCTTTTCCTATTGAATGGTCTTGGCCTCCTTGTCAGTGTGAAGATTTATTTCTGGGCTCTCTATTTTATTCTATTGGTCTATATGTCTTATGTCAGTAGCACACTGTTTTGATTCCTGTAACTTTGTAATGTTTGAAATCATGAAGTGTAATTACTCCAGCTTCATTCTTCTCTTCCAAGATTGTTTTGACTATTCTGGATCCTTTGAAATAACACATAATTTTAGGATGAGTTTTTTCATTTCTGCAAAAATGCCATTGAGAGTTGTGTTGAATCTGCAGATCACTTTGAAGAGTATTGATATCTAAACAGTGTTAATATCCCAATCCATGAATGCAAGATGTCTTTCCACTTGTTTAGGTCTTCTTTGATTTCTTTATCGATGTTTGGTTAATTGCCATCACCCTGAGAGAAGATGATACTAGGGTAGAAAAATGGGTTCTGAAGACTCATTTGCTTAAGGTATAGCTCTAAAAAGATAATGCAGCTAGTTCACTCATTCTTTCATTGACTCCTTCCTTCCACTCAGCAAATATTTAAGGAGTGCTTATTCTGCATCAGGCAGTGTTGGATATATGATAATGAACAAAAACTGATATTCTGTAATGAATGACCCTATCTGGGCATCAGGGAAACAAAAACATGTCAGGGTCAGCCCTCAAGGAGTTCAACTAGGAGGTCAAACATACAAACCAATAATTGTGTATATGTAAATGTGATACAAATGTGCCTGTAATTGTGTATACACAGTTGTGATACATAAATGCAGAGGCCCAAATCTATTATGTGTATGCTGAGCTTGGAGAGAGCAGGTATCAGAGAAGTATTAACAGAAGTGATTCCTGTGCTGGGTGGAAATAGGAGCTCACATGGGACAACATGGCCGAGGGAGTGGGATGGGTTGCAGGGTACATTCTTGGGACGGGAAGTAACCTACACAAAAGAACTGAAGCATGGGCTCACAAAGAATGGGTGTGTGTGTTGTAGCAAAGGAAGTGCAGTTAGAATGAGTGAGCAGGGCTGATCGAGCAGCAGCAAAGGCTTCTCATGCCATGCTGAGGAGTTGGCATGTTATCTGACAGGCAATGGATGCCCACTAAGGGATGATGAGCATATAACAGTGACATGTTCAGTTTCTTTTTCAAAAGGTAATTATGATTCCAAGAGGGAAAACAGGTTGGAGAGGTAACATGGAGGCATCAAGAGACCATTGGTATAACACAGAAAAGGAACAGTGTGGGCCAGGACTTGATATAAGAATGAGGCAGAGCTGGATGTTTGAGATACTTGGGAAGTGACTGATCACCTCCAGCAGATGTAAGAAAGAAGAAACAGTGATGTCTTGAAGTACACTGGCCCAGCTCCCACCACCATAGAAATCTAGATATGACCATAGGGTATCCCATAAAAACAGTCCCAGTGGGAGGTAGGCAGAGCATCCCACAAGAAGCAAATTACTCCTGTTCTCCCAGTAACCCTTGTGAAGGCTCTATACCAGGGGCCTGTGGGGTATGCAGGTACCACATTTGTCTTAATCCCAGGGGTCTTCGAAGGCAAGTAGTGCATCCCTGGGGCCTGTTAGGTCAAATAAGTCTCCTTTATGGCTTTCCTTCTAACAACACCCCTCTTCACCCCACCTCTCACTGTGTGTTTAGGAGATGAGAATCGTTTCCTTCCCCCTCCTTTCCCAGCCGCCTGACAGGGACACTTCAACAGTCATGCACACGAAGCTGAAATTTAAGTCTGCCCAGCGCTTGCCCAAGCTCCTCCAGAAGGCCTGTCCTTGCATGCTCAGAGAAGACCAGGAGATGTTTGCTTTGGCTAACACACACACAAGAATGCTGATGGAATAAAATGCAGTACCACCACATAATAGTTTTTAATGCAAGCAGTTTTGAGGTTAGTATAATGTTAGCTTGGAGAGGACAAGGAGAAAGAAAAAATTGATGTTACAATTTTAGGGGAGAGAGCAGTATTTGGGTAATTCTATATGTCTGATATTCATGCGGTCACAACAGAGCAGTATTTAGGAGAGAAAAAGCCACACACAGAGAACTAAAATGTGTCCATATGTTTGATAGTGTTGCTGGATGTAAGCATGTAAGAGTGATTTTGTCCATGTGATGTCTTCTAGGTTAAAATCCTGTTAATGTTTCATATGTATTATTTTTTTTCTTGTCTAGTCCATCCATTCCTATTTATTTCAAGAAAATGACGACTACTATACAATAATGCAGAATCTTACTGATATTATAACCTGACCAATATATTTTTGAAGGTTCCATTGTGTCATATGAACTAAAACCTCTTAACCTGCATTACTGTATTTTATCCATTTACATGACAGTTGATTGGCTTTGCACAAATTGAGTTATTGACAAGTCAAAATTTTGAAAAGACAGCATATGTTATGAGATCCAAATAACCAGTATATTGGCAATAAACCTGACAGAATTTATAAAAATTTTAGATTTATAGGTTCTTTTAAAAAGAGAAATGTGTTTTTATTAGCCTACTAGGCTAATAAAAAGGCACGGTCAAGCACGGAGCCTTGGGGAGCCCTGATAGGTCCCAACAGGTGACACTTTCCTGGGCCTGGTACTGTGCCAAATGGGTTACATTATCTCACCCAGTCTTCTCAATAAGCCTATGGGACAGGTACTGTTATTATTAGCCAGGCATAGGTGAGGAACCTGAGGCACAGAGAATTTAATTTATACAAGGTCACACAGCTAAGCCGTGGGGAGGTGAGATCCAACCTCAGTGTTGAGAAGCTGGAGTTCTGGCTTTTGAAATATTTCATTGGACAACATCTAGAGGGATAGCAGGACCTGTGAATCACATATCCCTCAAAAAGCATTCACCACAGGGGCCCCTGGGTGGCTCAATTAGTTAAGCATCTGCTTTCTGCTCAGGTCATGATCTTGGGGTCTTGAGATCAAGCCCTGTGTTGTACTCCCTGCTCAGTGGGGAGTCTGCTTCTCCCTCACCTTCTCCCTCTGACCCTGCCCCCCAACTTGCATTCTCTCTTTCAAATAAATTTGAAAATGTATATTTAAAAAAATATTTTTTAGAAAAGAACCATTCACTGCATCTGGCATCTGTACCATAAGCCTTCTTGACACAAGACCCCATGTTCCTTGCTTGACCTTAGGCTTCTCAAATGCCGTGGTGGGGAGAGAGCAAAATCCATCCAAAGGAAGCAAATAAAGCAATGAATAATACACACATAATCACATCAACTATATATAAATAAACTGAATCAATGTTCCTAAGTTCTTTGTCACTTGTTTTGTCTTGGGTCCTACCATTTGTTCTTTCAATCTGCTTAGAACTGCTCTTTCATCTTTTGCCCAGACCATGGGTAAACCATCACAAAAAAAGCAAATAAACTGGGGTCTCTGAAACAATGAGAGCCTCCTGTTTTGAAAAGCACCCCAGAAGCACATTGGCTGAAAAGAAGGATGTACAAGTCAGTGCCAGCCCCATCAGTGTTGTAAAATGGTGAAGGTCATCAGATCGGTTCAGTGCACCACTGCCAGTGTGTTTATAATAGAAGATACAACACAATAAAGTTGTTTTGTGAATCTTTTATTGCAAAAGATTTTGTTTTTAAGTAATCTCCACACCAAGCATGGGGCTCAAATTTACAACCCCAAGATCAAGAGTCACATCTTCTATTGAAAGAGACAGCCAGGCACCTCAAAATATTTTCTTTCTGAGATGTGGTCAAAAATATTTGAAAGACGTTGTCCTTAAAAAAAAATCATTTCCCGGGCCCTGGATAGGTTAAGCCTCTGCCTTTGGCTCAGGTCATGATCTCAGGGTCCTGGGATCGAGTCCCACATTAGGCTCTCTGCTTGGCAGGGAGCCTGCTTCCTCCTCTCTCTCTTTGCCGGGCTCTCTGCCTACTTGTGATCTCGCTCTGTCAAATAAATAAATAAAATCTTTTAAAAAAAAGTCATTTTCCTCAAATTGGGACATCTTAGGTCCTTTCAGTCTGGGTGAGGTTCTGTGTAAATCACACCAACTAAAACACTTACAGAACACTGGCAGGGATAGAGCAAGCTAATGGAGTCTCCACACACACATCAGAGAATATGATAGTTTCTTCACTGATAAAGACCTTAATCTAGAAAGTTCTAAAGGGCTAAGAGGTATTTATTAAGGAGAAGGAATGTGGGATGGAAAATGTCAGGCAAGTCATACCCTATGAGTGCCTCTGAATCTGGTTTACTGATGATGGTCAGATTGTCAACGCTGAAACAGTTACCCCTCTGGATAGGCTGTTACCTAAGGTAGAGGAGACACCACATGCAAGTTTCTCACCTTCAAATTCCTGTCACCGTCCCCCACCAACCTGTCCCTTCAGCCTGAAATCTCTCATCTTGCTGGATTTAATCAAAACCCATCTTCACCTCACAGTACCCCTCCCCCACCAAATCAGTTTCCTTTTTCCAAGTTCTCCCTGTGTTCCAAACCTTGTGTGAGCAACACACTCTGACACCAATCCCTGCCTCATCCAACCTTCCTCAAAAATTCTTGCAGTCGCTGCTTTTCAGATTGCTTGTGTCTGTGTTTGCATCATTTGGCTCTTTGCATATTCATGCCTCCCCAACCTCGAGTCCCTGAGCTTAGACCATTAGCCCAGGGGAGAGCCAGTCCCCACAGGTCCAAGGACCACAAACCCCTGGAGCTTGTACACCACACACTGAGCGCTCAGATGCTGCCTGTTTACTACAAATGTGCACCCATCTGGTTGATAGACATTCTAGGTATGGGGATGAAACATCCTTGGAAAATGGAATCTGTTCTGAGCAGGTTGTTTTGAGAAGCTAGTGTCTGCATCTCATGCGTGCTAACTTCAAATGCTTCTCTAAATGCAGTCTTTGATTTAAATCTTGTGGCTGCATCTATTACATGGACAACCCAGCTCAACTACCTGCCCCAGCACATGCATCTCTGCCTGCTTCTTACCACCACCTATTGGCTCCCAGAGGAAATGAGAAGCAACAGTACATCTGAGGTTATGTGTTTCCATCCAAGTTTCCAAGAGGCTTCCAGGAACCAGCAATGATCACAACAGAAGCCAACATGTAGAGAATCTGATGCCTGAGAAGTGCTTTTGCTAATGGCTTCTGGTTTTGTCCTCCTGCCCCTCTTAAAAGTTGGTGGCTTAGGGAATTCAAACATGGCACCAGCATTTGTGCAGAAAATATAAAGACAGATGTAAGTCCCCAAAGAGAACACGAACATTGAGAGATGAGGTACCCACATTCTGGAAAAACCTGTGCCCCAGGCCCACCTTGCCAAACACCTTGCCTCAGCAGAATTTTTTATCCATGATTCATCTATTAGATTACCAGATTACCTGCCTTTGTCACAGCCTACAATGCGGACCCTGAGCCAAGCAAAAACCACAGCCAGATCTTTCTACGAGGTCTCCAGACAATCCTTTTTCTGCGTGTTGCATCAGCATAAGGACAGCCACTGAAGCAGAGTCTCACATGATAAACCAAGCTACTCTCCAAAAACACAGGTATTTCCCGAAGTAGAATGAAGGCTGTGTCCCCGCCCATCAAAGATGAAAGACTCTCCATAGAAAATTACTGGCTCTGAGTTTAGGCTGCCACCTTGAACCCCAACAAAATCTGGCTAAAATGGGCTGTAGGGAGCTGAGCTCGTGAGGGCTTTCTTGGAAAGCAGAGATGTGAAATTGGGCCTTTCTTATTTCTAATTCTGACGTTTGTCACTGCTCCAGGAAGAGCACACAGCCCAGGAATTCCTAATTTTGAGAAACTTCAGGGTTGAGCATTTACCACCAGAAGAAAGAAAATTTTCAATGAAACAAGACAAACTCTTTAGTTACCTATTTGCATGTAACCAACCGCTTCATAATTTAGTGACTTAAAATGACTTATCATTAAATGAAAGCCAATTGTTAAGATTAAATAATAATGTATGACTTCTCATTATGAGGGTTGGCTGTGGGATGTTTCTGCTCTACCACTTGTGGGCTATCTGTGTTCAGCAGGGAGGGCCTGGAAGACCCAAGGCAGCCCCTGTCAGAGGTTCTCCATATGGCCTCAGCCTCCAGAGCCTCTTTGCATGACTAAGATGGCAGCCTGGTTCCAAGGAGACCAAAGCAGAAACTCCCATGTCTCTTAACAGGCCTGGCATTGTCACAGTGTCACTTCTGTTTCATTCTGCTAGTCAGAGTAAGGCCAAATTCAAGGGGAAGGGAACTAGACTGTGCCTATCAATGGAAGGAGCAATAGCTCCTCCAGGGTGAGGAGACAATTAAGGACCATTACCAGAAAAGACCATCACTCATTCTTCTGCATTCTGTGCTGAGGAATGGAATAAGTCATAACCTCCCAGAGGAATGGAGTCAAGAATCACTATTTGGAGGGTCATGAAGATTAAATAAGATTCATTCCTAGGTCTTTTCTCAAAAGAAATGAAAATACATGCCCACAAAAGACTTGTAAAAGATGGTTCACAGAAATATTTTCTTAATAGCTCCAAACCAGATGCAACCCAGTTGTCCACCTAAGAGAATGGATAAACATATTACAGTATATTTATTCAATTGACTAATAGTGATTAAAAATAATAAACTATAACAAACTATAAGACATACAGTAAAATAACAAACTATAAGACATACAGTAATTTAGATAAATCCCAAAATTATCATACTAAGTAAAAGGAGTTTGTCACACCAAAGTCCATAATGAACAATTCCATTTATATGACATCTAAAAACTGGTGAAACTAATCTGTACAAGTTGGGTGGGGTTTGGGGTTGATTGCAAAGGGGCACAAGGAACATTCTGAGGATTGTAGAAATATATCTGACTTGGGGTGATGGTTATGTGGGTGTATACAATTGTCAAAATGTATTGAACTAAACCCTTAATATTTGTGCTTTTATTTTAAATTATACCTAAATAAAAATATAAAAACAAAAACAAGTCTAAATAAGATAATTATGGTTAGTGCCTTGCATATGGCACACACCTGTGGCTCAGCAGATGTAGCCAATCCTGTAAAATCTTGGAGTCCACAAGGTGCCCTTGAGGACCACATCAGAGAGGAGGTGCCATTTGAGAAGCTGCAGCGTTCAAGACTGGCTGCAAAGCTCACTCTCCTGTGGGTTTGCTGGGAACACAGATATCTTGGTTACCTTCCTTTTCTTCCCTGACCCATCTAAAATGCTGCAATTTTTTCCCCATGAAAACAAAGGTTCAGTGGAGACTAATTTTCTGTTTCCATCAAGGATGAAGAGGAACAGGGAAGGGCCGGGTGAGCCCTCGCAGGCCAGGCTCTGAGCTTCTGGCCCCTCCTCCAATAGGCTCCCCTTTCTCCCATTTCACTTGTTGCAGTGGCTCTACAGAAGATGCGGTGTGAGATAGATTCGAACCCCTGGTTTATTACACCATTTCCTCAGCAGGCAGGATGCTGCGGCACAGAAGGCAAGCTCTCATGGGAATGGAAAAGGTTTATGGGCAGGAATCTTCACTAATTTCTCCATCTCACCCAGGAGGGGCCCTGAGGATGGAGTCGGGGGCTGGAGGGTGGAAACATCTGTATCACATACAACCTATTTCTCTTTTCATGAAGTCTGCCCATATTCCATCAGACTCATCCCTCCCGCCTTAAATTCTCCTTTCCCTTCCAAGCTTGACAACTCAAAGCTTGTGTAAGATGCTTCTCTTGTTTTCTGAATGAATTCCCAGACCTCACATTCTCCTCTTTCTCTTTCCGGTTTATCTCTGGCCCTATCATCAAGTCTGCTCTGGTTCCGAGTTGGTTTGCTCAACTCACTTAACTTTTATTGTGTGATAATTTTTAAACCCTAATGCTTATTTCTAGAGGTGCATAATTCTGTCAGTTTAGAAGCCTGGAGCTGCCTGGGGTCTTAGCATTGTGCTGAGGATCAGAATATAGGAAACAACAAAGAGACTGGAGAGAGCTGCTCAAAAGCACCAGCTTTACAAAATTCAGGCTTCAGGATGGCTAGTGGTGTTAAAATATGGGTGTTTCCATGATACAAATGAGGCAAGACTCTGTCTCCATCAGGGAGTTGAAGGCTTGAGGTCTCTAGATTCTTCCTGAACTTGCCTCCTTATCTTTAGAGGGTACAGGGAGAATCCTTCAGTTTGTCTCTACCTTTAGTACCTGTCCACCTAACTTTTCCATTTTAATCCATCCTATCCCTTATTTCCATGTAAAGGGAGACCAAAAGGAACTGAATTACTCAATGCCCTCATAGCTGTAAAGAAACCAAACTCAAATCAGCTCAGAGTTATTAGTTCGCATAACTGAAAATACTAGCAGTAGGCTAGCTTCAGGCACAGTGAGATCCAGGAGCTTAAATTATGTTATCCCTGTTTCTCAGCTCAGCGTTCTTTCAGTGGGCCATGTTCTTGGAGGGTCAGGATGATGCTCACCCTCTAGAATTAGTGGCTCCAGTGGAGAGACAGTTCTTCCTTGATACTTCCAACAGAAGTCCAGATGGGCTCTTATCCTGATTGGTAATGAGCCAATCCCAGATCCAATTATGGCTACTACACTCTGATTGACTCATGTATACATAAAGGATTTGGATGTTCCAAAACACATGGAACAAGATAATTCATTAAAGGAAAATATGGATATTACCAGGACATGAGCAAAACGGAGGTTGGCTAGGCAAAGACAACAGTTAACCACTTCAAGAACTAATATTACCAAGCATCTATCATGGTCCAACAATCTGCCAGGTCCTATTCATATGCCGTCATTAAATCCTCAGAGGTAGATAGGATCATTTCATTTTACAGATACAAAAACTGAAGGTCAGGAAGGTGAAGCCTTATAGTTTGATAGTCATAGGCTTCTCCATCTATTGATCAAAACTAGCATCTAGAAGTAAGTGGAATCCATGGAGTTACTACAGTTTCCAACCCCACAGCCCATCTCGAGAATTTAAGAAGCATGGAATCATGACCTTTAAGGCCTCCTAGGTCTTAGGAGACCTAATGGTCTCCTAGGTCTCCTAGGTCTCCTAGGTCTTAGCAGACCTAATGGTCTCCATGGCTCCTAGGTAATGGCTATGAAGACTTCTCAACCATACTGCAAAAGAGAAAGGACCAGTTTTCCAGCATTTACCCAATGGACAGTCATGTCCTGGTTAAGGTACCCACTCTGCCCATACCCCCAGGTCTCAATGATGATGATCATTCCATTGTTCCCAGTGAGTGGCGGGATTTATTCCCGAATCTATGGGTTTCTTTTACAGTGTGGAATTCTGAAAACACACACAAGAGGCATGTTATATTCTTTTATTCTAAACAATCACAAGAAGGGAAAACATTAAAGATGAAACAACGTAGCAGTTCTAGAAAAGATGGATATTCCACCCTCACCTGGAAATGATGCTCTCTCAACATGACCTTTATCTCAAAGTTTGTGTTTCACTTCCTTTTTAATTGAGGTACAATTGACACACAACGTGATATTAGCCTCAGGTGTATAACATAGTGATTCGACAACTGTATACATTATTCAGTGTTCACCACAAGAAGTATAGTGGGCATTGGTCACCATGCAACATTATTACAATATTACTGAATATATTCCCTGTCATACATTTTATCCCCATGACTTGCTTATTTCATAACTGAAAGTTTGTACCTCTTAATCTCCTTCACCTATTTTGCCCACCACCCACCCTCTTTCCTTCTGGTAACCGCCAGTTTGTTCTCTGTATTTATGAATCTGTTTTGGTTTGTTCATTTGTTTTGTCTTGTTTTTAGATTCCACATATAAGTTAAATAACATGGTATTGTTTCTCTGACTAATTTCACTTAACATTATCCCTCTAAGTTCATACATGTTATAACAAATGGCAAGATTTCATTCTTTTTTATGACTCATATTTTCTTTATCCATTCTTCTATCAGTGGACACTTAAATTGCTTCCACATCTTGGTTATTGCAAATAATGCTGCAATAAACATAAGGGTGCACATATCTTTTCAAATTATGTTCAAAAACAAAGAAATTGTTTTCTTTGGATGAATACCCAGAAGTGAAATTACTAGATTGTATGGTATTTGTTTTTAATTTTTTGAGGAACTTCTATACCGTTTTCCATAGTGCACCAATTTACAATCCCACCAATAGTGCACAAGGGTTTCCTTGTTCTCTACAGCTTCACCAACTCTCCCTATAACTTGTCTTTTTGATTCTGGCCATTCTGACAGGTATGAGCAGCTATCTCATTGTGGTTTTGATTTGCATTTCCCTGGTGATGAGTAAGATTGAGCATCTTTTCATGGGTGTTAGCCATCAGATCCTCTGCCCATTTTTTAATTGGATTATTTGTTTTCTGGTGTTAACCCCTTATTCGATATACCATTTGCCATATCTACTCCCAAGATTGCTTTTTTGTTTTGGTAATATATTTCACTTTTCTGGTATAATTTCGAGTGATGAGTCATATGGTATGCATGTCTGTTCTATTCCGAATATGAATGTCCCTGGTATGCCGATCTGTTGTCTGCCAATCTGAAGACAGTGGAACAGTTCAGATTCCCATAATGCTCTTGCCTTCTCAAAGGCCAGTCTGCATATTCAGGAGAACATCAGGGCATGAATGAGAAAGCCCATCTTGAATCTTCAGTCAAAACCATTTGCAAAGCCCATTCAGAGGGGAAAGTTGCTGCTCAAAGCCCAAGAGCTTTTTGTGCAAAAAACACTTTGATAAATCCATCGCATCCCTTCATAGAATGCCTTTAATTACATTAAGTAAAACACACAGATGTACAAAGGAAACCAATCATGTTGAACAACAGCCATCCAAATATTTTTAAACAAAATTTATGAGGTATTGGTTGCAATTATGACATGGTACAGGACCCACCTGCCTATCTACTCATTAACATGACTTTGAAGTCATAATAAGTATAGACAATATTTTGAGACAGCTGCAAACCCTATGAATATAATGAAATGTCTGGCTTCTATTCATGCCAAAATCACAGACCCTTCAGATGCCACTGAGAGTTGTTACCTACATAACTGAAGGAAATTCTAATTTGTGTGTAGCTTTCCATGAAAATAAAGGTGCATGTCTATTTCTTTTTTTTTTAATTTATTTTTTATTTTCAGCATAACAGTATTCATTATTTTTGCACCACCCCCAGTGCTCCATGCAATCCGTGCCCTCTATAATACTCACCACCTGGTACTTCAACCTCCCACCCCCCGCCCCTTCAAAACCCTCAGATTGTTTTCCAGAGTCCATAGTCTCTCATGGTTCACCTCCCCTTCCAATTTCCCCCAACTCCCTTCTCCTCTCTAACTCCCCATGTCCTCCATGCTATTTGTTATGCTCCACAAGTAAGTGAAACCATATGATAATTAACTCTCTCTGCTTGATTTATTTCTTATTCAATTTTACAGAACCCCTGAATTCTACCCTCAGAACACTGTGTCCTGTTGGTGGACACCAGGGTGTTCTAGAGTGTTAATAACATCAATGAATGGTTGTCTAAGCCGTTCTTCTGGCAGCTCTCTGAGCATTATTGTCCCCACAGCTCACACTAAGAAGGCCAAGACTTGGAAAGGTCAAGCCATGGGATGACATGACAGTGAGCCCACCCAGCTCTAGGCACTAGTGTGGAGGTTCTCCTTCCGTCTGAGCAGCATCAGTGTGGGGAAGCCAACATCTAGGCCTTGACATTGGAAAGAGAGGAAGTAAGTGGAGACCCCATGCCCCCAAGACCAGCGACATGATTAAATCCCCCAGCACTCCTCCCTCTTCCCACCTCTCCTAGAGCATTCTCAGAGATAGAGGGAAACGTGGACATATGCAAGCCCTTTACAGAAGGGATAAATGTGGGGGCTATTCCTCTTCACAAGGCCTGGGGTGAAACTGTGGCCCCTGGGAGTCAGTGAGTTGCGGCCAGGTTACTCTCGGGGAGGGCAGTGTCCTAGAAGGGCTGTGGAAGCAGATGGGAAGGTGGGGGAGGAGGTTGCTACAGAAGTAGGAGTTGGAAGTATTCTCTCTCTCCTAGGACCTGGGCAGGGCATGAGGGCTCTGGGAGGCTGGGCTTCTAGAAATGAAGTGTGAGGCTCAGGTCTTGCCTTCAGCCTCCCCCAGCCTTTGAACTCAGGGAGGTGTAAAACAGCAGCAGCCTGGCCAAGCCCCAACTCAGGAAATTGCTTTTTGCCTACTGGGGCTCCACATGTCTTTTCACTCTGCTGGCCTGTGGCCCAGCAGCCAATGAGATGTGCATCTGCCAGGCATTGGGCCCACTCCCTGGCACCTGGGCCTCCCCCTCTTGGTGATTGCTCATGGACCATACCCTCAGTCCGCATGGCACCAAGCAGAGCTCTGGGCTGGGAAGACATGTCCGCAGAGATGCACCAGGAATAAAGACTTAACTAAGGCTGTCACAGAAGTAGCTGGAGCCCCCCAGCTCCCAGTGACCCAGCTGAAGTCTTAAGCAGCCAGCCCAGCTACCAGCCTTACCCAGTTTAGCTAAAATCTCTTCTAGGGGGTGGATGTGCCATACAGTCTCAATGCCTCTGTACAGTGAAGTCCCTGGTGGAGAAGCAAATTGAAAGCAGATTTCGTTCAGTTCTTAAAGGGGCCTTAAACCTAGTTTCCTATTAATCTGAACTTACTCATGAGGAAACAATCAAACAAAGGCAAATTGAGGGACATTCTGAAAACAACAGGCTTGGACTTTTCAAAATTGCCCAACGTCATGGGGGCAGCGGCTGAGGAATTGTTCTAGAGATGAGGAGGCTAAAGAGATACGGTAGTTGAATGTCGTGTGTGACCCTGAGCTGGGTCCTGGAGCAAACAAACAAGGAAGTGTTTGTAAAGGACAGTATCAAGACAATCAGGAAAACTGGATTATATACTGTATATTATTAGACAAAAATATTGTACCAATGTTACATTTTCTGATAGGCATGAATACGCTATGGTCATGCAGGCAGAGCTCCTTGGTCTCAAGAGAGATGCACGAAGTTGTTAGAGATGAAGAGTCCTATGTCTGTGACTACATCTCGAACAGGTTTAGAAAATACAATTAGATAGGTAAAGAATTCTTTGCTTGACCAAACTTCAGTCAGGTTCCTGAACCTTCTTTAAGGCCCCTCTGTCTGCTTCCTCATAAAATCCCGTTTTAGCAAAAACTCTACTAAGTAGGTTTAACCAGAGCCCCCAATGCTTGATTCCTGATCACCTCGATATCGCATCAGGTCCCTCATCCTTCACATCCCTCTGGTGATGCCCGACAGCCTGGCTTGTCTTCAGCAAGGATCCCATGAGTTCAGCTTAAACAGAATCCTCCTTGTTCCTGGTGTTTCCTCCTGGTGATTTTTCTATCCACTGACTCCCACCCTGCTCTTTGACTATAAATTCCCACTTGCCCATGCTGTATTCAGAGCTGAGCCTCCATTATCTCCCCCACTGCAAAACCCCATTATGGTAGTACTTAACATCTATCATGATGGTCCCCAGTAAAATCTGTCTTACCACTTTAAAAAGTGTCACTGAACATTTATCTTTAACAATAGATGATAGATAGATAGATGGATAGGTAGAGAGAGTGAGAGAGAGAGAGATGACAGATAGATAATTGGTAGATGATCAATAGATAGTAGATGGATAGATGATACATAGGTAGATAGAGGATTGATAGAAAGACAGATTACTGGTAGATGTTTGATAGATGATAGATAAATAGATAGATGATAAATTGATAGAAAGCACAAGTGAGGTAAGATTTTTTAAAGATTTTATTTATTTATTTGAGAGACAGAGCACAGGCAGGGGGAGAGACAGAAGGAAGGGGGGAAGCAGACTTCCCCCTGAGCTGGAAGCGCAACACCGATCAGTCCCAGGACCCAGAGATCATGACCTGAGCTGAAGGCAGACGCCCAACCATCTGAGCCACCCAGGTACCCAAATGAGGTAAAATCTTAATAACTGGTAACTCAAGATGAAAGGTAAAAGGATATATACCATAATACTTTTACCATCTTTCCATAAATTTTTTTCCAAATAAAATTTAGACTTAGAAGGGTTCTTGCTAAAAAATAAAGAGGGACATTATTTGAAGACAAAGATGAAGAAATTTGGGACTTTCAAAAAATGTTAAGATAATGGTTAACTGTTCAGGAGAGTAAGCAAATGGGACAAGGAAGGCACATCAAGCACCGGTAGGTTTGGGTAACATACAAGTGCTTAAGAGGGATGTGGGTTCGTTGCTTATTTGAATAACATGCTTCATAAATTAAAAATAAAATATATTACACATTGCGCTTCATGAGTATCAGTTATCACATAGAAATATTTCACAAAATACTTATTTTGCAAAAAGTCTTTGCTTTTTTATTAATATTTCATTTACTTTCTTTATTTGTTTACTTACTCATTCTCAGAAGTAGATCAGTGGAGGTCTTTTATGGAGAGGCCGTGAAGTAACATGCATCTCTGATTGTCAGAGAATGTTCACCTCAGTTGGTGAAGCGCTTTGTTTACAACAGAGCTGCTTGGCTGTGTGGTGCCCAAATTTACCTGGTTTTTAGGACAACCTTCCCTAGTGATCACCAGCTTTCTGCTTTGAATTATTAGTCAATTTTTGCCCAGAAAGAAAGGGGCCTCTTTTTGCCCTGGGGATTTTATTCAGACTCTTTTTCCTCACAAGGACCCCTACCCACAAAGCTGCCCCCAGTGCTGAGTTACCTCTTCCATCTTTAGTGGGAACGAGGGAGTTTCACACAAGGTATGTTGAATTTTTTCCCACCAGCCAAGGATTTTCCTCATCGCTGGGACCAGAAAGCTCCCTCACTGTAGTATAATTAATATATCCGGTCTTTTCCCCAGTTCCTGGCACAAAGATCCTGAAATCCTCAAATTTCCTGAGTATTGAGTCCGTTTTTGTGGACTCGTAGGGAATCCCTTTCAACCACATCTGAGTTTATGCTCATGAGGTGACAGGGTGGGGTCCCTTGACAGCTTTAGGATGGGACTGGGCATCAGACAGTCCAAATGATTAGAGGGTTGGAAGTGTTGGCTCCATTCACAGACTTCCAAGAAAGGGAGGGGCAAGGCTGGAGATGCAACTCCATAAAAATCTCTTAATGATCAAGCAGAGAAAGACAACTATCATATGATCTCCCTGATATGAGGAAGTGGTGATGCAACATGGGGGCTTAAGTGGGTAGGAGAAGAATAAATGAAACAAGATGGGATTGGGAGGGAGACAAACCATAAGTGACTCTTAATCTCACAAAACAAACTGAGGGTTGGTGGGGGGAGGGGATTTGGGAGAAGGGGGTGGGATTATGGACATTGGGGAGGGTATGTGCTTTGGTGAGTGCTGTGAAGTGTGTAAACCTGGTGATTCACAGACCTGTACCCCTGGGGATAAAAATATGTGTTTATAAAAAATAAAAAAAATTTAAAAAGAAATCTCTTAATGAGATTCAGAGAGCATCCTGGTTGGCAAACACATGAACCAGCTGGAGAACTCAGAGAGGGCATGAAAGCCCTAGTTTGTCCACACCTTGCCCTATGCATCACTTCCATTTGGCTGTTCCTGAGTTGTACCTTTTATAATAAACCACAAAATGGCAGTAAGGTGACTTCCTCAGTTTCTGTGAGCCATTCTAGTGAATTATCAAACCTAACGAGGATATGATGGGAGCCCTCAGTTTATAGCCTGTCACTCAGAAGTGTACAGGTAACCAAGGATTTGCAGTCAGTGTCTGAACTGGAAACAGTCTTATGGGATAGAGTTCTTTAACTTGTAATATATAACTGTGAGTAGATTGCATCAGAATTAAAGGGAATTGTAAGAAACTCAGCTGGTGTTAGAGAATTGGAGTCTCTACTAATATCAGAAAACATCCCACCCACCCTGCTCTCAGCCATCAAGTGAGTCTGGATCACCCACTCCTGCTGATGTGAGCAGTATGGGCTACCAAGCCTCGAAGTAAAGGGAGAGCAAATACCAACTTAGTGTCTACATGGGCCAGACCCTGTCAAGGCTCCTTATACACTCCATTCATTTCCTAGGACTGCTGTAACTAATTGCCACAGGCTGCATGGCTAAAAACTACAAAAATTTGTTCTCTGACAGTTCTGGAGACTAGAAGTCCAAAATCAAGGTATTGGCACAGATGGCTTCCTCCATTCCCTGCAGCCATTCTTGCTTTGGTGTTTCCAAGCACTCATGGTGTTCCTTAACTTGCAGACGCATCACTCAAATACCTATCTCCATCTTCACGTGGTGTGTCCTTCTGTCTCTGTATCTCCCTCTCCTTAAAGGGACCCCAGTCATTGGATGTCCTTTAGATTAGCCTTTCTCAACTTGGGCTCCTCATTTTGAACCACAGATGACAAAACAAAAACAAAAACAAAAAAACACCTAAGTGACTCTGTTCTTAATGCTCCCAAGAATGGTAGATAATAGTATGATTCTACATGGATATGGATTCCTTAAGCTTACTTCTCAAAGAAACCCTGGTTTCATAAGTGTGATGAGCTGAATGATGGTTTTCCAAAGATATACAGTCCTAGTCCCCAGAACCCCAGAACCTATGAACGATACCTTATGTGGCAAAAGGAAATATTCAGATTACACTCATGGTCTGAGATGAGACCCTCCTGAAGGAGCCTTCAGGGTCATCACAAGGCTTTTTTTTTTTTTTTTTAATTTAAGAGAAGGCAAGAAGATCGAAAAAGAGAGAATTCCTCTGACAACAGGAGCAGAAATAAGAGTGATGAGCTTTGCAGTTGGAGGAAGGGGCCACAAGCCAAGGAATGTAGATGTCTCCAGAAGCTGAAAAAGGTAAGGAAATGGAGTCTCCCTTAGAGCATCCACAGAGAGCCAGCCCAGCTCACACCTTGACGTTGGCCTAGTTGAATTGATGTCAGACTTCTGGCCCCCAGAATTGGAGGAGAATACATGCATGCTCTGTTAAGCCACCAAGTTTGTGGTAATTCATTACGCTGGGCCCAGGGAACTGTTACTATAACTCTCGCTTGTACTACAGAATGAGGAACTAAATGAGATTAGGAAACTCTGAGTGCACCAGCAATGCTTGTTAACTGCAGGCTCCGCCATAGGAGAATCTGAGTGGGCCATTTCGGGAGAGCCTCTGACATCTGTGTCTTTAATTCCTTCTTCTCAGGTTAGACAGATTTCCTGGAAAATATATTCCTGGAGTGCGAACTGGAGGGGAAGACTGGCTGCAGTGTCCAGGGAGCCAGGTATGGAATAAGGGGTGGGCATCTTGGCATCCAGAGTGCCCCTTATCTCTGGACCAGAGACCACGGACTCATCATCTACCGATATCCAAGTGGCCACCCACCAGGGAGATCAGGGCTCTTCATAAGCAGACTCTCAATCTAGTCTTCTTCCTTGAGTCTTTCTGCTTCCCTCTCCCTTCTAAAAATACAGTGCAATTCCTCTGTTGGTGGGGAAATTTGTGATATAAATCTGCTGTTTTGTGATGTTCTCCTCTACAGCCAACTTTTCCTTCTGTTTTTTGTTGTTGTTACCAATTACCTCGCATTCATCTGTCCCCTGGCACCATTATCCAGGCATTCAAAACTACCTTTTAAACAATGTAGCAGTTTATAAAGCTGTTCTCTCTAGCTCCACATCCACCCTTCCGTATTCAGCTTTCCAATGCTGGGACTAGGAGTCCGCATCCCTGTTTCTGCTCCGCCAATGGCTCCCTGCCGGCTGTAGGAGAGAGAGGACTGTCTTTCCTCCTGTTCCTGATGCCTCCTACTATACTTTCTGTACCACTTCACATCAGCAATCCTCTTCCCCCAGGTGGTGGCAGTTCCTTCCCACAGCAGCAATGAATCCAGTTTGCAGTTTTTCCAATACTGGCAGAATCAATCATTGTGCCCCCTGCTCAGATGTGAGTTCCAGCGCCACAGGGCCCTTCCTTCAAGCTTCACAGTCTTAGAAACTTCCAACCCTTCCTTTTCCCTCATCTTTAGAGAAAGACGCTGTTTCCTTCAGTTGCCACTACCATGAAACTTTAGAATTCTTTTTTTGCCTTTCAGTTACCCCACTGACAATTCTTTATGTAGATTCTCTTTGTTCAAATAACCTTGTGCTTTGTTTCCTGGATGGTTCAAGCACTCACTATGAACAGCACGAAAGCCCTGTGTTAGGTGCTAAGCCAGAAAGAAAGAGCCCTCCCCCTCCTCAAATGCTGACATATTTCCAAAGGATGAGGAGATGGCTCCCCAAGATGAATCAGGCTTTGTCTTTGTGCTGAACTGGACAAACATTTGGAACAGTGTGGTTTTTGGTTCCCATGGGGCAGTATCCCTCAACTCCAAGGAAATGACTTCAGATATCAAGTCTCCCGTAGCTGTGCTCTGACATGCCAGGGGACAGCAGGAGACTTGGACAATAGAGCTGTCCATGTCCTCCAGGTCAGCCAGGGTGGTGGCTTTGCTCAGCAAACAGACCCTCTCTGTCAAGTGCTTTCGCAAAATAACCTGCCCGGCGTAGAAACAGATACTCACCATGCCTGAAGGAATGAATCCTGCTTGCGAAAGAGCTCCAACAGGATATTTCAGATCTTGGCAGAGTTCCCTTGGCAGCTGTGAAATGCCTTCTTTAATTGTTCTCCAGATCCCTGCTCGAGACTGAAACAGCTTTTCTCTAGATAGGAAAGCCGGTGCTAGAAAGGAAGGGGCAGGTTCAAGCCATCACCATTACCCAGAGCTATCTCCTTTCCTTCCCAGGTCAGACCCATGGGTCACCTGACTGAGAAATATGGTCTCATGAATCCCGTGGCTGGTGTCCTCTGCATCTCCTCCCCACCCTTCTAGGCTAGACTGGAGCCTCTTTGAGAACTGGGATTGAGTCTTATTTATATCACTGTCTCTGGTGTGCAGCATGATACCTGACCCCTGCCGCTGCTATTGGTGTTCTTGCAGAGCTGAAACAAATTGAACTGAGTATTATAATTCCTAGTGGAAGCTTTGCAGACTCTGTAGAAACATAACCCCACATTCGGACCTACAGCCTATAGTGTTTTTGCCCCTTTTATTCACCTGTTTCCCCTTCCATTAATCAGATGAGAGAGAGAGAGAAAGGGAGAGTGGGCTGGCTGTTCCACCCTACCCATGGCCTCAATGAAAATGCCCAGAGCTGAGGAAGGGGCACAAGGTCCCCCAGGAATCCCAGGCACAGGAAGAGGTAATTACAAGATGAGACACGTTCAGGCAAGAACGTGCTTGCCAATCATCTTCTTACCTTAAAAATTGAGCTCTTGTGGGGCACCTGTGTGGCTCAGTGGGTTAAAGCCTCTGCCTTCCGCTCAGGTCATGATCCCGAGGTCCTAGGATGGAGCCCCACACTGGGCTCTCTGCTCAGCAGGAAGTCTGCTTCCCCCTTCTCTCTCTGTCTGCCTCTCTGCCTACTTGGGATCTCTGTCTGTCAATAAATAAATAAAATCTTTTAAAAAAAGTCTTTAAAAAAATTGAGCTCTTGTTACTTCCTTTGTAACAACCAAAAAAGCAATATATAAATAGAACAAAGTAGCTTTTACATCTATGAGATTGGTAGTAATTATTAGTATTAATAATACTAATTAGTGTTAACAGCCAACGTATACTGAGATTGAGTTTTTTCATTCACCAATAACACTGACAAAGATAAAAAAAAAAAAGATGGGCCTCCCCATACATGCATTAGAATGGCTAAAACAAAACAAAACAAAACTGTCCATACCAAGTGCTGGCAAAGATATAGAACAACTGGAATTCCCATACATTGCTTGGTGAAAATGCAAAAAGACACAGCTACTCCAGAAAAGGCGTGGCAGGGTCTTTTTTTTTTTAACTGAAAATAAACTTACTATATGACTTAAAAATCCCACTCATAGGTATCCACCCAACAGAAATCAAAACTTAGGCTCACACACAAGCACACATGCACAGAAACCTAATAAGAATGTTTATGCCAGGTCTATTCATCATCATCCAAACTGGAAACAACCCGAGTGTCCTTCAGCAGGTGGTCGAACTGTGGTACATCCACACTGTGGAATGTTCACCACTCAGCACTAACGAGGAACCAGCTGTTCAAGGAGGCTGGATGGCAAAAGCGTGCCACTGAGAGAACTAAACCAGATTCAAAAAGCTGTTCATGGTATGGTTCCATTTATGCCACAGTCTAAACAAGGTAAAATGAAGATGGAGAAAAGACAGCCATTGCCAGAGATTGCCAGGAGTGTTTAACTACAAAGAGGCAGCCCCCAGAGTTTCTGGGGTGAGGGAATTGTTCTGTGTCTTGATCGAAGAGATGGTTTCAAGAACTATACCTGAGCTAAAAGCCTTTCAACTGTACACTGAAAAGGGCTGGGAATGTACATAAATTTTAAAAACAGTAATTGTGTGAGAGAGATACAACGAATAACAAGCGATGGGAGGGTTCTGGAGAAATCCATGGATGAGTCCAGACCTGAGGCAAGGAAAAGGACGTGATAAGTCTGAAGCAACTTCTGCCACAAAGTGAGGACAGGCTCAGAGGGCACAAGTGCAGCCTGAAGTGGCTCCCACCGGCCAAATCTAGGGTTATCTGGCTACCAAAATGAATTATTGCAGAGAAATACACTAAATATAAAAAGAATAGATGAATCACTATGGGTACTGGAAAAAGTTGAAAGAAAGAAAAGTTTTCCTCTACAAAGTAGTGACAATTAAAAAACAAAAAAGGCAGTGAGAATTAAAACAAAAAAAATTTCCTGGGAAGTCTCGGTGGCTCAGTAGGTTAAGCATCTGCCTTCAGCTCAGGTCATGATCTCAGGATCCTGGGTCCTGGGATGAATCCTAGGTCAGGCTCCCAGCTCAGCACAGAGTCCGCTTCTCCCTCTCCCTCTGCCCCTCCCTCACTACCCCCTCATATGCTCCTGTGTTCTCTCACTCTCTCTCTCAAATAAATAAAATCTTCTAAAAATATAAAATAAGATAAATAAATAATAAATTTAAAAAACATTCCTCAAGGGGCACCTGGATGGCTCAGTTGGTTTACCATCTGCCTTTAGCTCAGGTCATAATCTTAGGGTTCTGGGATAAGCCCTGCGTTGGGCTTTCTGCTTCCTCCTCTCCTTCTGTGCTTTCTCTATCAAGTAAAAAATTAAAATCCTAAAAAAAGTTTCCCCAAGAAATTAAAAATAGAAATACTATATGACCCAGTAATTCTACTACTAGGTATTTACCCAAAGAAAATGAAAACACTAAGTCAAAAGCATATAGGCACCCCTATGTTTACTGCACCATTATTTACAATAGCCAAGATGTGAAAGCAGTTTAAGTGTCCATCCATGGATAAATGGTTAAAGGAGATGTGATATAAACATAATACCCTTGTATATATTTATACATATATAAAATGGACTATTACTCAGCCATAAAAAAGTATGAGATCATACCATTTGAGACAACATGGATGGACCTCAAAGGTATAATGCTAATTGAAATAAGTCAGACCAAGAACCACAAATACCATATAATTTCACTCGTATGTGGAGTTTAAGAAACAAAACAAATAAACAAACAAAAAAAGAGACAAAGAAAACAGGCTCTTAACTACAGAGAACAAACTAACGGTTGCCAAAAGGGAGGTCTATAGGGGGATAGGGGTGAGACTGAAAAAGGCAATTTAGAGTACATTTATCATAAGGAGCACTGAAAATTGTATAGAATTGTTGAATCCTGAAACTAATAAACAAACAAAAAAGTAAAAGATAATAGAAAATGAAACTCAACCACTTCACAGCCAGAGAAGCAATAATTGATTCAGGCAAAGACCATCAATGGATTCTAAAATCCCCAGGGGGATAGATTGTTGAAAAGCAGAATATTCATTCTCCCAACATCACTCAGTCACTCATTCATCACTAAGGATTGGGGTACTTTTCCAGTGGAGACATAAGGCAGACACTTCCTTAACCAAGTGATCAAAAACAGAACCTCACCCATTAGAGACAAATTGGCATCACGTTCCTCCTGACATGATGCCCTGAGGAGGAAGCAGTATCATCTGTGTGATAGGCCATCCATGAGAGTCGTGTTAAATCCATCCTGAGGAAGCAATCAGATCAATCCACATGGAAGGCCATTCTACAGTACTCCTCAAAACATCAGTGCCATGAAAAACCACACAGAGAGGAGACCTGTTCCGAGTTAACGGAGATAAAAGAGACATGGCCATAAAACTCAATATGTGATCCTTAATTCTATTCTGGTTCAAAACAAAAACTGTTGAATCTTCAATAATCTGATGTGAATTTCACATTCCAAAACTGTACCTTATCAATGAGAAAATTTCCTTGGTGTGGTGATTAGATGATGCTTATGTAAAAGCATGTCTTTGGGGGCACCTGGGTGGCTCAGTGGGTTAAGCCTCTGCCTTCGGCTCAGGTCATGATCCTTGTCCTGGGAAGGAGCCCCGAGTCGTGCTCTCTGCTCAGCTTCCCTCTCTCTGCCTGCCTCTCCACCTACTTGTGATCTCTGTCAAATAAATAAAATCTTTAAAAATAATAATAATAAATAAAAGCATGTCTTTGTTCTGAAGAGATACACGCATAAGTGTTAAAGAGTCAAATGTCATGATTTCTACAACTAACTCTCAGAGCTTGATAAAAATGAATCAGAGAATGCAAATCTGACAAAATGTTAACAGTTTGTGGATCTGTAATAGGTGAAGCCTTTACATGGGTTCATTGTACTTATTGTGGCAATTTTTTCAGAGCTATAATTCAAAAAAATCACAGGGAAAAGAAAATATTTTTTAAATGATCAGGAGGTCCTCATATTGACAAGGACATAGGGTGCTAGATATTCTCACAGATAGCTGCTGCAATTTTGAGGTGATACATCCTGTTTGGAGGGCAGTTAGATGCATATCAAAGTGTTTATAAACTGAGCACATGCTTTGACTAGACACCCCACTTCTCCGTTAAATTAATAAAAGAAATCACTAATATACAAAGAGGTATATGCTCTGAAGTTCCATGACAGCCTTAGTTTTCATACCATTGAAAAACTGGTCAATAAATTATGGAGCATTTCTAGCATTGAGGTCTAGACCATGGGCTCTGAAATTTGATGCCTGCGGGTGCTGTTTAATTGCTGGTGCCTCAGTTTCCCTGTGAAATCAGCACAATTAAAAAAAAAAATCCTGTCT
The DNA here is from genome assembly GCF_964662115.1 of Mustela nivalis. Lineage (NCBI taxonomy): Eukaryota > Metazoa > Chordata > Mammalia > Carnivora > Mustelidae > Mustela > Mustela nivalis. The sequence continues at coordinate 99,269,707 of NC_139027.1, forward strand.
TGTAAACCGGTTAGGGAATTATGGAAGATCGTTCTTTGAGAGCATTTAGTGCATTATCTAGCACAGAGCAGGTATCAAGTCAATACTATGTATTGTTAGCTCTTAGGTAATTGATACAGAGGAGGATGCAAGAAATAATTTTACTGGAAAGAAGCCTATGACATGGTGCTAAGTCAAGAGCAGACCACCAGAGACGAGTGCAAGTTCTAATTCCACTTTGATAAAAGTGCATTTTCATTTCTACTTGGTTATATTTGTAGCGAGATGCTCTCCCAAGGATGGCCACCTAAGTGTTAACAGTGGATAATTGTTAGGTGGGGGGATCTTCCAGCCTTTTATTTTCTTCTTTGTACACTTCTATATTGTTTGATTTTCTTTCTCTTCTTTCTGTCTTTTCTTTTTCTTTTTCTTTTTCTTTTTTTTTTTTTTTTTTTTACAACACATTCATAATGTTTTTGTAGTCAGATTTTTATTTGGAGAAGATAAACAAGTCGCAGGTCCATGGGTCTATCTGCTCAGACCTGGCTTCATCTGAGCATCCCGCCAGATGTCCTGCTAGATGAGGAATGACCGGCCATTTCTCACCATCCTGCCTGTATCCTGACATTCCATGACCTTTAACACAATTCACTGTTTCCTTTCCTCCGCCTGGGTGTTCTGCAGCAGCTCTGCCAGGCACTCAGCAGGCATTTGGTAGATGTGCGTTTGTTCTTTATTTTCGCCAGGGGAATATGTGTTCTCCACATTTCTACCTCATTTTCACACAGCAGGTATTGTGTGCTTGCCATGTGTGGCTCACGGAATGACAGCGTACGCGCAGAAGATTCACTGAATCCTACCTTGCAGGGCACTCAACTATTTCCTGGGTATTTTTAAAAGGCATCCTCAGGGTCCTGCAAAATTGCAGCTCCGAGGCTCATTTCCCAACCCCTGGCTCGGTGCAGCCTCCCTGGAACCGAGGTGCCAAGTACCAAGCTGACCACAAGATGGCAGTCTTTCCCTGCATCAGGCCGGGCGGAAGCCCGCATCCCAGACTCGTGGGTTTCTGAATCCAGCTTCTGTGCCGTGCGAAGCAATTTCAGGAAAGAGATTCTTTACTAAAGCGACCTTCACTAAAGAAGAGAACAGTAGGATTAAATATTCGGAAACAGAGGAACTCGAAGAAGAAAACACAATTTCCCAACACCACGTGCTCCCTCAGCCTTCTCTTCAACAAAAGTTGCAACAGCTTTGTGTTGATTTGCAGTCTGGAGTCGAATTAGAATTGCCAAGCATCCCGGCAGAGCTCTGAATCCACATTCCTTTATCCCTTTGTGCCACTCAAAGCCAGATATTGATGTCTGAAAACAAGATACATAAGCTTCATTATTTAAGTGTCTTTTCCTTAAACAAGAACGCTTTAATACTTAACAAGGTAGGGAAGCTACATAATTTAAAATCTATGCGAACAGAAATAAGAAATTATTTGTAGCGGTCTCCACTTTTACACCCACCAACAAAGAAAGACATTCACAATTTTTTGCCTTCCCAGGGCCCCAAAATACAACACTGGCCTGTTCTCCTGCTCCCGGCAGAAGCTGCAGCTGAAACTGGTCTTTATCAGCTTTTCTTTCTCAATATTTACCAACCAATAAATCTTTTTTTCCCCTAAGACTACTGACATTCGAATCCTGTTCATGTGGAGGCTTGTTATCCAAATAATATAAAATAAACTGCTTCATTATCCACTGAAAAAGTATTAAGATGGATTTTTTTTTTTCTCTTGTGAGTCAGTATTGAAGAAGGGAGGACGGTGTTTCCATCTGAGGGGAGGGTAGCTGCCTGCCTGTAAGGGGCACATCTCAATCCAGGGGCCTCCTTTTTGGGGGGGTCTGGTGGAGCGCCTCCTCTCTGTCATGGGGGCATGTGTGCTAATCAGAGGAAATCTGTCTCTTTTGGCTCAAAAGCTGTCCCATAGAGGCTGCTCCAAAGTTGGCACCAGCAGGGGCCAGCCGGTCTGGACCCCGAGGACTCCATAGGACAGAGAGGTTGCCAGAGTCGAGGGGTATTTTGCCCATTTCCAAAGTGGAGGACGTCAGCCTTTTGGTAAGAATTCTAATTCTATTGTTCCGTAAGACAATGCTACCTTCTCTTCCTTCTATGTGAGGTGTGTGCGGTGTCATGGAGAGAGTGCTGGCCTGAGGCGCCAGGATGTGCAAGGTCTGAGGCAGGCCCTCCTAACTGCTTGGTGGGACCAGCCCCAGAACCTGCCTCAGTTTCTCCATTTGTAGACTGAGATGCGTCCTACCTGTTGTTCCTTCAGACCTCCCTATGATTCTACTTAGCAAGGATCTGAAACGAAGGAAGGGGCTTTGGGGCACTGAGAACTCCCAGCCATCAGAGACCCCAGATGCTGGCTTTGATCTTAATGGAGACGAAACAATTCAGCCCCTGGAGAATCTTCCAGATAAAAAAATGTTAGACTATTAATAGTAATAGATAATATTTACGTGGGGATTTTATTATATCAGTCTTCCTCTAAAGGTTTGTCATATCAAGTCATTTAATCCTAGCAATACTGCCATAGTGCAATCATTGTATACTTGAGATTAAATAATTTCCCCAGGGTGACGTTGCTGGTGACTGAAATATCTGAAGCCAGGGGGGTTGGCTCTGTAGTTCATTCTCTTAAATTCCTGCTCCCTGGCTGGTGGCAATTCCAGGTAACCTCTGAGGGTTGTCACATCCTGTGCTGGTCATAGGCAGAGCTACGTGCCAGACACCACGTCTGTTGGGTGAGTCATGGCTCGAGTCTTGGGCACCACTCTGCGAGTGGTCTTGTGTCCTTCCCATCCCACCGCCCCATCTTTATTCTACCTTTATTCTGACAGGCTTGACTATGGGTGATATCCATACTAACTAGGGTACTGGCTTTATTTTATAACTACATAACTACAGGTTCTGACATTATAACTACATAAATAACTCATAAGTAATGTTTCTTCATTAAAAAAAAAAAAAGGAAAGAAAAAGCAAGCCTGACAGATAAGGCTACAAAAATCCCCTGTGAGCATCACCATTCCAGTCTCCTCTTCTCTGTGAGTTGCCATCATGTTGGATATAGCTTTACAAAATATTTTCTATACAGCATATGCACTTAGAAACATGTGGTAGTGCTTTGTACCTTATGGGAGCTTTTGTTTCCTTCAGAAATGGTATTATTCCCTACAAATTATCCAGGAACTGCTTTCCTTACTCAATGGTGCATCTTCCCATATGCCTACCCACAGACCTACACATTCTTTTCAACTGTTGTAGAGTAGTCCACTGCGTGGATGAATCTTAGTCTATTTGTCTATTCCCTTTTCAATGGATAGTAGGTTGTTTCTAAATTTGTATTATTCCAGACATTGCCACGACGTACTTCCTTTCATATGCTCCCTTGTGCAAATGTACAACTATTTCTATGACGTAAATAATAAAAGTGAATTGCTGAATTGCAAATACCACTTAATATTCTTACAATGCTTTCCCCAAAATGTTTAGGAATTTTAAACTCCATGATAACCCCAAATGGCTATAAACAGTAACAATATGAGTAAGAGTTGCAGGCAGTGAGATGCAGGAATGAGGAGAACAGGAGTCAGTAATGGGATGAATTGTAAGTTCACGCTTTTTGCTTCCACCAAGAAAACATATTAGAATACAAGAAGGGTAAAAATGAAATAATGAAATTATTAATAGTGAAAACCTTTCATTATTAAATAATGAAATACGATGATTTCATATTTATATGTGATATATTTATGAAATGTGAAATATATGTGAAGTATGATAATTTCATTAATAAAGTTAATAATGAAAATTCTTCAAGGTACTGTAATTGAAAGAATTTTAAGAAACCTATTTGGAAATATGACTGAAGTCTTATGTGACTTACTTGCATTTCTGTCCTCCTGCACAACCTATGCTGCAACCAGAAGCTCTTCTGCCCACCACCAATTCTAGAAAGCAGTACCACTTCTGCACATGGAGATTCCAAGGAGTCCCGAACAACATGTGTTGAAACAGAGACATATCCAAGGATAAAGGGTTAAGTCTGATGGCCATGATATAAGTGGCTATGTGCCCTGATAGAAGTTGGTTAGACCCTGACCTGGTGCATGCCACATGCACACACAAACATGCACAAGCGCTCACGCGCGCTAAAGCATCCACGCATTTCTGCAAATCCAAGGTTCAGACATGGGACCTCTCATTCCCAAGAAGAGCACCATGGGGTGAGGAATGTGCCATTGGGCACATATCTGGAGTCACACAGGCCCCTTGGAACATACTTTAAGTCTATGAAAAATTGGAAAGAGGATTTTGCTGTAAGTGAGTGGAACCCCGAAACCAGCCTCAGCCAAGGTAGAAGGTCCTATAAATCCTCACGTTCTGTCCACCCTCTCTCAGATGGAGACCATTCTCTGATCCTCAGACCCACCTGGGACTAAAAAGTGAACACTTGCCTTCCACTTTACCTACTAAAGACAAGTCATTTTTCTTTCTTGTCACTCCCAGTTCCCACACACCTTACCTTTTTTTCTTCCACCCCTTTCCCTTTCCAGAACTGCCTTCACAAAAGTGGCTTCCATCTGCTCTCTAGATCTGAACTATTCAGAGGACAGTCAGGAGTCCACACTGGTACATGTTTTGGTCTGCCATGTTGGTCTGTAATGGGGCAGGTGGAGATTCAGAAGGTAAATGTTTATAAATTTTTATAGCAATGTGACAGAATAACTTTAGGTCTGCTAAACCTAATCATAAATTGGGACTTGAATTTTGAATATTTACTTCACTTTCTTAGTAATTTATTTGTATTGTATTTTACAAAAATATCCATCCATTAAGATGTTCTCTCTCAGTCTCTTAATTTCTTCTGTGGGCTTGTTATTTCATGCTTCATGGAGCAGGTGGGACAGGAGGCTCCTGATTCTGAGTACCCCTCAATGTAAGTGACTGTCTCCTTTGCTGATGTGGGTGGCTTGTGTGATTCCATGTGTTTGTGAAGAGGGAGTTTAATGTTTGGGTTTCTTCTTTGGTATTTTCAGTAGGAGTGCAACTTTCAAATAGTCCACGCATGAAGACTTCTGCCTATTTAAGACCAAGAGCAACAAATGTTTTTCAAGTTTTGTCTCAGTGCTTAAGGGCAAACAAGACTGAAATTTGACAAAGTATGCTCCAGTTGTTTATTGCTGAATAGCAAACCTCCCCAAAACATAGTGTTTGCTTAACAGACACATTGCCAATGAAGATACATAGGTGGCAAATAAGTATATGAGAAGATGTTCAACATCATAGGTCATCAGGAAATTGCAATTTGAAACAACCACAAGATACCACTACACGCCCATCAGAATAGCCAAAATCCAGAGCACTGACAACGCAAAGGTTAGCAAGGATGTGGAGCAATAGGAACTCTCATTCATTAATGTTGGAAATGCAAAAAGTATAGCCACTTTGGGAGACAGTTTGGTGGCTTATTACAAATCTAAATATAGTCTTACCATATGACCCAATGAGCAATCACGCCCACTTGTATTTAGACAAATGTGTTGAAAACATATGTTCTGACAAAAACTTGCACATGAATGTTTATAGCCAAATGTGTATTTAGCCAAATGTGTTGAAAACAAATGTTCTGACAAACTTGCACATGAATGTTTATAGCAGCTTTATTCAAATAATTTGAATAAATAAAAATAATTTGGATAATTTGGCATAATTGCCAAAATTTAGAAGCAACCAAGGTGTCCTTCTGTAGGTGAATGGGTAAACAAACTTTGGTATATCTACATAATATAATATTATTCAGTGCTGAAGAAGAAACAAGCTATCAAGACATAAAAGGACATGGAAGAACTTAAATACATATAACTAATATTACCAAGTAAGTGAAAGAAGCCAGTTTGAAAAGGCTACATACTATATCACTCCAACTATATGACATTCTGGAAGAAGCAAAGCTATGGAAACAGAAGAAAGATCGGTGGCTGCCTGGGTAGGGGAAAGGGGGAGGGACGAATAGGCAGAACACAGGGATCTTTAAGGCAGTGAAATGACTGTATGATGTTATAACTATCGGCACATGTTATACATGTGTCCAAACCCATAGAATGTACGACACCAAGAATGAACGCATAAGTAAACTGAGAACGTTGGGTGATAATGATGTGTCCATGTAGGTTCATCCACTGTAAAAAAACGTGCCACTCTGAAGGGGATGTTGATAATGGGGAGGCTATGCATGTTCGGAGATATATGGGAAATCTCTCCACCTTCTCCTCAATTTTGCTGTGAGCCTAAAATGCTCTAAAAGAATACAATCTTAAATAAATTGATAATAGTTTGGGGGGAGCTACTTAAGGCAACAGTACCTCTTGTATCATTCATACATAAGCAGTCTAGGTGGGGCCCAGCAGAAAGAGATCTCTCTGGGCTCCGCAGTGTCAGCTGAGCAGCCCAAAGTCTGGGCTGGAGTCATAAAGGCTCCTCCTGGCTGACATCTGGCCTGGAAGATGCAAACAGCTGGGGCTGGAGCATCCAGAACTTCCCTGCATACCCCTGTGAGGTCTCTCCATATGGTCTCTCCAGCACAGCAGTGTCAGAATAGCTGGGCTCCTTGCAAGTGAGTGGGAGGCTCCCAAGGCACTGTTTTCAAAGAGAGAGCCATCCAGAAGCCCTATCACCTTCTGTGACCTAGCCTCAAGGTCACACACTCTCCCTTCTGCATTCATTGAGGCAATCACAAAGGCTTACCCAGGTTCAAGGGAAGGGAGAGACCCCACCTCTTGATGGGGGTGTGATAAGGTCTGGAAGAACATTTAGGGCTCAGAAATATTACTGCAACCACTTTTGGAAAATATAGTCTACCATCACAGATACACAACTCCAAGGGGAATTGACATTTAAGGAATGAATTGACAATATCAAGCAAGTCAGAGTATAAAGGTGCCCAGAGCAGTGGTCACCACTCTGATGCTATGCTGTGGCCCTGACATGGCTGAGAGCCCACTGGCCCAGTGTGGCCACAGCAGGCATTTGAGGCCACAACTTCAGAGATAAAAGGACTGCTGGGATTTTTCACTCTTTGCCACATGTTCCACTTGCATTTCTGGAGTCAAAGTAGTTGTCTGTGGCTCCAAGTCCAGCTAAGGACCAGTACTCTGCTCTACCTAACCAAACTAAGAGCCTCCCCCTCCAGGCAACCTTCCTTGATCCTCCTCTCCTAGCAGATGCACCACGCTGTCTTTTGGGCCATGACTGAATTGCCCGCTAAACTCTCCACTAGAGCATGCTCAAGTCATTATTTTTCTTAGCCATTAGCTTGTGTTCCCTGAATAGACTGAAAGTTTCTCAAACTCTGGGGCCACATTTACTGCTTTGCCACATCCCTAGTTGTCCTGGCCCAGTGACAAGCACAAGCACACAATTGATTGTTGATTGCAAATGACAGAAAAGAGTGAGCGAAATCCCAGGGACATCGCCGTAATACCATTTATGTTCTTTTCATAAAAAGAAGTTGAAATTTTGTTTATATTTCACTAGAAGTCCAACTCATGTATACTTATTTATGTGTGTCCTAACTGTGGGGTGAGCATGCGTTTGTGTGAGTGTCTTTCTGTGTATCTATATGTGTAAATGTGTGTGTATTTATAAAGGTACATATTCTGTGGTTAAATGTGTTTGGGTGAGTGTGTGGACATTATTGTGTCTGAGTGTGTACATGTTTGTGTCTGAGAGTTTGTGTAACTTGTGGGTGAATGTATGTCTGTGTGTGCATTTTCATTTGTGTGTGTGAATGTGTGTATATGTGTGCATGAATCTGTGTGTGTGTGCATGAGTGCACAGACAGCCGGCATCCAAAGCCCGCCATGTGTCTGCAAGGCTGGACAGTGGGGTGTCCTGCTCTCATTGGCGATTCTTCCAGCATCCTCCAGGAGGCCATCCTTACTTCCTCTCGGGGATGAGGAGCTGAGCAGAGGTCAAGTGACTTGCTCCAGATCCCACAGCAAGTTGGGGCAGCTCTGCGAGGGTCTGATTGCCAGGCTCACACCCCCCTGCGAGGCCGAGCTGCCTCTCTGTGGCATGTTGGCGTCTCGCCCAGGCCTTGCTGCCCGGCTCTGAGAGCTCCCATTGTGGATGACAAGTGGCTGTGTGCCATCGCCCGAGACCCCGCAGGTGACGGGTCTGCTCTGAGATGCTGAGGAAGGAGCGGCTCCCGAGGGGACAGGAAAGGGGGCACCCTTTATTTTGTGTGGCTAAAGGGTTGGAAATAACGGACATGTAAAAGGGGAAAAGAGGAGAGAGGAAACCAAAGCTAATGAGGAATAATGAAGATGTCGAAAAGGACACACACGGAGAATGGGGGAGGAGGCCATCAGAAGCGGAAAGCACACGCACACAAACAGCAGCAGGAAGCAGAGGGAGCTGGAGACCACATTGGCTCAGGAAACGTTTTGTCTCTTGCTTTAATTGGTGACCCCACTCAGAGTTGCTGGAAGTGGGCACAGATCAAGAGACTCGAGTGTTGGTATGGAAAACAATGGAAGGCTGAATGGCATGGAAAGGCAGCCAAGAAGGTCTTTCAGTCCTAGGCACCAGAGGATTTTAGAGTCACTCCTCTGGGCAAAGAAGCAAGGCTCAGAAATCTTTCCAAACTGTGCTTCCAGCGGGACTCTCCGTGGAAAATCAACCTGGACAGAGGTGCTCCCTGGTGTGAGAGCTGGAGAACCTGACGTGCCAGCAGGATGCTCTACACAAGGAGGCTAGAATGTCACTGGAAATGGGGTCACATGGAGGAAATGGCATTTGCCAGAGCTTGTCTCATCAAGTGGACCAAAAGGAATTCTTTTGAATAAGCTACTTGGAGTAGGGGAATAAGACCTCCCAAGGGTCAGGCTTAAGTGACCACAGGCAGTCAGTAAACTAGAGTGGGGATGGCTGCTTAAAAGCAGATTTTTTTGTCTTGTGTGTGGGGTGGGATATGTGGGTTAGGGACCAAAGCAAAATAACCAGGGACAGCAGAAGAGCCAAGAGAGTCGTGAGCAGGTGCCCTTCACCATGCTCTCCACACCTCTTTTCTGAGGAGCAAGTATTTTAAAAGTATCAGTTTATTTTTTTATTTTTTTAAAACTTTATTTATTTGACAGAGAGAGAGAGATCACAAGTAGGCAGAGAGGCAGGCAGAGACAGAGAGGAAAGCGGGCTCCCTGCTTAGCAGAGAGCCTGATGCGGGACTCCATCCCAGGACCCTGAGACCATGACCTGAGCCCAAGGCAGAGGCTTAATCCACTGAGCCAGCCAGGTGCCCCTAAAAAGTATCAGTTTAAAGAAGCATCAAATTATTCTCCAGGAAAATTAATACAAAGTAAAAATTTCAAAAACAAGCAAAATGTAAAAAAGAATGGAGTATAAGCATTTGTCTTCCTCCTCTCTTTATATCTCTTTATGGTAATAGGCAAAGAATAAAAGAATAACAATCTCTTAGGAGCAACAGTTAATGATAAAGAAACCAACAGTCAAAGGATGAGAGTTTAAAAAAAAATTTTTTTTTTCAGGACTGAGTGGGTGGAAACATGTTAAAGAATATTCTGTGTAGAGAAAATTGTAGTTTAAAATGTACAGGATGGTAGATAATGCTGCAATAAACATAGGGATGCGTGGATCTTTTGGAATCAGTGTTTTTGTTTTCTTCAGGTAAGGACCTAGATGGTACTATGCTGACTGAAATAAATCAGACAGAGAAAGACAAATACCATGGGACTTCACTCATAAGTGGAATCTTAAAAACAAAAAGCAAAACAACAACAACAAAAGAATAAGCTGACAAAAAGCAAACTCAGACCTATAAATACAGAGAACAAACTGATGGTTGTCAGAGGGGAAGGGAGGTGGGGGGTTGGGAAAATAAGTGAAGGAAAGTGGGAGATACTGGTTTCCAGGTTTGGAATGAATAAGTCACAGCCTAAGGAATAGAGTCAGTAAGACTGTAAAAGCGGTGTATCCGGACACTTGAGGTGAACAGAGCGTAATGTATAAACGTGTTGAATCACTGTGTTGCACACCTGAAACTAGCATAACCTTGTGTGCCAACTATACTAGAAAAATAATAATATTAAATAAAAAGACATTTTAAATGTAAAAAAATAAAATGCACAAGTTGGGGACCACAGTGAAAGGGGCCAACCCTCCAAAAAACTGCCAAGAGGCTTTAGGCTCAGTGTCAGCAGACCCAGGGATAGGCAAGTGAGAAAAGAGGGATGGAAATCAAGGGGAAAAATTGAAATCGATTCCCCATACCAACAAGCTATTCACTCCTTACATCTCTGCCCCACTCTGCTTTCCTCCAACTCTGAGCGCAGAGAAAGCAGGCCATGCATTGTGTACCTCCAGCTTCTGGGAAAGAGAAAGACAACAATAACAACAAGGTGCTTTTGTTTCTATGTTGACCAAGTATTCTGGGCAATAGGAGCTAGGACTTCTAGACTAGATACTGTCACCCAGAGCCAAGTCCTTTCTGTGCTGGTATTTGAGGGCCTCTGGGCCTAAAAACTCCTTCTCTGCCTCTCTATTCTAAAGTGAAGCCTGCAAGTCAATCAGCCCTGTTCCTCTTGAAGATTCCCTAACCAATCTACACAATTTATAGCCTCAAAAATGCTTACCGAAAGACTGGGACCATTCACGTATTTTCAGACCACAATGCTTTGAAATTGGAACTTAATCACAAGAGGAAAGTTGGAAAGAACTCAAATACATGGAGGCTAAAGAGCATCTCATTAAAGAAGGAATGGGTGCCAAAGAACAAATAATCCAATCGAGAAATGGGTAGGAGACATGAACAGACATTTCTGCAAAGAAGATATCCAGATGTCCAACAGACACATGAAAAAGTGCTCCATATCACTCAGCATCAGGGAAATACAAGTCAAAACCACAATGAGATACCACCTCACACCAGTCAGAATGGCTAAAATTAGCAAGTCAGGAAACAACAGATATTGGAGAGGATTCGGAGAAAGGGGAACCCTCCTACACTGTTGGTGGGAATGCAAGCTGGTGCAGCCACTCTGGAAAACAGTATGGAGGTTCCTCAAAAAGTTGAATATAGGGTGCCTGGGTGGCTCAGTGGGTTAACCCACTGCCTTTGGCTCAGGTCATGATCTCGGGGTCCTGGGATCGAGTCCCGCATCGAGCTCTCTGCTCGGCAGGGATCCTGCCTCCCCCCCTCTCTCTGCCTGCCTCTCTGTCTACTTGTGATCTCTCTCTGTAAAATAAATAAATAAAATCTTTAAAAAAATGTTGAATATAGAACTATCCTATGACCCAGCAATTGCACTACTGGGTATTCACTCAAAAGATACAAATGTAGTGATTCTAAGGGGCACCTGCACCCCAATGTTCACAACAGCAATGTCCACAATAGCCAAAGTACAGAAAGAGCCCAGATATCCATCAACAGATGAATATATAAAGAAGATGTGGTATATAAATGCAACGGAATATTATTCGGCCATCAAAAAAATGAAATCTTGCCAGTTGCAACGATATGGGTGGAACTAGAGGGTACTATGCTAAATGAAACAAGTCAATCAGAGAAAGACAGTTATCAAATGATCTCACTGATGTGTAGAATTTAAGAAACAAAGCAGAGGATCATAGGGGAAGAAAGGAAAATATGAAACAAGATTGGACCAGAGAGGGAAACAAACCATAACTCTTAATCTTAGGAAACAAACCAAGGGTTGCTGGAGGGAAGGGAGTTGGGGGGATGAAGTAACTGAACGATGGACACTGGGGAGGGTATGTGTTGTAATGAACAGCAAGTATTATATAAGACTGATGAATCACTGACCTGCACCCTTAGAACAAGTAATACATTATAAGTTAATTTTAAAAAATGCCACACTGGCTACCTAGAAATTATCAAAGCCATGTGATAAAAGAAGAAAAGTTATCAGAAGATTTAATACAAATCTTCACTTAAAATGGTCCACTGAGTATCAGCAATGTGTATGAAAAATGATTCAGAACTATATAGATGCTTCTGAAATGTCAGAATACCAAGGACACAAAGAACATACAAAACACTTGCAGACAAAGAAAATAGGTCCTCTACAAAGGACTGAGACTTACAGTAACATCAGTAATACTGAGTATTATCAGAAAATGCAGAAAGCCTTTCAAGGTTCTATTGGAAAATTAATTTACCTCATAATTTATGTTCAAATTAATGTATGCAATATTTTTATATTTAACCAAATTATTAATAAATCTGAGATAAAATAAACACATATTTGATCACACAAAGACTCAGAAAGCAAGCCTTTTGCACATCCTTTCTATGGAAATTACTTAACAAAATGCCACAACAAAAAGAACAAATGGAAACTGGGACGCCTGTGTGGCTCAGTAGGTTAAAGCCTCTGCCTTCAGCTCAGATCATGATCTCAGGATCCTGGGATCCAGTCCTGTGGATCAAGTCCCATGTTGGGCTCTCTGCTCGGCGGGGAGCCTGTTTCTTTCTCACTCTCTGACTGCCTCTCTGCCTATTTGTGATCTCTATCTTTCAAATAAATAAAATCTTTTAAAAAATGGAAACTAAAAAAAAAAAATGGAAACTAATAAAAATGAAAAAGCAGTATAAAAGTAAATCTAAGGATGATAGTTAAAGAATTAGTTTAGAAAGAAATCAGTCTAAATTGGAATAGAAAGTGGGTAAGCTCCGTGAAGAGTATCTTCAGGAAAACCTGAAATGGAACCAACTAGTGGAATCAGTAAGAAGTCGGAAAATATTTGTGACATGATAATATCATGTCACAAAAACAACAACAACAACAACCAAACAAAAAACAACATTGGAAACTCAGAATAAGCAAAAAACGTGCAAGAGAATCAAAGCCCTGGCACAAAAGAGACGAAACTGTGGCATGATTTAGAGAAAGGAATGGAGTGTAACAAGGGGACTCCATTTTCTCTTGGTGTTACATGTCCTCCTTTAAGATTCTTGGCACTGAACGCATGAAGAAAGAAAAGCAACTCTATTTGGCTCTGCGATTAAAGAGAGTTATCAAAGCATAGTAATGCACACTTAGTTTGTTGGTTTTCAATGTTTAGAATCAACCTATAGAAAAAAATCCAAGACGATTTCAATATGGTAACAGACTAAATGTTAGCAAACTAAACAACGTACAAGTAAAGATACAACTGAAAAAAGTATGGAAATGAGAAGAAAAGGTGGACGAAAGGGGAGGGGAAATAATTTTTCACCTTAGACCAGGAAGAATCAGCATTTAATGTCTAGAGTTAATGAAAGAAGACATAGAAATCTCTACATTTGGCTTCAAATTCCTCATTGATCTAAAACTAAATCTTAGTTTGGGTTGCCCCAGCAGCAAACCCTAATTGAAGAATTCAGCACAAGTAGTTTATGGGGGGAATAAAGAAAACCCTGGGAGAAAAGTAGGGAGGTGAGACAAGGAAGGGAAGAGCACAACACCACACCGACAGTCTCCGTGGGTGACTGACGCCTGATGGGGGAGCGGGTTTGGATCAGTCATGGCAGGTGCTGGCAGCTGAAATTTGGGCTGCTGTGACCCAAGAGATAAGAGCAACAGAGTCCAGATAGGGCAATAATAACATGTGCCACATGTACATATTAAAAATTAGGAAAGGAGACATATTTCATAATAAGCATACACCATGGCATATTCTATAACATACATAGTGTCAGAGCAGAGGAAGATGAAACAAGGTGCTTAGTGAAAGGGACCCCAGGGACAAGCTGATTAACTCAGTAAAGACTAAGGCACCAGAGGGGCCCAGTGTTGGGGGAGGGGTGAAGTCTAATGAGGAAGGTGGGAAACAGGGAACTGACTGACCATCCATTTAAGGAGCAGCTAGACTGCTAAGGGAATGGAGAATAGGAGGGCCTGAGAAGTGATGAGGATGACCTTCCAGTTTCCCCAGCAGCAATTCTGACTTGGTTCTGCAATCACTTGGTGCTGAGATCTACATCTGGCTCAGAGTAGGCACTTAATACACATTTGACAGATGAATAACTGAATGCAAATCCTCTCAAAGTGGACATAACCAGATATTTCAACGGCAAAACCCTCTCTATGAATTGAAACAAAGTGCATCTTGTGGAGACATCTTGTGTTGCCATAACCACTGTACTGTTAAAAAAATAACCAGAAATGTGAAGTAAATGCCTATGTCTTAGAAGGTCAGAAAATACAGTTAAGGACATCTCTTAAAAAAAATAAAAGAGATAGATTTTAATCCTTAAAATATCTTTATAATTATGATCAGTGCAGGAGGCCCAATAACCAGTTAGAGAGTTGAAAAACAAAACACAGAGGAAGATATTATTTAAAAACAAAGAACTGCTTCACTAAGGCTTACCAGAACTAGAAGACATGAGCCTCCAGATTGAAAACACCCATCAAAAACCTGTCAAAATGGGTAAGAGCAGAGCCACACTAAGGCCTATTATTTGGCAATTCCAGAATTCCACTGACAAAGAGAAGACCCCAAACATTTCCATAAAGAATATACAATTTTATATCCCAAGGGTCAGGAATCAAAACGCCTTTAGGCTTCTCCATTGCAACACCAAAGCTGGGGGGGAGGGGGAGATGTTTCCACCTGGAATTCTATACTCAGCCAAGCTATCAACAAGTGTAAAGGGAGAATAAAGACATTAAACTCGCAAGCCTTTCACAGATTTATCTTTTAGGCATCCTTTTTTCAGGAAGGGACAGGAAAGGAGCTGGGCTAAAATAGGGGAGGAAAGGTAAGTCAAGAAAGCTTAAGACATGGGATCCAGAAAGTAGAAGATCTATCCCGAAAGAAAAGTAGAGAGAACCCAATGATGGCTAAAGGAGATCCCAGGATGAACAAACCCAGGAGGGATGCCATGGAGATGATAAACAGGATACCTGAAACAGAATACCTGATTATCTTGAAAAGAAGCAGGTTTCTGAAAGAAAGTTGGAAGATGAATTGGTGATAGATATTTTTTTTAATAAGCAAATGTTTAAGAGACCATTTCCAATTATGGAGGGGAAAGTTGTACACAAAAAGAAAAGTTACTATAGCACACGATCTGGCTCAGGTGCAAGGGACGTTTACTTTTATGCTGCAACCACAGTGGGATGTGGTGGGGATAGAAGGTAGGTACACAAGTGGGCTAAATTCCCATCCTTTATAGCAGGAAGTCAATATATAACATCTCAGACTGAACAATAAGAAATAGAAGGAAAAACATTTAGTTTGAAATGTAGTAATAAATCCCCAAAAACGACAGTGTTCAAATTCATTGCAACCTCACAATAGTGGGGGTAAAGGGGCTGAAAGCTATGTATATTTCCAGCTGTGTGGGACTCTATAATTTTTTAAAACAATATCTACATAAGTTTAAACTGTGAAAAAAATGTGTATTTAAAGAAACTATATGTGTAAAATAAAAATTAAATTTAAAAAAGGAATATAAATATACGTAAAATAAATAAGAAAGCTTTTCTGAAACCCTTGCCACCAGAGATAACCAATTGTCTGATATATATTCCTTCATCCTCCTTCCTGGGCACAATTAAACCAAACAGCACCACATTAGACCATATTGTGGAAGCTCACTCTTCCCCAAGAACAGTATCTCTTGGGTGTCTCTCTTTGTCAATACATGTGGACAATCTCAAAAACATTATTATGTGAACAGTAT
Organism: Mustela nivalis; assembly: GCF_964662115.1. NCBI lineage: Eukaryota > Metazoa > Chordata > Mammalia > Carnivora > Mustelidae > Mustela > Mustela nivalis. Next base: position 99,285,452 of record NC_139027.1, read on the forward strand.
TAATGACTGCCAAACAGAACTGTTTTGAGGATTAAATGCTTATGAGACACTGAAATGTGGAATCACTATGTAAATTATAAGGCAAGATAAGTAGTGTTGGTTATAGCTATAATTATAGTTAAAAATATAGAAAATTTGATGCAAAGCCAAAGTGCTTGATTAAGTGGTATACTCCATGATCAACAGATATTCTCATTCATCATACCCACAGATCACAGAAATCACGCCAGAAGCTGCTGGGTTTCCAGGAGTACACCTGAATTAGAGCACGCCATGCATTATTTAAAACCAGGAGAAACAGCCTAACAGATGTTCTAGATAATGGATGTTTGTCATAGATATTATCTCCTTTGTCTGGGAACATGTACTCATGTTTATAGAAGCCCCTCTTGGGTTCTACATACTGCATAATGATAGAAATCATTCTTTTAAATGCAGCTGCTACAGCGCATTTTTTCAACTGGGAATCTAGTGTGACCAAAACACAGCTTTGGGCTGACAAGCCAGCTTGGTCAGCCTAATGTGGTTTAAGTAGCAGGGCATGACCTGGCTCTGTGCCTTATTAGCTGTGACTAAATCTCTGAGATCTCCAGTTTCCTATTCCCTAAAATGGTACAACAAATCTTTCCTCCCAAATTTGTTATGCAGATAAGATAGGATATGCATACTGTGCCCAGCATATTACAGGCACTAACAGGAATCTATTGTTGCTTTGGATGTATTTATGAGGAACAGATACTAGACACGACTACATTTGCCTTATTTTTCATGCATTCTATTAATTTAAGGTAAATCCGTGAAAAGAGTTAATTCCTCCAAACTGCATTTGAATTCATCCAATATTAATTTCATATGTGTACACCTAATGGCAGTTCAAAATATGTATCAATCAAAATAGATCATATACTTTAGTGTCTAACCTTGATTTGAGTCCAAGCTCCATAAACAGGAGACCTTGGGCAAGTTACTCGGAGGTTCAGTTTCTTCATCTCTAGAATGGGGGTAATAACATACACCTCAGAGCATTGTTACAAAGACATGAAGAGAGCATACATGACAAGTACCTAGCATGGTCCCAGCTTCATCTTAAGTGATCCATAAAGCTTAGTATTTTTTATCATAGGACCTGCATCCTCTTAAAATCTCTAACAAGGAGACACTAATTCTTTGATTTCCTGGGTAGAAACAAACGTTCAGACTTGTGGATTCTGGTGTTTTTTTTTTTTTTTTTTTTAAGTAACAAATTTTATTTTTTAAATTTTATTTTATTTTTAGCGTTCCACGTTTTGTTGTTTATGCACCACACCCAGTGCTCCATGCAATCTGTGCCCTCCTTAATACCCACCACCAGCTTCACCCAACTTCCCACTCCATTCCCCTCCAAAACCCTCAGTTTGATAAATTCTGGTTTTAAGTAGCTGCCATGCTTTTAAAATTTTTTTGTTTTTTTTTAAATTTTTTTCAGTGTTCCAGAGTTCATTGTTTATGCACCACACCCAGTGCTCCATGCAATACATGTCCTCCTTAATACCCACCACTAGGCTCACCCTACACCCCTCCCCTCCAAAACCCTCAGTTTATTTCTCAGAGTCCACAGTCTCTCATGGTTTGTCTCCCCCTCCGATTTCCCCCAAATCACTTCTCCTCCCCATCACCCAATGTCCTCTGTGTTATTCCTTATGCTCCACAAGTAAGCAAAACCATATGATAATTGACTCTCTCTGATTGACTTATTTCACTCAACATAATATATTCCAGTCCCATCCATGTCGATAGAAAAGTTGGGTATTCATCCTTTCTGATGGAGGTATAATACTCCGTAGTATATATGGACCACATCTTCCTTATCCATTCGTCCGTTGAAGGGCACCTTGTGTAGTATAGTTGACACATGGTGCTTTGGTAGTTTCAGGTGGACAGCGTAGTGATTCATCTTCTCTCTATGTTATGCTATGCTTTCATAATCAAAGAACAACAGATTTCATGTCAGTACCGGGATGCTAATGCATTATATTATCCCAGTACAAAGGACCATATGTAACTTCCAAGGTTTTAATAGGTTTAAAATCAAAAGAGTCCTGAGAGCAAATTGGTTTTATGTTAATTAAAATAACCAAATACAAACCAAAATGCAAGGAATCATAAAGGAAAGAGAAGTTTATAAACCTTAGAATCCAGCCTTGTCTCTGCTCTAATTCATTGAATGACCTTGGACAAGCCCAAAGCCTTGTTTCTTTGCTTGTAAAATAAAAGTGTTCCTCTATTTATGCTACTATTCAGGGTGCCCCTGGAGATCCTAGCCAATGTGATAAGATGAGGAAACGAAGTTAAAAGTGTAAGCATGCTAAGTCGTGGGTCAACACTGCAGTTATGTGCAGATAATGTGGTTGTCTACAAAGAGAATTCTACAAGTCTATTACATTTTTTAAAAAGTTTAACAAGATTTCCAGATGCATAGTAAACACACAAAAAATTAGTAATATTCCTTTACATTAACAATGACCAATTGGAGAGATTGGAATTGTAAAAGGAAAGGGCCTTTTTTAATAATAGAAAAGACCCTTTTTTTAAATAATAGCAAAAATACTATGCAGTGCCCAGGAACAAACATAACAAAAGATGTGCACAACCTGTATGGGGGAAATTATGGAACATTACTGAAAGGCATGAAATGAGATTGAGAAAATGCAGAGGAATGAAATGTGCTCAGGTTTGAGAAGACTCTATATTGTAATAATAGTGATTCTTCCTAAAAGTAATCTGTAACTTTAACATAATTACAATCTACCCCCAAACCAAATGTTTTTGGAATCCAATACACTGATTCCTATAGAATCAATTCCTATAGAACATATAACTTAAATTTTATAACTAGGAGTGATTTTTGTCCGCAAGAGAACACTTGACAATGTCTGAAGATCTAGTGGGGAGAGACAGAGATTCTGTTAATCATTCTGTAATGCACACAACAGGCCCCTACCACAAAGAATAATCAGGCCCCAAACATCAACAATGCCAAAGCTGAGAAACCCTGATACAAAAGAAGAAAGATTTTGGAGGATACAAGACTAATTTGAAAAAGAGGGAGCTTTGCCTTTTCAGAAATCAGGATCTAATATAAAAGTTTAGTGATTAAAATCATGTGGAAATGACAGAGGGATAATACATTTATAAATTCAGTAGAATAAAAAGCCAACCCCATACATAGATGCAATAGGACAGAAGGGGCATTAAAAGTCCACTGGGTGGAAAAAACACACCCCTCAATAAGCAATACTGTGGAAAACATAACAAAATTAGATTTCTTATTCACATCATGGACACAGGCCCTTAAAAATCTTAAACCCACTACAAGAGATTACAATTTTAGAAAGGAAAGGTTTTTTTTATCAAAGAATAACTGGTATACAATATTCTATCAGCTTCAGGTGTACATCATAGTGATTTGATATTTTTAAACATTACAAAATGATCCCCACAATAAGTCTGTCACCATCTTACCATCTGTCACCATACAAAGTTATTACAACATTATTGACTATAATCCTTATGCTGTACATTACATCCCTGTGACTTATTCATTTTATAACTGCATGTTTGTACCTCCTAATCCCCTTCACCTTCTTCACTCATCCTCCAGCTCCTCCCCCTTTGGTAACCACCAGTTTGTTCTATCTACAAATCTGCTTCTGTTTTGTTTTGCTTATTTCTTTTGTTATTTAGATTCCACATATGAATGAAATCACACCATATTTGTCTTTCTCTTTCTGACTTATTTCTTACTGACTTATATCTTAATGTTATTCCCTCAACCCATCCATGTTGCAAATGGCAAGCTCTCATTCTTTTTTATGGCTGAGTAATATTCCATTGTATACACACATATAACATATACATATATTATATATATGTGCCACATCTTCTTTACCCATTCATATACCAGTGGACACTTAAATTGTCTCCATACCTTGCCTATTGTAAATAGTGTTACAATAAATATAAGTGTGCGTGTATCTCTTCAGATGGATGTTTTCATTTTCTTAAAATAAATACTCAGAAGTGAAATTGTCGGATTGTCTGGTAGTTCTAGAAATCAATTTCCTAAAGAGTTATTTTTCAACAAAGGTAACTGTGAAATGATGAATGTATTAACTAATTTAATTATGGTAAATATTTCACAGTATGTGTGTGTGTGTGTGTGTGTGTGTGTGTGTGTGTGTATTTGATTGGAGAGATATATATCCAATGAAATCAAAACACTTTCACTTTAAGTATATGTGATTTTATTAGTCAATTATATCTCAGTAGAGCTGGGTGGGGGGAGTCATTATAAACAGAAAATACCAAAAAAAGGCCAAAACTTGAGCAATCCAAACTTTCTAAATGGATATGTGATAACAGATAACATACACAAATATAAAAGACAAGCATCATCTATGGAGAAAATACTGCACACACAACTATTCAGAATACATAATGCACATTTATACACTTATGGATAAATTTAAAAAGGAAAGGAAGAGGTTAAATCAAGGGATCTCTGAAATGATACTTCCTAATGAAGGTTTAGACACTTCTTACTTAATGTATATATGCATTTTCTTGGATAGTCTAGCACTCAATCTTTCTAACATAAAACAGCAGACATTCAGATGCCCCCTAAGGTCTAGCTGCAGCTTTGCAGGAAAACACACACACACACACACACACAAACCACTTGTCATGGATTTATTCAGGTGTCCAGTGTTCACATCTATTGTGTATTATCTGATACTTATATTTTGCAAGTCCTTTACAACTTGCCTTCAATTAATTTGTAAGTTGTAATTGCCTTCAAATCATTGAAATATATTTCATAATGAAATCCAGCAAATACTGTGATGGAAAGAAAAGACGTAGTATTAAAATTTTTGGTAACTGGTGCTGAGTTTTAGCACCAGTGTGTGTAAATCACTGGGCTGTGACATCCTGGGTGTCCTTCCTTGGGAATCAAATGAGAAAATAACAAAACCTCTGAAAGTTCCTTTCCCTCTCTCTCATATGTATGCTCAACAAGTGAAATATGATATGCACCAATCAGAACAAGAAGAAAACAACTCATATCTTCTGATCTTGAACATGAGATGGAATGTTAAATTGTGTTCCTTTAAAAAGTGGGTCTTACAAGGAATCCAAAATTCCATTCAACCACCTTAATCCTCAGAATAATAGGAATTTGGAGATAAGATGGGCATCGGGATATATCCAGTCCAGTCTCTCCTCAGTATCTCCCTAAGGATCCCCCTAATATGTTCTATTGCAACCCCATTTCAGTGACCTTGACATCACACATACCACAGCAAATGAATTGAGAACCGGACACAGGACATGGTACAGTATCCTGGTAGAGGATACCTAAACTGTAGTTTTGGACTCTGGAGCCAGGCAGCCACTAGCTGTGTGTCCTTGGGCAAGTTACTTCACTTCTCTGGGCTTCTTCTATTCCCTCAGCTGTAAAGGTGGATAAAAGCAGTACTTCTTTCATAACTGGCAGAAGGACTAGGCAGGCTAATCTAGGTAAAGTATGAGAAGAGAAATTCATATACAGCCAGAACTCTGTGGTTGCTGGACCTTTTAATATCATTCTCTTCTTAAGAAATGTTAAATTTGGGTAAAAAATTACCCAGATTGGAAAAAATTGCTCAATTCTGAATTATCCATTCTAATAGAAAAAGACAGTATATGAATATATATATATATATACATATATATATATACCACAAACTATGGATGATCTAAAACTGCCCTGTCCAGTGGCATTGGCAACACAAGGCTATTTATGTTTAAATTTTAAGTTTAAACTTTAAAGTTTACTTAAGTTAATTTAGGTATGAAGTTTAATTAGAATTAAGTAAAATTTAAAATTTAGTTCCTCATTTGTACCAGCCACATTTCATATGCCATACATAGCTACCATAGAAAACATTTCCCTCATCACAGTAAGTTCTACTGGACATCACTAATGGGGAAAAAAATGTTATCGTCTCACTGCTATATGACTAGAGAGAAATATCTGCATTCTCTAAGAACAGGAAGCAAGGTGCTGGGGGTAGTGATCTAGCTAATGCCAGGTGGCAGGGAAGTCTTCCTTGAGTTACGGTTTCACATAGTGAATCCCATATTCCTAAGTATTTCTTCTTCTTTAAAAAAAATATTTTATTACTGGTTCATATGGTATTTCTATTTTTAACTTTTTATCCAAAGAAAACCAAAACACAAATTAGAGAAGAGGTATTATGTAGCCCTATGCTTATAATAGCCAAGACATGAAAGCAACCTAAATGTCCACTGATTGCTGAATGGCTAAAGAAGTGGTATATATACAGAATGGAATATTATTCTGCCAGAAAAAAGAATGAGATTTGTCATTTGCAACATGGGGGGACCTAGAGGGTATTATACTAAGCGAAATAAGACAGACAGAGAGAAACAAATACTATATGATTTCACTCATATAGGGAATCTTAAAAAAAAAAAACCAAATGAACAAAGAAGTAAACAAAGATTCTTAAATATAGAGAGCAAACGTGTTGTTGAATGGGAGGGGAATGGGTGAAATAGATAAAGGGGCTTAAGAGGTATAAACTTGGGCACCTGGGTGGCTCAGTGGTTTCAGCCTCTGCTTTCAGCTCAAGTCATGATCTCAGGATCCTAGGATCGAGCCCCACATCGGGCCCTCTGCTCCACGGGGATCCTGCTTCCCCCTCTCTCTCTCTCTCTACCTGCCTCTCTCTGCCTACTTGTGATCTCTGTCAAATAAATAAACAAAATCTTTAAAAAAAAAGAGGTATAAACTTCTAGATATAAAATAAATCATGGAGATGGAAAGTACAGTATAGGGAATATAGTCTATAATATTGTAAAAACATTACATGGTGACAGGTAGTAACTACACTTATTGAGTGAGCACTGATTAATATGTAGAATTATTGAACCAATACATTGTGTACCTGAAACTAATGTAATATTTTATGCTAATTAAACCTCAATAAAAATTTTAAAAATAAAAGTATTTCATTTTGCAATTTTAAAACTCATTTCTGTGAAGAAAAAAAAAAAAATCCAGCATAAGGTATTTTGATAACTCGGTTTTATTAATTAAGCTGCCTTTAAGGGCGGCACCTGCACCCCAGGAAGAACTGTGGTATCTGGTTATATGCACACACAGGTGCCAGTCTGAACTCACTACAAAGTCAGTTGTCTGTGGCTCAGTAAGATGTCCTGACTTAGTTTTTCTATTACTGTTATCAAGGTGGTTCCAAATAGACAGATGCATTTACTGGTTTCCCTCCCAATGATAATAAAAAGAAACAGTTTATAAAATCAGATTATATAAAAAATTGCCTAATGATAATAATTTATAAGCTCATTGTGGAATAATGATGTATTCAAGAGTCGTCGTTGTAAGATGAAAGAAAGGTAATATGAAAGATTCTCTCTGTGAAGAATGACTACAGATGAATTGCGCTGAGATACAATTCTCTGATAAGGGACAATAAGAACCTCTAGAACACTTAATAATAGACTACTCAGGGTGAATTGAGGATTGCAATAAAAGCCCATAAATTAAAAAGTTTCCATATGATTTCTGATAAAAGACATGCCAAGGTGAAATAAAGAATCATTGGAATCAACTGATATCCTGCCTATAGCCTAGTAGGTCATGAAGGGGACATTTCTAGGAAATTATATAAAATATAACTTCTTAAGCCTAGGAATTTTTAAAGGTTTCAACTGCATCTATTTAGAATTCTTTCCCTGGTGGGAGGAAAATTTTAGAAAGGAAGAAGTGAGGATTCAGTGGAGCTCAAACTGAGTGCCTTCATGTACTGAGCCCTGGAGAACACAGGTGATGGCATGTAATCCACCTTGCTGATTTACTGGAAGTGGATGGCTTCAACAAGTTGATAATTTTTACAGATGAAAGAGTCAAGGCACCTGGAACCAGAGAAAACTCGGGCACTGGTAAATTAACCTACGTGCCCAACATCATGCATGTAGTAAGTGGTGAAGCCATAACTTAAACCCAGGCAGGCTGTCTGAAGGTGGAGGCTTTATGGTAGCTTCTCTACAGTTGCCTGAACATGACAGGTCTATACCAGGCTGCACTATGCAGCAGCCAACAGCAAGAGGGGAAGCCTATCATCCCATGTGGAAAGCTCTTCAAGATGTGCCAAGGCACGTGTTGGGATGAGCACTGGGTGTTATATGCAACTAACGAATCACTGAACACTACAACAAAAACTTGAAACGTATTATATGCTGGCTTCAAAAACAAAATTTAAATAAGTCTTAAAAAGCAAAACTATATGCTTTCTACATGCCTATGTGCGCATACAGATGCATGTAAAACATATGTACACCAAATATCTAAAATATGCACCAAACTATAGCAATGGGCACCTCTGGAGAGGGCAGTGAGGTTGGGATTAGGGCAGAAGTTTCAAGGGGGGGGGTTGCCTTTATCTCTACATCTTCTTTATTGTCTGATTTCTTCTACAACAATAATATAATCCTGAAATACCTATGGACCACATAAACAAATAACTAGAACCTGTGTGTGCATGGGCACACCCACAGATAGAGTTATTTTTATCTCTGAACAAAATAACTGCCTTTAAGTCAGAAAAATTTTCAAAATATTACCAATTTGGATAAAAGAGATAAATGCCATTCTTGTTCTTGCCAAAACTTACAAGTCATTCATCCAAATTATTAGCCATATTTTTTCCAAGTTGGGCCCCACAAAGGCAAAAATAAGTGGAACAGGGAAGAAGGAAGAGCCTTGGTCTGAGTTTCCATCATATACTATTCTGGATTCCACATCCCTCTCCACACAGTGGGGTCAATAACCACACCACTTCCCAGGAGAGTTTCTGGCACCCAACACTTCAAGCCACGGAAGGCAATAGCAGGACACTTCTTAAAACAGTCTGGGGTGTGTTTAGGCACTTCACCCTGACTGGGTGGTAGATCAACAAAGCTTCTACAGGAGATAGAAAGCTCTACTGGAGATAGGGGTACTACTCAATATAATTTAAGAAATCTGTAGATCAGCGTTTCTCAGCATCAGCTCTATTGAAACTTCAGACTGGATAATTCCTTGTTGCAGTGGGCTGTCTCAGGTACTATAGGATGTTTAACAGCATCCCTGTCCTCCTCTCACTAAATGCTGACATCACCCTTCCCAGTTATGATGCCCAAAAATGTCTCCAGATATTCACTAATGTCTCCTGGGTGGGGGAGGAAGTTGGCCCTGACTGAGACCCCCGACCTAAGTTATTGTATTAGCTGAAGTTCCTATAAGTTCATCTTCATGCAACCATCTGAATGGAAGACCCATACTCTATGACCACACAAATATATATAAAACTACTACAATGGAGGAGTGTGGTACTATGAGATATCATATCAGTCAAGGTTTAACTGTAGAAACACAAACCATCACAGGCATCTTAAACAGACATGCATTAAGTCAGTGGAATTGAGTGCTTACACAATATTTGTCTGAATCCAGACCAGACTACTCCTCCAGAAATGACTTCCAGAGCAACACCATGAACCTGTCCCATCAGGGCTGCCACCAGCCATGGGACAATCAGGGCAATTGGGACTCAGAAGGCTGATACAGGGCCTGTTGGCTCCAGGCCACCTTGACTGTGATCCATCCCAACTATTAGTCCAGACCATGCTACACCAGATGGATACACATGGGCAAAACAACAAATGCCTTTCACTCAGCCTCTTGACACTATAAAACTAGAGCCTGAATGCTGGAAAGGTGCCACAGAACAATCCAACTCTTCAATCAGCTTTCCAGACAACACAAGTGGAAAAATCACAAGCATGGCTCCACTGCACTTCTTGCCTTCTGCCATACATACATATATCAAGATAAGATCCAGAACCCCACCCCAGGGGATTCTGGGAAATGTAGTTTTCTGTGGAAAGGTTCACTAGGCATGCGTAAATGGCTGTGGTATGTGCATATGCTGGGGGACATAAGCCCAGCAGGATATAAGGCAGTCCTCTCTGAGAAAAGCATGCTTAGGTAAGACCTGAAGGTCGAGAATGAATTACATAGGCAGATTCCAGAAATCTCCCAGAAAGAGTAATAGGATGAGATTCTAATGAGTAACAACAATGTAGACTTATGAGGGACAAAAAGTGTATGTTGCAGGGATGTTGGCAGAATTTTGATGATGCATAAAGTGAACATGGTGTGATCGGTCATTGGGGACGCTCCGTCCATGCCTCTCACCACTACCTCACATGCCAGGACTGCTTCCCACAAACACCACTGGGGATTCTGACCACTGGAGCATGCAGGGCAAGCAGAAGTCCTAGAGGAACAATGCTCCCAGAAGCAGCTCTCATCCTCCAAGGGATGAGTACCTAGAACATAAAGACCTCAACCTCTGTACCCCATTCCTCCATGTTCTCCGCCTCCCAGAATTTCCTGGAGGGATGCCTACAGCATCACTGGCTAAATAGCACATCCAATTAGCCACCCTCCCCTCTGTCTTTCTTCCCCACTCCCTTGTGGGCATTTCTGGGGAAATCCAAACTAAAACATCCTGAAGCAGAAGCTGTTCTCTTAGTCCTGGCTGCACAAATGTTATAGGTCTTGGTGGGTACGAGGATGGGCAAGACAGATGAAGGGAGTTAGAGGTAGAAATTTTCCAGTTAAAAAATAATTAAGGCACAGAGACAAACAGTACAACATAAGAAATATGGTTGATAATATTCTAATAATATTGTATGTTGATTGGTGGTGACTGCACTTATTATGGCAATTGTGAGTAAGGTCTAGAACTGTCCAGTCACTATGCTGTACACCTGAAATGAATATAACACAGCAAGTCAGCTATACTTCAGTTTAAAAAGGAGATAGTGTGAACCAATTGCCTCCAGCAATTGTGACAGACATGTGGAGGTGTCTGAGTGATTTCAACTATGACTGCCTCTTGCAGTCAAGATGCCAGCACTGTCCACAAGACTCTGAAAATGATACAAAAACAGCTCGCATGAGAGGCGCCTCTCTTTGGAGGTTGGCTTCCTGAACTCTAGAGAAGCAGCTCTTCATTTTCTCAGATATACCCTTGGAAAAACAGCTTAGTAAGGGCACTCCAATTTTAGGCCAGTTACCGGACTTTTGTAAGAGTCCTCAGCGTTTGTGAGAATCCTCAGCCCAGTGGCCCACTAGTTCATGAATCCAGTTAATCTGCTCTCGCTTGAACATTTCCAAGTTATTCCATGTGCAAATTAAACATCCCTCTTTAAATGTGTAAAGAGCCCACCTACTTCAAAGTGTCATAGCAAAGTTTGGATAGCTGGCATAGGGACTCTGAAGAGTTGTATAGCCATTTTTATCAAGTGACTTACAGTGCAAATTCCACTCCTTCTATGCTAGAATAATGGACACTCACCTCCATTCCTGAAGCAGTGGCCACCTGGTCCACATGGCTTCCACATGCAGTATTATGAAAGAAAACTTTATTCCCAGCCTTATACTAAGAACTGCAACACTATAGTAATTGGAAAGCAAAAATTAATGTTATTATTCTAAATTCCAATGTTGTTTTTGTTGTATTTCATCTAATGTAATAAGCCCAGGCAAGTCGTTATCAGTTGCCTTAAATGGTTGGGGCTGCCTCTCCAGAAGATTTTTGGTCACCATTTGGTTTTATAGCTTAACACCTATGAAGAGCTGGGGTTGGGAAAAAGAGCGTGGAAGGGGACTGAAACTGAGTGGGCATGTTTGTTCAACATCATAACTGACACACACAGTTTCCATCAGAGTTTGCTAAGTAACTATGTAGCAACACCTCCCCCCCCCCAACAATACCCTCTTTTAATTTGGCTGGTTGTTTTGTCCCCAAACATGTAACTAATATTTATGAGAGCTTACCATCTGCCATGCTCTGTGATAAATGCTTTAATTCATTATCTCATTTAATTATCCCAACACACAAGGTAGGAATTACCTAGAAAACAAAACCAGAATTTCAGACATTAGGGAATGGGGAGGAGGTCTGGACAGAAATATGAGGAAAATTCTATTCTGGTAAAATCTTGAGTATTTTGCAATCATAAAATGTCAAACTTAACTAGTTTAGTTTTATCATATAAATTATGTACCATTTTTAAATATAAATGGTGTTGTGCATTATATGCAAAAGACCAAAACAACAAATATAATAAGCTCATCTGCGCTGAGGAACTCTGAACTTTTTTTTTTTTTTTTTGAGTGAGTTGACACACAATGTTACCTTAGTTCCAGGTGTAAAACTTAGTGATTTGACAAGTTTATACATTATATCATGAGGATCTCTGAACTTCTTAGTCCCATTCAGACACAACAGTTATTTCTTCTTTTTTTTTTAAGATTTGTTTATTTATCTATTTATTCATTCATTCATTCGTTCGTTTGTTTTATAGAGAGAGAGAGCTAAGGGGAGGAACAGAGGGAGAGGGAGAGAGAGAATCCTCAAGCAGACTCTCCACTGAGTGTGGAGCCTGATGTGAGGCCTGATCCCAGGACCCCAAGATCATGATCTGAAGCAAAACCAAGAGTAAAACGCCTAACTGACTGAGTCACCCTGGCGTCCCAACAGTTATTTCCATTGTACAGAAGTTAAAAATGAGACCCGGAGAAGTTAAATCACTTTTCCATTGTCACACAGTTGGGACATAAGTCTGTCCTCTTGAAAGACTGAGAAGACCTGGGTGTCTTCTGTCTTCCTCACAGGAGGAAGGTAGTGCAGATCTGGGTGGCCTTAAGATGACCCATCAGACTCTGTTACCCTGTGTCTCCCTTTAGCAAAGCTAAAGGAGCTATAAAGAATGTCTGTGAAGATTCTTATTTTTAAATATATTATATTTCCATAAAAAATTTTAAAAACAAAATAAAATACACTATATTGCCATCAATGATTTTGTCTCTTACATCACTTCTGAATCCAAACACTTCCTTCCTTCTCCACTGCCATCCCCTGCCCATCCAAGCCACCATCACCTCTCTCTGAGACATTTGTCCCAGAATCCAGATAAGTGTTCCTCACCTGCTCCAACCCCCCCAGGCCATTCTCCACCTGGCAATTAGTGTGATCACTTCAAACCACAAATCTGGTCAAAATACCCCACTGCTTATAAATTATCCAATGGTGTTCCAATCTTATGAGGATAAAAAAATATATTAAAAACCTATGACTAGGGGTGCCTGGGTGGTTCACTTGGTTAAGCGACTGCCTTCGGCTCAGGTCATGATCCTGGAGTCCCAGGATCGAGTCCTGCATCAGGCTCCCTGCTCAGCAGGGAGTCTGCTTCTCCCTCTGACCCTCTCTCCTCTCATGCTCTCTCTCTCACTCTCTCTCTCTCTCAAGTAAATAAATAATATGTTTTTTAAAAAGTCTATGACTCATTCTGATTTTGTTCATTATTATATCCTCAGTATCTAGCATAACTCTTGGCATTAATACAGATGTGCTGAATGAATGAATGAACGAATGAACGAATGAATGAAGGAAAGCAGAAATCTTTTAAAGTTTCCTAACTCTGTTGGATTGTGTGGGCACTTCCAGGATCTCCCAGGAGGCTTCAGACTTCCACAGATAACTAACCATTCTCCTCCCTGGAGGTAAAAAGCAAAACAAAGAATGCCAGATCTTTTTTGGTACATCTGTGAAGTGCTACAAGTCGCTCTTTCAATTGCCACTGCTTAAATCCCTGGTGAGGGTCCTTGGTGAATCACATAGGCCACAAGGATGCCATAATCAATTATCGTTTACCAAGATGACTACTGTTGAATTCTCTGGTAATTGAGCCCTTCTTGGTGTTAATGGGAATAATATGGGGGGATAATAATTTACAATGTCACTTTGGGCATCAAGTAACATTTCATGGGACATTCTAGGTTTTATCTCTCCCTCTTTACCAACAAAAGTATAAGTACTGAATGAGTGCTATGCGTCTCCACATCAGAGAAAACGGGAACCAAGGAGACTTCATTCCCCACTCTTACAAGCTCTTGAGAAATGGAATATAAAAGAGAAACTTCTCTCTTCCTCCAACTTACAGGTCACACTCTGTGCCTTTATCTTAATTCTGAGACATAGTAAACAAGATTGGAGTCTATTTCTTTCACCCATTGATGTCTATAGGTAGGCCCTTGGGACCTATTAAGACACCTCTATTCGTTGAAGTCCTCAGGAACTCATGTTTCTTCTATTGTGTAGCTTCTCTGTGTATGATCTCTACCCGCCACTTCACCTCGTGTTTCAAAGTGGCTGCTCCAGCTCCAGCCAGTACATTCCTCATCTCAGCCAGAAGGATAAAGAGGCATAGGAAAAACAAGCAAAGGGAATTCTCTGAAGCTTCCATAAGACACTTCTACTTTTACATCCTATAAAAGGCAAAACTTTTTTTAACGATTTTATTTTTTTATTTGACAGAGAGAGAAAGAGAGAGAGCACGAATAGGCAGAGGGAGAGGGAGAAGCAGGCTCTCCAATGAGCAGGGACCACAGGGCAGAGCTTGATCCCAGGACCCTGAGATCATGACCTGGGCCTAAGGCAGCTGCTTAACCAACTAAGTCACCCAGGCACCCCTATAAAAGCCAAAACTTAAGTTCTATGGCCATATCTAGCTATAAGGGAGACTGGGAAAGTCACCTTTGGTCTGTTCAATCATTGCCCAGCTATAAATTCAGATTATCTTCCTACAGAAGAAAAGGAAAACAGATAAAGGTTAGGAACACTTAGCCCTCTTCACCACAGGCTTCAGTTCCTTGAACACACTTTGGCCATTAGAAATAACACCATGAAAAGACAAAAATTCTGTTTCCTTTTTAAAAAAATACCTGCCCTCCTGCTTCATGACCCATACCACACAACATACACATACACACACATACACACACACAGAGCCCCATCGATCCATGAGCATCAGAAAGCCTAATCCTTTGGTTCTGCATCAGAAACGTTGGTGATAGAGGCTTTTCCCCCAAGCCAACAGATGGGGAGCTGTTTCCTAGCTTTGGCAGCCAGTGGGGCTATCGTGTCATTCCCAGATCAGGAGCCACCATTTTGAACAATCTTCCACATTGTCCTCTTTTGTTTCTTTCCTCAGAGATGCCACAAAGCCCCCCTGTGCTCAGCCCAGATGAACCACCAATATGGTCTGCTTTTCCCAGGCTGCCTTCTGGAAATGCAGTGAGTACCTGTGGCGTTTCTGTTTGTGAAAACAGGAAGCAAGACAAAGGCGAGGAAAAGATTCTTTCAACATGAAATAAGAGCCTGTTATGTTTTCTATACCATGGATACAGTGACCTTAAAATAAGAAAGGCAGTTGGAGCGATCCCCGCTCCCTGCCATTTTGTGGGGCTCCTTAGGGAAGATGGAAGAACAGAGAGTGGTAACAAGAAGCAGAGTATTAAATACGAGGGTCTCACATCCTTTCAGTGAAAGCAATAGCCATGTTTGCTCACGGCTAACCAGTCAGAGAGGGAAGATGATTTATTATAAGCTGTTGCAGAATATATTATGCATGGTAGAGGCATGGAAAGGTCTTTGATATGTATCTGAAAGAGCTTCAAATCCATAAAAGAGATAAATTTTGTATGAAGAGTGTCACTGAGAGGCCGGGAAGAATCTCCGACACATCTTCATATCACAGGGAATAATGAAGGGGGGCTCTACTCACACAACCGGGCATTAATTTCACTTAAAGAGGCCGTCATTAGCATATCGATGCACCCGACTGCAGACTGTGAGCCGTCTGTGCTTCCAGGAAAGACTCTGTGGTCAAGGCCCTGATCCATGGTCAAGGCCCGGGGTGTGTATTCTGCCAATGGTTTCCCCTCCAAATGTTGATCTGATCTCCAGTTCTTTTTTCCTAATCTTCCAAAACCTCAATTTGAGTGGAGTAAACTGTTTTGGGGGGCTTCCCAGATTCTGACCTTCTGGAACCTTCTTGGAAAAAGAATCTTTAACCTGTGCCCTTGAGTTCCTGTCTGTGAGCTTCGGCCTCACCTATCAACATGTTCAGGGCCTGTTCGCTGAGACGGCTGCCAGCAGGGCCCACATCCCTCCATCGGTCCCCTTCACCCTGCCTGCCCTGTCTAGCCAGGCCGTAGGGAAGGCAAGGAAGGGCACTGCAGAATTGCTCACAGCACTCTGGCACACACCCAGTTACCGGGCAGGCAACATGATATTTGCTGAGAATGCCTCTTGTTCTTGAATTATGGCTTCCTGCTGCAGGCCACTGCCACTGTTTGAATTGGGCTGTACCTAATTATGGTTTTATTTGCTTTAATAAAGAGACATCCAAGTGTGTGGAGAGGAGCACACAAACAATAATAGCAATAATAATAGTAAAGTGTCTCTCTAAACATCTGCAATTAAGACATTCGTTGTTAATTGCATTAATTAACCTCCCTCACGGAGCAGCTGCTGAGGTTTTTGCTGCAAGGAGGGGAGAATGATGATTCCCAGCAGCGCCTGGGGCAGCAGCCTGTTGGAGAGCCCAGCCCTGGGTCATCGGCAACCTGGGCGTAAGAAGAGAGGCACATTTCTGCTGAGCAGTCTGCACCCCCAGGCTGGGCCAAGCACCAAACCACCCTGGTTCAGGACCACAGCCTGCAGCCTTAGCCAAAGCAACCTCCAGCCCAGAAGCCTGGAGGGATGACTGAGGCTTATGGAGAGCCAGTCCTACTGAGATGCCAATCATAACAACACAACAATAACAGAAACACGTGGGTTTGGTCCATTTCTCAAGTCTCCCAAGTTGCCCACACTGCAGGTCCTCCGCTTTGCTCTAGGGCAGAGCAGGAGGATCTGGTGGAATCCTAAGCCTAAACATGATTGCCACTTCCCAGTAGGTTCATGTAATTTTAATGTTTTGCAAAGATGCATCTCATTTTCACAAGTCCTGGAGACTCGAGGGAGGTATGTGATTGTCCTGTTCTGCCAGTTAGCAAAACAGAGCGTGACACGGCTTTTCCAAAGCCATGGTTACTCAGAGCTGGTACCAGGCTCCAGGCCTCCTGCCCATGCTTTGCAAGCCATTAAGCATATGGCCACTATGTCCGAATTTTTTTTTAATGAGGTGACAAGAGGGAGCCTTTGTTTCCTACCCAAGGTACTCAATCTCCCAGATGTATCAAAATTGTTTCTTTAATCTGAACTGGCAGCTGTTATACTAATTCTCCAATCTGGGTCCCTTGGTTCACATTAAGTGCATTCCATTCTAAAAAAAAAAATGATAAATAATATGAAGAATGAAGTTTCATGTATTTGGTCAACGCTATTTGTTATGCTTCTAATAGATGTCCGGACAGCGCACTCAGTGCTAGAGATAAACCAAAAACAAAAAATGAAGATACCATCAGGACACTTAAATGAGGAAGAGGCCGTTAAACACAGGGAATTGTGAGGGTGTGGCTGTGCTGATTATCTGAAAGCAGGGGCACGTGGCATGTGGCATATGAGATGCATTGCATCAGGGAGGTCTTTAGGTGGGCAAGACGCATGTGTGGAATAGGGACTGCTGAGAGCAGAGCAAGGGACAATGAAGACAAAAGGATGCAGGTAGAGGTCAGCAGTGGGAAGGATCAGGGCATGATTGGGGAACTAAAGACAGCCAGTGAGGTTGTGGGGTGTGAGGTGGGCTGGAGAGAGAGACAGGGATCTGACTCCGTAGGTCCCTGCTGTGCACATAATGATGGAAAGTAGTGGAACACTGCTGGATGGAGAATAGGTGGTCAGAGAGGAAGGGGAGCTCAGTTAGGCATGAACCCTTACCATGGTACCATGAGAGAAGCAGAGGTTGGCATCAAGGGATCACTGTTGAACACAAAAACCATTCGGATTTGAATAATCAATTATATCATAGGTGGAGGAGTCACTGGCAGCTCCTGAGTCATCAGCACTAAGAAATGCCTCTTTGTTTAGTGGGAGGGGACCAGTGTTAGGAGAAAAGACTGTGGGCTTGATTTGGGATGCGAAGACTGAAGGTGTCCCTGAGCCACCCAAGAGGAGATGTGGAGCTGGGCAAATGGGTCTAGAGCTTGAGGAGAGTTGCCAGCCTGGACCTGAGAGTTATATATATCCAGGTAGACATT
The DNA here is from genome assembly GCF_964662115.1 of Mustela nivalis. NCBI lineage: Eukaryota > Metazoa > Chordata > Mammalia > Carnivora > Mustelidae > Mustela > Mustela nivalis. The sequence continues at coordinate 99,303,612 of NC_139027.1, forward strand.
AAAACCACAGAAGTGGGTGCGATCATCCCAAAAGAAAGCATGTAGTGAGCAAAAGAGTTGAGCCTAAGCAACTCTAATATTTAATTCCAGAGGAGAAGGTTGACTCCTCCCAATGAGAGAAAAAATGGGCAGCAGAAGGCCAGGAAGAAAAGTCAGAAGAGCAGAGCCTCCTGCAAATCGAGAAAGTAAATGTGTCAAAAGAGGCGAGGTCCATGTGAAGGCCAATGAAGGTTAAAGAATACCGACCAGAGCAAAGTGTCCTTTGGATTCAGGGATTGGAGGTTGTTGGCAATACTTGTGAAGATGGAGGAGGGGATAGGGAAGGAAGCAGATGGGTACAAGAAGAGTGGAAAGGAAGAAATGGGACAGTGCATTCAAGAAGTCTGGTTGAATGTGGAGACAGAGATAGAACAGTAATTGGAGACTTTGTGGGGCTGAAGGCAGACGTGGTTTGCTTTTTTAATAGAGAAGATTTGGGGGCATGTGGCTGGCTCAGTAGTTTAAGCGTCTGCCTTCAGTTCAGGTCTTAATCTCAGGGTCCAAGGATGGAGCCCCACATTGGTCTCCCTGCTCAGCGGGGAGCCTACTTCTCCCTCTGCCTCTACCTGCCACCCTACCTATTTGTGCTCCTTCTCTCTTTCCCTCTCCCTCTCTCTGTCTCTCTCTCTGTCAGATAAATAAATAAATAAATAAATAAATAATCTTTTAAAAAGGAAGAAGACGAGATTTGAGTATGGATGAAAGCAAATAGAAAAAAATAGCGGAATGGTATACGTAAAAACTGTGCATTTCTCTATAAGTACATTTTTACTTAACAGAAAATTTTGAAACCTAAAATAACTATTTTTGTCTTTTTTCCCAAAGATTTATTTATTTGAGAGAGAAACAGAGATAGTGAGAGAGAGAGCATAGGTGGGCAGGGAAGGGAGAAGCAGGGCTTGATCCCAGGATCCTGGGATCATGACCTGAGCCAAAGGCAGACACTCAGCAGCCTGAACCACCCAGGTGCCCCCAAAATAACTACTTTTGTAGACTGGTCCATGATACACATGCCTCAGTGTCTGGGGAGGAAGTGCTAGTGTCTGTTACTAACTCTGAAATTCGTTTAAAGAAAGACAAAGCACTGGGGGCTTCCTGGCTAGAGAGAACCCAGAGGACAGATACATGATAAAGCCGACTCAGCAAAATGTTCACTGCAGCACTGAGGTGGTGAGTGTTCTCAATACAGTCTTTCAACCCTTCAATGCTGATGGGAAAAATAATAGGAAGAATTCAGTTGACAGGAAAAGACTATTCAAAAGCAAAAGGAAAGCAGATGTGGCAAATTTCCCAAGGAGGTACAGGGAGATGGGGTGGTAAACGCATCTGGGTGCAGAAGGAGGGTGAGGAGTTTATAGAATCCAGAGAAAAGGGAAGAGGAAAATAGGTCTTTCTACTCAGGCATTATGGATCAAATAATGGGTCCAAAAGTGAATCTTCACATGACACCAGTCATGAGGTGTTTTTTTTTCTCAACACCGGTAGTAAATTTGCAACAGTCCCCATGGTTTAAGACAGGTCCTACAAGGTGGTTAGAAGCATGTCACTAAACAAGCTACAACCCTTTGAACCTCCCACTAAATGTGCCATCAGCCTGAGTCCTCCTATGGCCATCATACAAGAACAGGTCAGTGAAATCAGCTCATGTCACATCTAAGACACTCTCCACTGTCGCCCAGTCGTGTTCTGTGTGTCAAGGAGCACAGGCTTTGGGATCAAACTTGGATTTAAGACCCAAATGGATCCTCGAGTAACTTGGCAACCCTGGCCCCCTCCCCTGTAAAATGGGGACAGCAATCACTCCTACCGCTCCCATTCACAGAAAAGATCAAATGAGTGAGGTCTTGCATATAGAAAGCATCCAGGTCCACACCTGGATCATAGAAAGTACAAACCCAGGTTATTCCAAAACTGTGACGTTTGAGTACAGCTCATGCACAAGTATGCACTATCAAAATTCAGAAAACACTCTGTAATGTGTGAAAAAGCAGTGGGACTCATGGTTTGCAATCACTTTTGCTCTCTGCTCACATCTAAAGCTGCATAAATCATGTCCTCCCTGGTGTCCCCAATGCCTTAGGTCATGTTGCTTGTCCACATAAAAGCCCATTTGAGAATCATTATAACCCAAGCGGCTTTCAGATTGGCAGCTCATCACTTCTGAAGGGTCCCAAGGCGGTCACAGAGAAGTGCCCTGGAGCCTTATTTTCTTCCTTGGGTCAAAAATCCACCTGTGGTAATTAGCAAGATTAGTCCTGGATGCTACTGAGCTTGTGTGCAGCCACAAGACCAAACGAGACATTCCTCATGGAAAAAGTATCTCTGATTTTCTGCGCCCAGATCTGAAAAGCTACCTTCTATGAGCACTGCAGAAAACTCCAACTCATTAACTGATTACAGCAGAGAAAGAAAATCTCAAAAGGCTTGTTGACAGCCGTGGTAGCCATGGTGTAACCTAATCCTTATCTTTCATTACTGGGCTTTTGTTAGGAAAAGAAAAAAAGGCATTTGTTTTCATGGACATAACCTCACAGAATGCTTTCATATATAAGAAGCGCAAGATGAAAAAAAAAAAAAAAGGCACTCACTGGAAGGACCCAGATATACTTGAAAGTGCTAGGGAAATCTTCACTCTCTGTGTAGAGGTCATATTTCCCTCATTATTGGGATAAGCCAGTCTTCAGCAGCTGCTGACTAGGCTTATGTCATGCCAGGTGTAAAAAGGTATTATTGATTTAATATACATAAACCCTTATAGTATCCCACTGAAGGCAATGGTTTCAACCTCCCACTGCTCAACTGTGCTCTCGATACGGACACAAATTCACACATCCCCCCTCCATTATCAGTCCTTTCTTAAAGCAGAAATATTTGCTGGTAATGTCAATGGATAAAGGAAATATCAGCCAATAAATGGACAGGTACCAGTCAAGTAGACTACTTGAGCTTACCATCAGCCTCTCACCAGTGTCCTAGGTGACAATGGCACCTAGGAACATAGCAGACACGTGTCCAGGTAATTCCTGTTCTATTGGGACTTCCACTGTGTGGTAGGGCTTTTGTTTCAATTAATTGGCTATATCTTAAAATCTTGACATTCAGATAAAAATCTGGGCTTTCAGCTTTCTTGTGAAAAATCAGGAATTCTGACAAAATAGTGTCCCTTAAGCAGTACCAAAGGATGAAATGGGAGGCCTAGCCTGCATAATCTCCAGCACCCCCAAATAAACATGAAATCTCTCTAAACTTAACTTCTCTTTCCCCAGTAAAAATTATGGGCCCTCCTCCACCTTCCTCACACCAGGCTTGCATCCCCACACCAAGAATCCGCTGGAACTGGATGAGGCCTGTGACCTCTGTGCCACCAGACCCTTTTGTGACCTGCTTGGCCCCTGGGGGCATTCACATTTGAGACCTGCGACCACAGTGAATGGACAGAGTGAAAAGGGACATTGTTTTAAGTTTCAATTAAGTAAAAATACAGTCAACCCTCATTATCTGCAAATCCAGTATTTGCAAATTCAGCTACTTGCTAACATTTATTTGCAATCCCCAAATCAATACTCAAAGCATCTGCACGGTCATGCACCGCCACAAACAGAACAGCAAAAAATCTGAGTTGCCCGAAGTGCATGTTCCCACTCTAGCTTCTTGCCTCAGCTGTCACAATGAAAACAAGTGTCCTTTCTTTTTAGTGACATGTTTTCCTGTTTTGTGATTTTCTGGTGGTTTCACTATTTTAAATGGTGGAGTGCTGGCTAGTGTCCCCAAGCACAGGAAGGTTGGGCTGTGCCCTTATGGGAGAAGATATGCGTGGTACATCAGCTTCGTTTAGGCCTGAGTGCTGTGAGTTCAACATCAACGACTCAACGCTATAGACCAAATAAGGCATCTTTAAATGGAAACACACACGAAATGAAGTTATCTGTTAATCAGTTGATGAACTGTTGTGACCAGAGGCTTGCTGGAAGCTAACCCTTATTTCCCCCAGGAGCAATGGCTCAATCATCTAACCACTTGTTCCGTGCTTGCAATGACCTTATGTAACACAGCCACTGGGAATAATACAAGTCTGCTCAGCAGTGCTGGCTGCCACAGAGGGACCATTAAGGAAAGGTGAGAGTAGGAGTCATTTTTCTGTGGCCCAGGGTGCCAAGTTGCAGGGATAAAGCTAAGAGGTGTGACATGTCTGCTGCTGCTGACTTGGGGCAGTGAAGATGGGTAGCCTCAGAAGGGAGGTATCCCCATGGTCCCAGCCTTGGGAATAAACTTTGGGGCTGCCCTAACCATTGAGGGCATTTGCTGCCTCCGTCTAGAACTCTGCCTGTGAAGCTTTGTGAAGAAATCATTTTATTAGCATATGCGCACTTTACTATTTTGCATTTGCTACAGGTCACAGAAAGCCTGGTGCCAGCTAATTCCCTTTCAGTCATGTTTTCATCGTTTCTACCTCCTGTTGCAAAACAAAACAAAACAAAAACAAAAACCACACAACTGCATGACCAACCTGGTTTTTAAACCATCACCCAAGGGATGAAATCAAGTAGGCCTCCAATTTCATTCCTTTATTATCCCTCAAAATTTATGAATCTTTTTCACTGGGGTCAGTGGAGAAAGCTGGAAGAGACAGAAGACATCAGAACAAGAAGAAGACTAAAAAATAAAATGGTTGGCATGGGGCCATAACAAGAATCCACTTCCAAGTTTTTCTAAAAATGGGCACAGGATTTGTTTTCATCAGAAATGGCAAGACACACAGACATCGAAATGATTCTTATGAAAGAAGTTTATGCATATAGATCCCTAGAAATAGGTGGCTTATTTCACAGGGCCATATGGGGAAGAACGAGAGTCAGTCAGGAGGCAATGGGCTAAGAGATCATGGCCTAGAACCGTTACCGGGGTGTTCATGAGAAGGAATGCAGGAGGCAGTTTTGGTAGCTGGGTAGGCTTAAAACTGGGGCATTTGGTAATCCAATCAAGAAATGGGCAGAGGACATGAACAGACATTTCTGCAAAGAATGGCCAACAGACACATGAAAAAGTGCTCCATATCACTCGGCATCAGGGAAATACAAATCAAAACCACAATGAGATATCACCTCACACCAGTCAGAATGTCTAAAATCAACAAGTCAGGAAATGACAGATGCTGGCGAGGATGTGGAGAAAGGGGAACCCTCCTACACTGTTGGTGGGAATGCAAGCTGGTGCAACCACTCTGGAAAACAGCATGGAGGTTCCTCAAAATGTTGAAAATAGAACTGCCCTATGACCCAGCAATTGCACTACTGGGTATTTACCCTAAAGATACAAACGAGGTGATCCAAAGGGGCACGTGCACCCGAATGTTTATAGCAGCAATGTCCACAATAACCAAACTATGGAAAGAACCTAAATGTCCATCAACAGATGAATGGATAAAGAAGATGTGGTATATATACACAATGGAATACTATGCAGCCATCAAAAGAAATGAAATCTTGCCATTTGCGACAACATGGATGGAACTAGAGCATATCATGCTTAGCAAAATAAGTCAAGTGGAGAAAGACAACTATCATATGATCTCCCTGATATGAGAAAGTGGTGATGCAACATGGGGGCTTAAGTGGGTAGGAGAAGAATCAATGAAACAAGATGGGATTGGGAGGGAGACAAACCATAAGTGACTCTTAATCTCACAAAACAAACTGAGGGTTGCTGGGGGGAAGGGGGTGGGGAGAAGGGGGGTGGGGTTATGGACATTGGGGAGGGTATGTGCTTTGGTGAGTGCTGTGAAGTGTGTAAACCTGGCGATTCACAGACCTGTACCCCTGGGGATAAAAATATATGTTTATAAAAAATAAAAAATTTAAAAAAAAATAGGAAAGAAAAAAAAAAAAAAACTGGGGCATTTGATGGGTGCCTGGGTGGCTCAGTCAGTTAAGCATCTGTCTTCAGCTCAGGTCATGATCCTAAGGTCCTGAATAGAGCCCTGCTTTGAGCTCCCTGCTCAGCAGGGAGCCTGCTTCTCTCTCTCCCTCTGCTGCTTCCCCTGCTTATGCTGTCTCACTCACACTCTTTCTCAAATAAATAAAAATGAGATCTCAAAAAAAAAACAAAAATAAAAGACTGGTGTGTTTGAATTTTTCATGGAGCTCTGGGCTGTAGGAATAGTCCCCTGTTGCCTGATACCTAGCCTAAGGGTAAGTTAGTTCAGGGGGAACATTGACTTGGTGTGACAGAGTTTGGTAAAGGTGATGGTTGAGGGTAAAGGCTCTGGATTGGTTGTTCTGTATACCTGACACTTAACGCACAGGTTGCGGTACTAATCCCCACCCCCAGAATCCACATATAACTTTTGTTATAAACTTAACTACTAATAGCCTACTGTTGGTCAAAAGCCTCACTGATAACGTAGTCAATTAACACATATTTTGTGTATGTGTGTGTATATATATATACACACACACATATATACAATATGCATAGAATGTACTGTATTCTTACAATTAAGTAAGCTAGTGAAAAGATAAAGTTATTAAGAAAATCATAAAGAAGAGAAAATATATTTAGAGCACTATAGTGTATTTACTGGAAAAAATCCATATGTAAGTGGACCCACGCAGCTCACACCCATTATTCATGGGTCATCTGTACATCAAAGGTGCACTCATGGGGGATTTGTTTGCCCTCTCGCGGAATAAGCTATCCAATACAAGGGGCATTGTCTCCAGCATCAAGGATCCAAATGCCAGAGCAACAAGAAAATAAGAAAATATAGTTAATACATGTGTTAATTTTCTTCTTAACCATATGAGATCTGCTGAGGTTTGTCGATACAAATTTCTTTTTTTAAAAAATGAGATATAATCAACTTATAACATTATATTAGTTTCAGGTGCACAACCCAATGATTGGATATTTGTATATATTGGGAAATGATCACCATAATAAGTCTAGGAAATGTCCATCACCACACATAGTTACTTTTTTCTCTTGTGATAACAATTTTTAAGATCCTCTCCCTCAGCAACTTTAAAATAGACAATACGGTTTTATTAACTACAATTGCCATGCTGTACTTGACATCCCCAGTAAGGATACAATTTTCCAGAGAAATGAGAGGCTGGGAAATATTTCCTGGTGTGGCCAGTGGGTGCAAGAGCACACATTTCCTGTACCTCAGGCGCTGTGCTGGACACTGGTGTTACAAAGATAACTCAGACAGGGATCCTGCCCCCTCCAAAACTGTGGGAGGGGAGGAGGGCAAGAAGCAAGTTTACACAGTAGGTGATAGGTGCCCGAAACAGCTGCAGACACATGCAAGGCAGGGGGGAATGAGTTTACAGGACTGACCCACCCATGGTGTACTTGAGGAGGGCCTTATAGGGAGAGGGGACAAAATGTGGGAGGGTATGAGTCCAAGAGAGGGCAAGGCACATAAAAGAGTATGTAGCTCTTATCAACTCTGAGAATCACTCATGATATTGGATGAAGAGGCCATACCCATGGGACATGAGAGCATCACTTGGCTATAGCCTGGAAGGCAGCAAGCAAGAGCCATGGAAGGAGGAACCTAAAACCCAGGCCTCCTCCCATGCTCATCCCCATAGGCTGAAATCCTTCTGGAATGGTCCGTGGACTTGGTGGTGGGGCCAGATGGCATAGCAGAGGATGAGCATAGGAGGGATCTAGGGACAATGGAAGATGGCATCACTTGGGAACTCAGAGAGAGGAGCACAAGATGAACAGGTGAAGAGAAAAGATCCACTTTCTTCTCCAAAATCCATGGAATGCTCTAAGGCACACTGAGTCCAGGAATGGAGCTCCAGGAGGAGGACATACTGTGGTTCCTGCTCACATAAAGTAGCAGGTCACATCGACCAGCATGCTAATTACACCTATAAAGGGGGAGACTGGAGTGTCTGGTTTACTCAGTCAGTAGAGCATGCAACTCTTGATCTCAGGGTTATAAGTTTGAGCCCCATGGTGGGTGTTGAGATAACGTAAAGTAAAATAAAATCTTTGAAAAAATAAAACTTAAAAGGAGGTAACAAACTCTGGGCCCCCTCATCAGTTTTTCAGAAGATGTCTGGCCATCTTCATACTAAAAAACGTTTCATGATAACACACATTGAGATTCCATCCTTCACTCATCCAAAGACACCATCACAAACAGGATGGGTACACATTGGCACAGTCACTACCAACAGCAACTTGCAATTCTTAAAATGCGCAGATACATCAGCCTGTCATCCCATTACCAGGAACGAACCTCATGCATGGGCACAAGGACAGTCGTACAAGGTTAGTCACCATAGCATTTGATGGTGAACCATCTGAGGTGTCCACCAAGAGGGGACATAGCCGTATCCACATAATGAAGTGTCACAAAAAGAAAATGGAGAAAGTATTTTTCCTCATAAAGGCATAATCTCCCATTATTTGATTAAAAAAAGAGGTGCAGAACTGTGTGTTTGATGTACAATTGTTGATAGCTTTTTTTTTTCTCACACATAAACTATCTCTGAAAGGGTACAGAAAAGGTTGATGACCTTGGTTGGCTCTGTGGAGCCTATGTGACCAGAAGTCGAAGGAAGAGGGAGACTTGTCACTGCATGCCCCTTTGTGGTTTTTCAATTTTGAACCACAAAAAAGTATCGTTTCTTAATTTAAAAAACAGATGAATGGAAAGGTGCCTGGGTAGCTCAGTCCGTTCAGTGTCCAACTCATGGTTTTTTCCTGGGTCACGATCTCAGGGTCATGAGCTCAAGCCTTTCATCTGGGCTCTGTGCTCAGTGGAGAGACTGCTTGAGATTCTCTTTCTCCCTGTGTCCCTCCCCTGGCTCATGCCCTCTCTCTCTCTTTAAAGTAAATAAATAAATCTTTTTTTTTAAAGATGGAGGAATAGATAAAGAAGATGTGGTATATATACACACTGGAATATTAGTCAGCAATAAAGAAGAATGTGATCTTATCACTTGTGACAACACAGATGCACCTAGAAGACACTATGCTAGGTGAAATAAGTCAGAGAAAGATAATACTGTATGGTTTCACTAATACATGGAATCTAAAATACAAACAAACCAAGAAACTGACTCCTTACTACAGAGAATAAACTGGTGGTTGCCAGAGGGGAGGTGGATGGGGGGATGAGGGAAATAGATAAAGGGGATTAAGAGTACAAACTTCCAGTTATAAAATAGACAAGTCACAGGGGTGAAATGTACAGCCTGGGGAACATAGTCAAAAATGTTGTGAAAAAAAAATGTAAGTGGGTAGGAGAAGAATCAATGAAACAAGATGGGATTGGGAGGAAGACAAACCATAAGTGACTCTTAATCTCACAAAACAAACTGAGGGTTGCTGGGGGGGAGGGGGGTTGGGAGAAGGGGGTGGGATTATGGACATTGGGGAGGGTATGTGCTTTGGTGAGTGCTATGAAGTGTGTAAACCTGGTGATTCACAGACCTGTACCCCTGGGGATAAAAATATATGTTTATAAAAAATAAAAAATTAAAAAAAAAAATGTTGTGAAAGATTGTATGGTGAGAGATGGTGACTACACTTACCATGGTGAATACTGAGAAGTGTATAGAATTGTCCAATCAATATGCTGAAACTACTATAACACTGTGTATTAATTATACTTAAATTTAAAATGACAATAAATAAACAGAAATAAAAACACGAACTCCAGGGCTAGGTATGCAGCTATGGGTCCAAACAACCTCCACGGGCTGATCTCCAGCTTCTCATTTGTACACAAGCTTTTGTGTTGTAGATTCAAGTTTCTTCAACAGGAAGTTGGAAACATTTGGGTAACCATCCTACAGAAAGCCTCACATGTGTGCACAAAGTTACATATATAAGATGTTCTTTTAAAGAGGGAGAAGCAAAAATGGTCAAAATATCCATCAGTAGGGGAGGAAGTCAACTAAAGCAGATTATATCCACACTGTAAAATATTATGTAGTAGTAACACAGATTCCTTTTCTATTTTAAAACTTATCTGAAGGGGCATCTGGGTGGCTCAGTGGGTTAAAGCCTCTGCCTTTGGCTCAGATCATGGTCTCAGGGTTCTGGGATCAAGCCCCGCATCGGGCTCTCTGCTCAGTGGGGAACCTGCTTCCGCCTCTCTATCTGCCTGCCTCTCTGACTACTTGTAATCTTTGTCTATCAAATAAATAAAATCTTTAAAAAAAATAAAAATAAAATAAATAAAACTTATCTGAAGTTTTTATATCTACAGCATGGGTTTATATTTTATATATGCCTGTATATACAAACTTTTAAAATATATAGAAATATATAATATGCATATAAACTATATGAAATATCTATGTCTATAGATACTTATAAAATATATTTCATACAATATAATATAGTTCTAGATGTCTATATTTCTGTGTGTGCATAAACAAATACATATATAATATGCACATATGTAATTTGTAATTAGAAATAAGGTAGAGATTAGAAATTAGAAATAGAAAAAGGGTAGAAACATCTTCTGGGGTGCAGCAAGTTTGGGATGAGGGAAGAAAATGCGGGACAGAATGAACTTTTTATTCTGTAAACCTGTGTAGGCTGAAATTTTACTTCTGTAGGAGTTGTGTGTGTGTGTATGTTAAAATATACATTCTATAAAATTTATCATCTTTTAGCCATCTTTAGGTGTACAATTCAGTGACATTAAGTATATTCACATTGTTGTGCAACCATCATGCCCATCCATATCCAGAACTTTTCCTTCTTCCCAAACTGAATTTATACTCATTAAAAAGTAATTCCCCATTTCCCTCTCCCCTCAGTCCCTGGCAACCACCATTCTGCTTTCTGCCCCTGTGACTCTTAACAACTACTCCTGCTGCCTCCTAAAGAGGAATCATACAGTATTTGCCTTTTGCATCAGTCCTATTTCACTCAGCCTAATATCTACTTGTTTAGTTTTTTTTTTTAATTTTTATTTATTTAGTAGACAGAGATCACAAGTAGGCAGAGAGGCAGGCAGAGAGAGAGGGAAAAGCAGGCTCCCTGCAGAACAGAAAGCCTGATGTGGGGCTCTATACCCAGACTCTGGGATCATGACCTGAGCCAAAGGCAGAGGCTTTAACCCACTGAGCCACCCAGGAGCCCCATGTTCAGGTTTTTAAATAGTAAGAATTAAGCTCTTGTTACCTGGCATGACAAGTATTGGCCACTAGAGAGCGCGAGAGATTGCTAAATGTTTCCCTGGTTTAATCGGGGGGAGGGGAGGCGCTGGTACAGTGGGTGTAAAGAAAGCTCCTTCCTCTCTATCCTCCAGGGGCCCTTTGCACGCTCTGGGAGGGGAAACTAAATCTGAACTTCCAGTGAGGACGGCCCTGCAACCTGCCGTCCTTCTCTCCCTGACTCCCTTGCTCTGGGTGGATATATGGGGAGAAGGGAGTCTTTTATCCCACAGCGACCACGGATTAACCCACCAGCTATATTCTGCCTCGTGGGGCTCCCATGCAGAAAGTATCTGAATACATTTCGATGAGTTTCTCTTTATTCTTTCTTTCTGAGTCCATATTCAAGGGGGTGTCCTGAGAAATTTGTGGGGGACATCTGTGGTTGCTTAATGAGAATAGAATTCTGGTACTTAAGGAGAGGGAGACTAGAGTTTGGAAGTGCCCAAAATTCAGCCTGAAGGGCATGGCTGAGAGCAATTTATTTATAATTCCTGACCCCAGACTCCCAACACTATCTGACACAGGAACATCAAGTGTTACTGCCTGATTTCATGTGTGCTAAATTGTGCGGGAATCCAGCCACAGTGTGAGTCAAGGTACTTTGTTCTGTCCAGAACTTTAGGCAGTTTTTCACTGGCTTAGAAAACCATGACATGTTGGCCATGCAGCCCTGTGCAGAGGGAACCACACCACACCTTAGGCTGAGTCGGTTTTGGGACTGTGACTTTATATTCTGCTGAAAGAAACACCTCCATCATGTCTCCTAGAGAATCGTGCCCATTTTTTAATCAAATATATATTGTAGTATATATAATATATATATATATATATATAATGTTATATATACATATACCTAAGTATATATATTACCAAAGGGGACTTTTTAATTTCCTTTTATTTCTCCTTTAGATTACAGAACGATTATTTTATCTTTTTTAGTTATATGTATAAATAAGCTATACTATCCACGAATTTCATTTCAGGGAAGTCAAGGATGGTGGCTTCCCATTAGAATCACCTAAAGAGGTTTTTAAAAAAGCAACCTCAGGGGTACCTGGGTGGCTCAGTGGGTTAAAGCCTCTGCCTTCAACTCAGATCATGATCTCAGGGTCCTGGGATCAAGCCCTGCATCAGGCTCTCTGCTCAACAGGGAGCCTGCTTCCTCCTCTCTCTCTGCCTGCCTCTCTGCCTACTTGCAATCTCTGCATGTCAAATAAATGAAATCTTTTTTAAAAAATAAAAAGCAACATCAGTGCCACAGGCCCACTACAGACCAATTGAATCAGGGTTTCCCCAGAAGGGACCAGGCATCAGTATTTTTTGAAAGCTGCCCACTGTAATTCCGATACATCAGCATTACCTTATTAGAACTGCAGAATCCAGGACCCCACCCCAGAGCTGAGGAATCTGAGTCCCTGGGGTTGGGGTCTAGGTATCTGTATTTTAATATATGTAAAGCATAAGTATTTTAAAAGAAGGAGCAAAATTATTGTTATCTAACAGATAATATGATTGTATATGTGATAACTAGAAGAATCTGTAGGAGATTAGAAATAATAAAGGAGTGTCACAGCGTTGCTCATTGTAAAAATCAATATACAAAAATCAGTTGCATTTCTCGACACCAGTAATAAACAGCTAGAATGTAAAATTAAAAGAAAAAGACACCATTTACGTCTGCATCAAAAAAATAGATAGATAGATAGATTTGTTAGATTTATTCTTACCTAGGAATAAATCTAACAAAAGATTTCAAGACTTCTATATAGAAAGCTATAAATTTTACTGAGAGATATTAAGGAAAGCCTAAATAAATGAAAAGCAACCATCATATTCATGGATTGATAGCCTCAATATGATAAAAATACCAATTCCACCCTAAATCGATGTATATTCACTGCAATCTCAATTAATCCAACAAGCAGATTCTAAAATTTATATGGGAATGAAAAGGACCAACAACAGTTGAGGTCCTCATGAAAAAGAAAGAGGAGAGTAGACTTGCTCTACCCAATACCAAGACTTAAAATACTAATGTATCAGTTAAAGCAACATATCATTGGTTGAAAGATAAATAAATAGATTAATGGAATAGTATAGAGTATATTTTAAAAGACCCAAAAACGTATGGACACTTGATTTATGAAAAAAGTAAAATTGAAAGGCAGTGGTAGAAGGAATAGACTTTAAGACATATGTGGCTGGGACAATTGTGCATCCACAGAGAAAATATGAAATAGACCCCTACTTCACACCATACACGAGATTCAATTCTAGATAAGTTCTAAGTGAAAAGCAAAATGAAAGAAAAATAATAATAATAATATAAAGTATTTGGAAGGTGTCTTAGGAGACTGTCTCTTTCACTCTAAGATAGAGAAAGATTTCTTAAACAAGACACAAAAATATACTAAACATAAAGGGATAAAAAAAACTGATAAATTTAAATACACTAAAAAATTAGAATTCTATTCATTGAAAGCCATCACTAAAAGACTGAAAAAGCAAGTCACACAGTGGGAGAAGATATTTTGTGCACATAAAATGGAGAGTTCAAACCACATAAAACAGTAAGAAAGACAATCTAATGGGGAAAAAATGGACCAAAAAACACACCTTACATATACATGGCACAGAAGGGAATCCTAATAGTCAATAAACATATGAAAAATGTCCAACTCTCAGTAATCAAGGAAACCCAATTTAATGTAATGATTATATTAGCCAAAAAGTGAAACAAGCCAAATGTCCATGAACTATAGAGTGAATAGAGGTATAGACAATCGATTATTATACAAACAGTAAAAATAAATGAACAGTAACCACCATATTATAATATGCATGAATCTCAAAAACATAATGTTAGTAATAAAAAATGCAGAAGCAAAATAATACATATTGTGTGGTCCTATTTATAGAAAGTATACAGGCAAAAGAGAACTATATGTTTAGGGATTCCCACATAGTAAATAAAACAGTGAATAAAAGCAAATAAATAGTTACAACAGGAGCCAGGAGAATGGGGAATGGTTATCAGAAGGTGAATGCAGGGATTCTGGGCAGCCAGCAATGTTCTAATGTGTTGCCTAGTGATGACTAATAGGCATTTCATTTTCTGTGTGTTGCTTTGCACAACAAAATCATTTTCAAAAATAGAACAATGAAGTTGTTAATATTCTTGTACCTGTCTCCTGGTGTGATGTACAAGAATAGGGTATACACTGGGAGTGGAATTACTGCACCAGAGTTCACATTTCCAAGATGGCACCCAATTATTTTCCAGAGTGGTTACACCCATTTGACCCCCACCAGCAGTGTTGAGTTGTTCTCCGTAATTCACATCTTGACCGACACTTCCTATCAGATTCTTTCATTTTGCCACTCCAGGGAGCATAGAATGATATCTCCTGATCACCTAAACTTACATTTCCCTGATTACAAATGACCTGGAGAATCTTTTCTTATATTTCTTCAACTCTTATTTATTCAGTCTTTTCAACTGTGGATAGGACTATTTTTTTTTTTTCTGTTGTATAAGAAAATCTTTTCTATCCTCAGGTTAGATATTCTATTCTTTTTTTGAAAAATGCTTAAATTTTACAGTTCTCATTTTTTTCTCACCCATCTAGTATTAAGTTCTAGTAGCTTGTGAGAGGGACTAACTTCATTCTTTTCCATATGGTTAGGGTGACCCAGCACCATTTACTAAATGATTTTTACTCTACACAGGAATTTGTCATATATCAAGTTTCCACTTGCTAGTGGGTCTGTCTCTCAACTCCCTCTTCTGTTCCACTCATCTATTTGCCTGTTCTTGCCCCCAATATCCCACTAATTAGTTACTATAGTTTGTGATAGTTCTTGCTATCTGGTCGAGTCCCCCAGTTTTATTTTTTTAGGAGAATCTTGACCATTTCTGCCTTCTTAATGTAAGGATTTTTCAGACTCATGGACAGCCTTTCTTGAAATGCTTCTGGATTCTTCTAGAAGGGAGATAGGCAAATAAATAGCAAACTGGAAGCCCTCTTCTTTGTGCTTTACTTGTTTCAGTGGACTTGATCCCACAACAGAACTGTAGTCGCTCGTGCATCAAGGACAGGGCCATGGGTGCAAAGTCAGAAACAATAATAACACTGATGAAAATTCCTCTGTTTTTTATTAAAACTGTAGCCCAGCAAATCTTAACAGCATCAGAAAGAAAATACTCTTCTCTGAAAACAAAAAGTCTTGTGTTGATCAAAGTCCTGAACAATGACTATGATCCCTGATGAACCTTATTTACATATGTGTGTGTAAGCTTCAAATTGTCATGCTTTGATGACTTATGCTTTCTTAAACATTGTGTTCTACAAAGAATTTTGGCTCAGAGAATCCTGTCATATAGTCAGCCCCTGACCCATGTGGACTCAGCTCCTGGCTCTTTTGTACAAGAAGATTTCTAGGCTCAGAGTTTTATGTACTTAGTTTCAGGTGCAATCACAGGTCCTGGGACACCATGCATACACATATTAACAGTAGATCCCTGAATAAACCACGATAGCACCGTGGCTATAAAGGCCAACAAGCAAAACTTATTTTAGTGTAGAAAGTACACAGTAGTGTAGAAAGTACACAGTATTTAGTGTAGAAACTACACTTATTTTAGTGTAGAAAGTACACATTTCTTACACAATGTAAGAAATTGTACTAATTGTATTTAATAGTATCTTTAAAGTTGAAACTTTTTCTTATATTTTAAATGTTAATTTTAGAACTAAAGGGGGGAAATCAAGAAAATAGGACTAGTTCTTATTATTTCCTGGTGATTACTGAAAGCAAGTTTGTCATATGGAAGAACAGTGTCACAGATGATAAAGCATACACATTGGAAGGTAAACCCCAAAGTAAGCATCCCTTCCATTTACACGGGAGCACTCTCTAGTGGGGAGAGATTAAGACTCAGGGGCCTTCAGTCCAGCCAGACCCACACCCTTCACCTCAGGACACTCCCCTAGACCTGCTTAGTGCTTCTCACTGTCCAGGGCAGAGAGCCAGCCATTGTAGTCCTGGGACCCTTACCACACTGAGGACACAGTCCATCCCAGACCAGGGGCATGGGCAGGGCTCACCTGCCAGAACAGTGTTTTGCTTCAGTGAATGCAAGGGGAAATAACTTAGATAAACACTGACCACAGCTAAAATGCTTCAGTGTGAGAACAGGGGGTCAAGGTCCAACAGGATGTATGGTGAGATGCAGTCAGTTGGAAACCCCTAGCAGAGTCCGGGTATCTGTGCTATGTCTGGTTCTCAGCCTCTGGAGAGAACCCATTAGCTCCTGAGGGACCCCATCTTTCATATAGCATTATCCCAGACCTGTAGCAATCAAGGTCACACTCTACCTGTGTCCTCTGGGCACTCACATCCACACAGCAAAGCTGCTCTCTGTAAACACCTGCAGCTCCTCCTGCCCCTAGGACCATCTGTTCTGGTTATGGGACCCCTGTCACCCTGACCAAAGGGCAAGCTGGAAGCATCAGAGAGCCGTCCCCAGAATCAGTCCTCAATGCAGAATGATGAGGAGTTGACAGTTAGTTGCCTCAGCTCCCTCTGCCTCTCAGGAGAAATGACATTGAAGTGCTTGTTCTGTACTGTCTCCCAAAACTTCCCTGCTCAATCAGGCACCCTATGCCTGCCTTCTTTTCCTGCCCCCACGTCCCTACTCATTGCAATCGACTCCTTGCCCTGGGGTCTGCTTCTGTGTATTTTCACACCAAGATGATCTTCTATTCATCTTTTTTCACTCAATAACTAGAGTCTGGTGCATAGTAACTGTTCAACAAACTTTCCACCAGACCAAGAAGCAACTATTTAAGACTGTTCTCATCTAATCTTCATCTGTGGTTCTGTGTTGCTAAAACAAAACTGAATAGACACATTGCCTTTGGCTGAATTTCTCACTGAACTTCTAATTGAAGAAATGCTGGCCTAGCTTGTTGGCGGTGGGGGAGAGGATGTAGAGATGGTCAGTTACTTCTCCTTTGATCTCCGATTCTTTCCTTCAGGAAATAAAAGTCCAGGGAATAGAGGTCTCTATGAACCTGAGCTATGAGATAGAAAAATGATTTATCTCTCCTTGATCCTACACTGTTTCTGGGAACAGTAGCCCTTCAAGGCATTTGCGGACATCATGTGAATGGACTTTGTAGGTATTTGGGTATTTGAGTAGAAATTACCTTACAATCAGTTTCTTTTACTGCAGACCTTCTCAGAGCCTTTAATGTGCTGCTTGCTTTGAGGCTAACTTGAAGGAGCACCATTATATGCAGCACTTTTATGAAACAATCACAAACTCTCCCCGCTGCTTTTTTAAATTCAAAACACCACATTGTATTGTGCAAACTAGTGTGGTCCTAGAAGGCAGGTTGGGAAAAGTAGTGCATGACATTTCCACATCAGTATGTCTCTTTGGCATCCGAAATTGACCATGGCATCATTCCCAGAGTCACTCTGCCCTACATCTTCAGGTTTCACAGTTTTCTTTTCACTGTCCAGGTGTCCCCTACCTCATCCTGCTCCCCAACCTTGAAATACTGGCTTGTGAGCAACTCCACGTTACAATGATCGCGTTCTCTGAGAAGACTCTTCGTCTTTCCTTCTTTTCCGAGGGTAAATACCCAGGGGAGCCCTCCCAGGCCTCTAGTCTGAGCTTTCCCGTCCCCTGTTTTGGTTTTCTGACCCCCTGTTGATGCTCAGTGCTCATAACCTACTCCTGCTTGCTGCCGTTTGTCACATGCCTGCTTCTGGGGTTGACTTGCTGCCTGAACTACGTCAAATCTAAAATTCCTACTGCAAGCAATTAGCTCATCTATATTCTCGCCTTCCTGCACCTCAATCCCAGCCAGCTGACTAACATATTCTCCTCCTGTTTTCCACGTGAATCCCTCCTCCAGATATATGTTTGCAACTGTCCACAAAGTGTGGCCCTTCAGAAGCAATAGACATCTTGCAATCCAATCCTAAACCATCACCATACTGTTCAATCTTGGTTTCTCTGTGATTGTCGTCACCCCATTCACGAGCCCCATGTGGTCATGATCATCTCTTGTTTCAGATTTAAAGGTGATAAGTCTGGAGCACCTGAGTGGCTCAGTGGGTTAGAGTCTCTGTCTTCAGCTCACCTCTCTCTCTGCCTGCCTCTCTGCCTACCTGTGATCTCTGTCAAATAAATAAAATCCTTAAAAAAATAAGCAAAATCTTTAAAAAAGAATAATAAGAAGAAGAAAACAAAAAAACAAAGGTGATAATTCTGAGATCTTTCCCATTGTACAAATAAGGAAGCTAAGCCTTAGAGAGATGGGTGCTTCTCTAAGATAACATGGTATTGGCTTTTCAATTGTTAGTCTTTGGAATCCAAATCCAGTGTTTTTGTCATTATATCTGGGATACTCAGTGAAACACCAGATCACTACATATAATTATAAGTTCTTTTTATTTTTTAGAGATTTTTATTTATTTGACAGAGAGAGAGACAGCGAGAGAGAGAGCAAGCACAAGCGGGGGTGGGGGGTTGGAGAAGGAGAAGCAGGCTTCCCACTGAGCAAGGAGCCTGATGCAGGGCTTGATCCCAGGACCCTGGGATCATGACCTGAGCCGAAGGCAGACGCTTAACAACTGAGCCAACCGGGAGTCCCACAACTATAAGTTCTATCCATAATTTTTTTTTTTTTTTTGAGAGAGAGTGCAGGTAAGCAGGGGTTGGGAGGCAGAGGGAAAGGGAAAGAAAGAATCTTAAGTAGGCTCCATGTCCAGCGTGGAGCCTAACACAGGGCTTGGACATGAGGCTCAATGTGGGTCTCCATCTCACAACCCTGAGGTCATGACCTGAGCGGAAATCAACAGTCCAACACTGACTGACTGAGCCACCCAAGCACCCCAGTTCTATCGTGTTTCAGTATATATTAGCAAAGCAATAAAACTGCCATATCCAATTCACAATTTCTGGGATACTCCTGTTTAGAACAATGGTTGTCCAAGTGTGGCTCCCACAGCAGAAGTAGCAACATCACCTGGGAAATGATAGAAATGCAAACTCAGAATGCACACTGAAGTGTGGGAACTACTGACGAGAGCAAAGCAAATAAAAAATTGAATTAAATCCATCAATGAAAAATACGAAGTAAATGTAGGTGATTTGTGAATATAGCAACAATTTCGTTAAGTTGTACAGGAGCGATTGAATTTGAGGAGGAGCCATTCTACAACACAGAAACCTCCAGGAGTTCAAAGATAGAAAGGCCGAATGCTACCCCAACATTACCCACACCCCCAGACATGGCAGAGTCCCCAGTGCTGGCAAGGGGGCCTTCATCACTTTTGTTTGCTTGCTTGTTTGACTTAGAGACAGAGTTTTAATGTTTGACTCTGGCCACTTAGCCCTCACTTTTGGACAATTATAAGGTACGAGGGTCCTCTCTTTTAAGATGATGCAACCATGTGACTGGGGATTTTCCCCTTATGATGGGTAAAGGAAAAGGTTCAGGGCCCCAAAGACTTGAACGTTTTCCAAGGAAGAAGAGCCGCGGCCCGTTATACAGACCTTACTCGCCTTGAGCACACAGGACCCGGCGGCTTCTCCATAATCACGTGGGAAGGGTGGGCCTGAAAAGGCCTTCACAATCACAGAGCCTCCCTACGACCTTGAACACAGATTCTTAAGGACAACTGGGGACACACGTGGTATTCTTGATAATGAGAGAGCGAATTTCAGACGGGGCCATCAGAATGCTTAAACCCAGCCCTGCCAAGGGCCGTGGGTCCTGGTGAAGTCTGACGCATCTGCTTATGATGGCCTTGACCCACATCCGTGAAAATCGTTGTTGCTACTGTTTGGACCCGCCTTCCCGTTGAATAGGTGAGCGGAGTGCTTTGTTTCAACCCCCTTCCTTAAGGGTCCGTATTTTTGTTTACCCATGTCTGTGTGGAATTCTCTGACATTCACAAGATAGCAGACTTGCATTTGATGAACAATTATAGCACACAAAATGCAAATGCAAAATGTTATCTGTGAGCATAAAAGCTGAAAGAACCATTGGTCACTGCCAAGGTGATGAAAATCCAAACGTGTTATCCCCAGATGGGGCTCATCTGCCTTTAGCCGCAAAGACACAGCCCTTGTCTTGCATCAGAAGACATTTTGGATATAGCAGAATTGGTGTGAAAATGATGAGCTGCGTGGCTTTTTGTTTCTTCCCAGGCTGTACCTTTTTGTTCATGTTATTTTGCATTTTTTAAAATCCTGGTAAAATACCCATACCATAAAATGTACCATCTTAACCATTTTCCAATGGACAGTTTAGTGGTATCAAGTCAACTCACACTGTTGTGCCACCATCACCAGCGTCCACCTCCAGAACTCTTTTCATCTTGCACAACGGAAGCCCTGTACCCAATAAACACGCTGCAGACCCCATCCCCTTGGTTTGGCTCCTGGTGACCAGAATTCTACTGGCTGCCTTTGTGAATTTGAGTCTGTGTTTGAGTGTGACATTTACATGGCTCATGGCTGGGTAAGTCCTGACAAGAATGAAAATGTCTCACACACTCAGCAAGTGAGTCTTGGATCCCAGCACCTCAGGGGCTGTCAGTGTGGCCAGTGGCCACAAGTGGAGTTCACAAAATGGGGCCAGTGGGCTTCCAGGCTCTGGCGTGTGATCCTTGTTTGTTTAGTGGTGTTTCCCTGGTGTAGTGACAGGAACCTTAGATTTCGATTCAGAAGACTCAGGGTTGAAAACTCAGTAGGGAGTTAACTTGAAGAAGCCACGTGATGTCCCTAAATCTCTTAAGCTGGATCCTATTTTAAAAATGTCTGAAAGATGCCATGTACAAATCTCAATTTTCTGGATTCTTTTTTTAAAGATTCCAAACAATGGCATCAAAACAAATGTCTCAACTTTTTTCCTTTTTTTTTTTTTTAAGTAACCTATAATGTATTATTTGTTTCAGGGGTACAGGTCTGTGATTCATCAATCTTACACAATTCACAGCCCTCAGCATTGCACATACCCTCCCAAATGTCCATCACCTCCCCCCCACCCCTCCCTTCGAGCAATCTTCAGTTTGTTTCCTAAGATTAAGAGTCTCTTATAGTTTGTCTCCCTCTCTGGTTTCTAGTTTCATCTTGTTTCCTTTCCCCCTCTCTTTCCTTATGATCCTCTGCCTTACTTCTCAAATTCTTCATATAAGTGTCAATTTTTTTTAAATGGGGAAATGATTTGAACAGACACTTACTGAACAAGATATGCAAATAGCCAAGAAACCTCCCCCCCAAAAGATGTTCAACATCATTAGTGACTAGAGAAATGCAATAAACCAGGATGAGATACACACCTATTAAATTAAAATGACTAAAGTCAATAAAACTGACAACACCAAGTGCTGAAGAAGACACCGAATAACCAGCATTTTATAAATCAAACTGTTTGGCAGTTTCTTACCAGGTTAAACATACCCTGATTCTGTGACCCAGCTTCCCCTCTTCTGCGTATTTACTGGAGAGAAACGAAAATTTATATTCACTCAAAAACCTATAAATACAGCTTCACAGGAGTTTTATTCATAGTCACCCAGAAACAACCCGAATGTTCTTCACACAGGGGAATGGAAAGACAAACTGTGCCCCAGCCATAGCATGGAAAGCTGCTCAACAGTAGAAAGGACAAGCTGGAGGGACGCCTGGGTGGCTCAGTCAGTTGAGTGCCCGAACTTTGGTTTCAGCTCGGGTTGTGATCCCAGGTGGTAAGATCCAGCCCAGAGTCGGGCTCTGCACTCAACACGGGGAGTCTGCTTGAGATTTTCTTTCTCTCTGCTCCTCCCCAGCCACCTCTTTCTCTCTCTCTCAAATAAATAAAATCAATCTTAAAAAAAAAAAAAAAAAGGACAAGCTAGTGATATACCCCACAATGTGGGTGCATCTTGAATGCCTCATACTAAGGAAGAGAGGCTCAAAAGACTGCATACCATGTGAGTCCATTTATATGACATTCTGGAAAGGGCTTAACTGCACAGTAGTGGCTTTCCAGGGCTGGGGTGGAGGGGGTATACTTGAAATGGTCATGAGGGAATTTTGGAGGATGATAGAACAGCACACTAAAAAAAGTGAAATGTGGTCTAAATAAATTATACCTCAATATACCTGACCCAACCTCAATATAAATATATAGATATGAATATAAATCGAAGTAATATAGATAAATATATAGAGAGATATATAAATGTATAAATGTATAAATGTAAATATATCTTGTATCACCATGGTTAGCCAAATAGGGTGAAACTGGGTCTCTGGGTACGCAGTTCATCTTCCTTAGTTTGGGTTTCCCCAAACACAGCTCCAGGGATCAGGACTTGGATGCAAACAATTTATTTGGTAAGGGATTCCAGAACGGAGGAGTGAGGTGGATGAAACAAAACAGGAAGAAAGCCAGGAAGGGGGCGCCTGAGTGGCTCAGTGGGCTGGGATCGAGTCCCGCATCGGGGCTCTCTGCTCAGCAGGGAGCCTGCTTCCTCCTCTCTCTCTGCCTGCCTCTCTGCCTACTTGTGATCTCTCTCTCTCAAATAAATAAATAAATTCTTTAAAAAAAAAAAAAAAAGAAAGAAAGAAAGCCAGGAAGGATGGTCTCTCTAGACACGGAGGTACCCTCTGGGCGTGCTCTCTTTGTAGAACCAGCCTCCATACTGTCCATTCATGGACTGGAGGTTATGGCTCTCCATGGGAACAGACCCTGCTGCCATGCTGGGCTACGTAAAACTCCCAAGGCTTGGAAAAAAGCACACTGAAAAGTGAGGCTTTGCAGCAGGCATAGCAGGGACCCACCTGAGCAGAACGGGTGTGGCCAAAATCCAAGGTCAGTGAAATATGACACAGGCCACTGGGACAGGTGCTCTGGCTCCACCCCCCCCCCCCACACACACACACAAATACCAGGAACTCTCAACCCCTGCCAGCATCCTTTGTGCCCACCAGGAGAGTGCAGGAGCTCCTCATGCTGCCAGGGAAGTGGGACTATTATTCATAAAATTACTTGCAAACAACAGTCAAGTGGGGGATGGGGAGAGCATTAGATGGAAAATGTTTATCCAAACAACCAGTTCTAGCATCTTGAGCCAATCATTTGACCAAAATACTGTTTGGTATTCTAATGGGTAAAATGAAGAGAGTTAGGTCAGCTCTCCAGTCCTTCCCATTCCTAAAAAGCTCTCATTCCATCCCATTTCAAAGAAGGTCTCCCTCTACGAAACAGTCACTTTAGAAAGCCAGGCATCTAGTTCATTGCCAAAATTGTTCCCAACATTTCATAGCTAGGAACACGGCTTTTGAATAACTTCAAGGTGAAGAGTCCCCGGGTTTAGACGACGGGCTTGATCTTGTCATTTTGATGTTTATGCCTGGAAGCAGCTTGGTCCAAAACCAGGTATGAAGCACTGATTCCAAAACACCCTGTGTCAGGATGCTTGTTACAGAGCAAATACAGGGAGGCAGAGTCCACAAAATTACTGACCAAGACTTTCCCAAATTGCCACGGTCGTGAAAGACAAGGGAAGGCTGAGAAACCATCATCCATCAGAGAACAATAGAGAGACTTGACCATTCATGCACTGTGGCCTAGTGGATTGGATCCTAGAACAGGAAAGACCATTAGTGGGGAAACTAGGGAAATCTGAAGAAGCCTACAGTTCAGTCAATAGCATTGCATCCATGTGAATCTTCGGGGTTTGATCCTTGTAGGATGATCACTATGACTGTTCTCTCTTTCTCTCTCACTCTCTTTCTCTCTCTCTCTCTCTCTCTCTCTCTCTCACACACACACACACACACACACACACACACACAGATTGTGTCTTGCTGCCTTGTACAACTTCTCTCTTCCGGTCATGTAAGTCATTCCATGGCCATTGCCTCTGCATAGAGTGGCATCAGAGAAAGTAATATTTTCCTGGTTTGGGGATTTTAAAGGTTTGGGCCTCCAGGGAACAGTAAAGGAGGTGGCAATGACAAGAGATTTTGGACCATACATAAGGACTATCTGAAATAAGGATCCCTGAATGGAGAAGGAGAAAAATGTTTGGGAAGATCCTGGTGGGCCCTTAGGAAAGGGCCCCAAACTGCACCAGCAGGAAGGGATGACAGAAAGCTCAGAGAGCTTTGGGGATCCTGGAGCAGAAGGGGAATGTGCCCCAGTCGCAGAGAGCTCCCCAGGAGTCCAGTGGGTAGACCTGAAACAATCCCACGGGCGTGAGCCCATGAGTAGCTGAAGGCCACAAGGGGTCTGAGGGGACCACACTCATGGAGCCAATGGTTGGATGAGCCTAAGGGCCCCCATGCGACCTAGAGGTGGAAAAAAGCACACTGAAAAGTGAGGGATGGACCATGGGATCAGGAGTGAGGGCTGGTGAAGCAGTACACTCACGGATGGAAAACCAGCAGGAGACTGACCATGCAGGGATCGCAGGCAGGCAGATGGCTGTGTGGAGCTCCAGGGCAGCCCCAATCTTAGGGTCAAGCCTCGGAAAAGGAGGAATTCCTAGCAACTCTGAAATTAAGCTACCGCCCTCCCCCCAGTGGAAGGAGAGTGGAAGGCAGGCCAAGGAGCGGCCGCGCTTCCAGTTCTTGGAGCAGAAGTACGGCTACTACCACTGCAAGGACTGCAACATCCGATTGGAGAGTGCTTACGTGTGGTGTGTGCAGGGCACCAGCAAGGTTTACTTCAAGCAGTTTTGCAGAACTTGTCAGAAGTCTTACAACCCTTACCGAGTGGAGGATATCACCTGTCAAAGTTGTAGACAGACTAGATGCTCCTGCACTGTAAAAGTTCGCCACGTTGACCCTAAAAGGCCCCATCGTCAAGATTTGTGTGGGAGATGCAAAGGCAAACGCTTGTCCTGTGACAGCACTTTCAGCTTCAAGTATATCATTTAAATGAATGTAAAAAGGGCCCAGAATACAAAATAAATGCAGTTGTAAGAAAGACTTTCTATCTCTTGTACACCTAAGTTGGTGGATTTAGTTCCTACTTGCTGTAAGCCTGATGTGTTCCCAAAAAGATCAGTTGGCCTATCTTCCTTCCTGGTGGAGAAAGTGCAGCAGGTGATGACTGTGTACCCAGCCTGCTAACTTCAGCAGAGCTCTGTAACTTGGTCCAGTGATTCCAAACAGTATGCCATGACCTTCAGGCATAAAAGGCTCCAGCAGAGGTAGATACAAAGACGAGGGCAAAAGGTGTACATCATCCTGGAGAGAGCATCCTAGTGTCTGATGAGACAGGGCTTGGCTGCGGGAGGAGGATGACATCACAGCTAATTTGGGGAAGGACAGGTGCCCTGAAGGAGTTGGTTACCAAGAGGGGCTTGGGAGGATGGAGAAGATCCTCAGCTGGAGGCTTCAGAGAACAGGACAAACAAAGTTCTGGCAGAAAGAATAGCTGAGTGTGGTTCCAGCACTGGATGAGGAGGCCAATGGAAGAGAAGATCTAGAAGGGAGATGGGTCCTGCTGTTGGGGTGAAGGGCTCCACTGAGTTCTGATTTTATTGGCATTGGAGGAGCCAGGAAGGGCTCTGGGAGGGAAGAAGCATGATCAAGGCTAGGTTTTTAGAAATGCATTTTCCTCTCTCTGCCTGCCTCTCTGCCTACTTGTGATCTCTCTCTGTCAAATAAATAAATAAAATCTTTTTAAAAAAAAGAAATGCATCTTCCATGATATCTGAGGATTCCATGCTTTGGCTTCTCTCTTTCCTTCACCCTCCCCCAAATTCAATGTGATTCTCAATTCCTCTCTCTCCTGTTATTACCTTCTCTCTCCTTTCCATCCGAATACCCCCTTCCCGCTCTCCCAGTGGCCTCCAAACCTTCTCAGCCTACACTTCATCCTCATACTCAACCCTAATGCCCATGGAAAACTCAAAGGAGTCATTTTCGTAGAGAAAAAGGAGAGTTAGGGGACAATCTTGATTCTCACCATATTTAATGAGTCAAGAGTAAGAAAGGTCAGCAAAAGAAGAAGGAAAAGAATACAGGGTAAGAAAATAAGGGTCAGGCAAATAAAACTTTGACTTTTTCTTTGGGGTTGAAAACATACAGTTTTGTGTATGGGTCAGACCGGAAGTGCTGCTGCTTTGAGGCAGGTGTTCAACCTTCTGTGGGCTCGTGTCGTGTACCTCGTGCCAAAAGCCAGCTTTATTCTAGGAAGGCCGGAGATGACTGAACCAGTGGAGAGGTGGGTTTTCACAATTTATTTTCATACTGAATTGACAGTCACCTCCAACAAGGGGCAGAAACTAACGTGATTCAACTCAAAAACCCAAAACCTGGGGTGTCTCCTCTTTCACACTCTCTGTCTCATGCCCTCACTCTGGTGATGGTGAGGACAGTCAGACATTCCATGCCGTCATCTTAGCAGCAGGCTTGTTACTTCGAAAATGCCAGCTCAGGTTCACAAATCCCTTCTGCAGGCCCATCCTGAAGGCACTTCCTCTTGGAGCTGCAGACCCAGGGAGAGAGAGAAGACTCCCAGCCTCTTCTCCAGGTGCTTCGTCCAGCCCCTGGAACACCCTCCCCAGTGGCTCAGCAGGTCCCTAGGCTCAGGAGCAAGCAGGGACCCATGTCTGCCTGTACCCTGGACCAACGCCAGAGCTTCTGAACAAGTTCTTTGAAGTCAGAGACACCTGACAGGACCACGGATCACGCACCCTGCTGAGATTCCCTGCATCCGCTTCCTGTGAAAATTATGAGGATTTTGCCTCAAAAAATCACATCCGCATTTGACCTAAGAGAAGAAACAGGACAAACAAATACGGTGCTTCCATTTTATTATATCGTGCGTTTCTGGCATTTCAGAAACTGAGAAAGCAGGGAGGGAGAGCAGAAGCAATTCCAGATGTAGCTTCAACTTTATAGATCACGCCATTCAAGGAACACCCTTATGGGGAAGAAATAAATAAGGGTAAAACCCTGCCAGGTGAACTTAATGCGAGTGGGATGCTTTTATGGAATCAGCGTCGTTTTCATTGTTTGGCTTGAATTGCCCATATTTTTGTATTCACAGCAGACAATGAGTTCTTGTGACATTCTGGCATACATTATCATGGGGGAAAAAGAAACCAACCTGCTTTATTTGTTCCATTTTCTGCTTTTAGACATAATGGAAATGTTAACATGCTTAACACCCGTGGCCTCTCTTACAGCCTTGCTTCACTTTTCATAGTTATCATGAGTCCCGGGGAGGGGCGACCGCACTTCCACACAAGAGGTGTTGTGCGCTAATGGAGCTTGGAAGCCGTCCTGCTCTGTATTCTCTGCGGCACTAACTCTCTCCGCTCCTTCTCTTAAAGACTTTCACGGCATATAGTCTCCATTATGATTAAAATTATCTCAACTGTCCTTCAGAAAAGAATGTGAGGCTTTTGACTATGTCAAGCAGTTCAAGGAAACCCTCCCAGGAGTCCAGGACACGAGGATCACATTGTTGAACCCCTTCTCTGTGCATTCAGGTCCACCTGGGTTTAGAGCCAGCTCGCTTTTCTCGTTGGATGGGTTTCCCTTATGTTAATTGATAATGCTGTAAGTGCTTTAAGTTCACCCCTAAGGTGAGAGCAAGATAAATAAATTATTTAAGCCTCATTGAAGGGGAGGAGAAGACAAAATATTCCAATTTCTGTAAACCCTATTCAGGACTAGAATTTGCAACAGAATGGCCATTCTGCCACAGGGCCTTGATTTTGGGGGAAAAAAAAAAAAAGGAAAGAAAAAGAAAAAGTGGCCAAACTCTACATTAAAAAAAAAAGAAAAGAAAAGAAAAGAAAAAAATTTCCACTTAGTAATAAATATTTTCCTTTATGGTTACCCTTCTCATCTACTTTTGCTATTTTCTATACAGTAACAAACCCTGCCACTACCCTCACCCTCCCAAAGACAGAATCCATTATACAGAGAAATGGCACCTATTTGTCGTCTGGGAAGGCTCAGAGGAAGGACAAGGACACTTCTGGGCCCACCAAGCCCTTCACAGGTGACTCAGAGAGGACGTCTGGTCTCCCTTGCAGGGCCCAGCAGACACAGATGTGGAGGAGAGCACAGAAGGTCCAAGCAGAGCCCGACGCTGTCATGTGGAAGGCTACGGTGGTCACACCAGGAGCTTTCCCAGGTAGGTTCCGCCATAGTTTGGGCGCCTCCATGGACTTGGAAGGCCCCTCATAGCCCCAAAGTGGGCCTCAAAGGTAAACAGGAACATTATTCGTTTTTTTTTTTTTTTTTTAAGAAGGAAAGAGATTGTGACACAGGCCACCACACGGATGAAACTGGAAGACGTTATAAGTTAGTCACTGAAGGACGAATACAGTCTGATAACCCTTGTCCAAGGTGCCTGGAGTCATCAAATTCATAGAGACAGAAGGTAGAATTGTGGTTGGCAGGGCCTGAGGCCACGGAGGAATTGACATTTACTGTCTAATGCCTACAGAGTTTCTATTTAGGATGATGAGAAAGTTCTGGAGATGGAGGGCGGTGGTTGCAGGACAACACAAACAGACTTAATGCCAAACACCTGGACGCTTAAAAATGGTTAAGATAGTAAATTTTACATTTCACATATTTTACCACAATTAAAAATTTTCTTAATAAAGAGTGAATGGCAGAAATGGCCACTGGAGGGTATTTTCTATGCAGTAACATATCATGGTGCCATCAGTGAGTCTCTCCTCTTCTTTGGCTGGGGTTCATTTCTCTACCATGCAGCACCCCGGCTTGTGCCAAAATTCACCCACGGTTCCTGTTGCCTCCAGTCTCACTGTCCGCTTGTGGCCTCAGAGTGCTGTTGTTCTGGCGCTTTCCCTGACCGTTCCTCACTTCCCTGAGGCTAAGCCCACCTTGGAGTCACTCAGCTGGATGGGTCTAGAGAAGGTGGAGTCCTCCTATGAAAAGTGGGGGGCCACTGCAGGGTAAAACAGAACTCAGACGAAGCCCTTTTCTATAGGGAACTCCTGTGTGACGACAGGGGCCAGTGGACCTAGTCATCTACCAACCACGCACAGGTCTGGCCAGTGGGGTAGGAGTGGGGGATGGCTAGAGGTTGCTAGGAAATTCTGCTTTCCTGAGGCACGCATCGTTCCTGGCCTTCTCATTTTCCTGATGTGAAATGCTATCAAATAAGATGTAGTCCATCCTGCCCCAGAAGGCAACAAATTCCATCCAGAGCACGGAAAACTGAGCCATCTGGGAAACTGATGGCCCTGTGGAGCTTGAGTTTCAGCCCCAACAACTTCCCTGGAGAATGTGGGATCACCTATAGGTGACACGACAGATCAGCCTACCGAGACAAATTTTATTTTGCTCTTCTCCTGTCATTGACTCTTTAGAATGTGTTTGATGTTGCTATTATAATCATTGCTTACACATCTTTGACTGTGAAGTATCAGGCGCATCTCTATTAGGATAAATTCCTGAAAGTTGAAATCACTAAAATATTTTAAAAATTTTAAGGCAAAAGCCAAGTTACCAATTTATAGACATAGCAGTTTACAAGGATTTTTTCAATCGTGCCCAGGGCTATTGCCAACATCCAGTCCTGTGTGCATGAGACATCCCACATGAGATTAAAATACAGCAATAAATGAATGCATTGTATTTTTTAACAAATTGTAACAATCACATTAATTCTTTATATTTTTTAAAGATGTATTTATTGGGTTGCCTGCATGGCTCAGTCAATTAAGCATCTGTCTATGGCTCAGGTCATGATCCTAGAGTCCTGGGATCAAGTCCAGCATCAGGGTCCCTGCTCTGTAGGCAGTCTGCTTCCCTCTCCGCTCCTCCCCATGCTTGTGCTCTTTCAAATAAATAAATGTTTTTAAAAATCCTTAATAAAGATGTGTTTCTTTATTTGAAGGGGGGTAGAGCCAGAGGGAGAGGGAGAATCCTCCATCAGACTCCCCACTGAGCACGGAACTCCATGTGGGGCTCGATCCTGGGACCCTGAGATTACAATTTGAGCTGAAATCAAGAGTCAGCCACTTAACCAACCTCAATTCTTTATATTTAAAAAAAAATCCACATCATTATTTATAAACGGCAATGGGAGAGATATGGACCACAATATTACAACAAAACATTACATGGACTTTTTGCCTCACTGGCTTTATATCTCTGGCACCAAGCACAGTGCCCAGCATGGAGTAAATGCTCAATAAATGTCTATACAATGACTATTACTTCCAAACACTATATATACATCAAATATATGCATGGAAGTCACGACTTCTTACAGCTGTGTTAGAAGTTGAAAATGGTTTGCTAGGGAGCACATCTACTGCCTTTACTGTCACAGTAGGTATCACATATCCAGAGACAAATAAGAAGCTGCAGAATGCATCACAATTTTCAAAGCAGTTAGCAAAAAGAAGGATATTATCTTCCCATTTTACAGATGGGGAAACAAAGGTGTCAGAGCGCTTAAGTAACTAGTGAAATACATTTGAAACTGAACCCTAAAAGGCTCATTCAATCCAAAGTGTTCCCTGCCATCCTGACAGGCTCGGTGGTGGGTTTTCTCAACCCGTTCCTTAAATCAGCTCGGGTTGGCGAGATTAAACCAACCGGGTCCGGGTTTCCAGTCTGCCCTGCCTCGCTGTCCGCTCCCACACACACCCGGCTTACCAGACCGCCAGAGCCATAGATCCACTCACTGAATTCCCTGCCTTTCTGCATCATGAGTTATAAAGCCTTCCTATTCTCCGTACTTAATTTGAGAATATTTGTTCAATTTGAGTGTGTTTTTGACCTGCCAGGTATCTGTGAAACAAAATAACTCCTACTGATAGCTTCTTATCAAGAGTAATTTGAAACATCCATCATCGACTGCTGAATGTCAAAATAAAGGTTGAGAGAAATTCCTGTTTCCCTAAATATGTTTTCTTTTCGATCTTGCCAGCGTCGCTGCCAATCCTGAAATTACAGTGTGCCATGGAAGACCTCAGAAATTGAGGCTTCAGAAACCGCTACAGCGAGAACATACAAATCAGCCTGTGGATCCTCAGGGCCCGGGTGAAATCACTCCGCGCCGGCTGCTCTGCGGACTCCAGGGCTCATTAGGCTCCAGGATGGCAGGAGCATCCGGGGGAGGCCACCGTCCCTCCCAGCAATCCTAGTAGAGACTTAGCTATACGACAGTCGTTCTGCGCCTTTGTCAGCATACAGACGACTCTGTATGATGATGGGTAAGTGAAATGAAGGAGATAGAGACAAATACACATTAATAGCTCTTCCTGTTTCAACAACCCCATGATTTTCATCAGGTGGAAGTTAGAGGTTGTGGTTTGCTTTGTTTTGTTTTGTTTTTTGGTTCATTCTATCAGCAAATCAGCTATGAAGACTATTCGGATGCAGCTACCAACAGAGAGACCCAACAAGGAGGGAAGGGAGAGAGGCATGAGCACAGAGTACCAAGCCATGAGAAGAAACTTAAATCACGATGTTGTTACTCTCTCTGCCAACCTGAAGAAAAGCCAAGTATTCCTGGTTTCCACCAGAAGCTCTCCCAATAATCAGCCTTCGATTGTCTGGAATTATCTTCAGATAAGACAGGAAGGAAATCCAATCATTTCAGAAAATCAACAAATATATATTATATATTAAACCAAATGCAAGGCCATGCTATGCCTGAGGGGACATAAAGATACACAAATAAAGGGCACCTGGGTGGCTCAGTGGGTTAAGCCTCTGCCTTTGGCTCAGGTCATGACATGACATCAGGGTCCTGGGATCGAGTCCTGCATCCGGCTCTCTGCTCAGCAGGGAGCCTGCTTCCCCTCTCTCTTTGCCTACCTCTCTGCCTACTTGTGATCACTTTGCCCTGTAGCAAGTCCCCCTGCCTGGAAAGCAAATGCAAGGCCTGAAGAGGGGGAGCCACAGCCATTCAGCAACTACGAGGCACTACGAATGAGTTCAAAATCAAAGGAATTGAGGCAGGGGAGAGGTCCCAGGAAACGTGGAGTGCTGACTCAGGACTCCTTGTTAAGAGTATGGTGAAAAAATAATGAATACTGTTATGCTGAAAATAAATAAATTAATTAAAAAAAAAACATTTAAATGAAACACACCAAAAAAAGAAAAAAAAGAGGGGAAGCCTGCAGGGAAAGTCCCCCTCATCTCTCAGCAGGCTGTCAGGTATTATCTGCAGCACAGCTCACTCCTGCTAGAGACACCAACACACCTGGGCAGTCAGCAGAGAGAAAGGGAGAAAGCCCCTGAAAAGTCTGCTGCTTTACTCTGTAGGCGACCTCAACAAGAAAAGCTCCTCTCTCTTCAGCTCTGGCAACTCTGGGCCAACAGAAGAGGATTTTGCAAATTCTGGGGGCAAAAACTGGAGAAGTGGTTGGTGACGGAAAGGTTTTGATGGCAGGTCCTGCGTGTGGCGTTGAAGGCATGAGCTCGGTCTGCGGATGTGGCTGAATCACTCCGGGTGGTTTGCCAACTGCACTGCTCCCACCAACCCGAACGGGATTCGCGTGGGCGTCCCTAACACAGAAACCCTCTCATCTCCGGATATGACTCCACTTCCTCTTTCAATGAGTCTCCCGGTTCCGTTCGCACGGAGAAGCAAGGCTCCCGGGGCGGCAGGCACGGCAGGAGGCCATGGGCGTAGACTGCAGTTTGGGATAAGGGCTCTGAACGAGAGGACTGCATTTTCTTAAACTTGATCAATTTGTTTTTTAATTGTGGTAACACACACACATATGTGCGCACAAACACACAATTCACCAGGTAAGCCATTTTCGGTAAGCCATTTTTAAGTGTGCAATGCAGTAGGGTCAGGTGTATTCACATTGTTGTACAAATGTCCAAAACGTTCATATTGTGAAACAGAAACTACGTACCCATTGAACAACTTCCAATTCCACACCCCCAGGCCCCATTCTATTTTCTATTTCCAGAAATAGTTTAGCTAATTTAGGTAACTTACATGAAGCAGAATCCTGCAATCTTTGTTTTCTTGTGACTGGCTTCTTTTCCTTAGCAGAATGTCCTGGAGGCCCATCCATGCTGTAGCAGGTCTCAGAGTTTCCTTCTTTTTTAAGGTTGAATAACAGTCTGCTGAATGTATATACTATAGTTCTTTACATCTTCATCCATTGGTGAACATCCAGATTGCTTCCAAGCTCAAGTTTTTATTTCTTTTTCTCTTTCAAACCATCAACCCATCCTGAAGGTATCATTCAGAGGTCCTTCCCTTGGATAGACACTATTGGTTTCCATCTATTATTTCTACTTAAGCATAACAGTTAAAATGTAAAACAATAACAATAACCTGGGCACTTGAATATATTCAACATTGTGTTTCAGACATCACAGGCCAAAAACAGGATGTATGCAAAAGTGAGAATTTCATGAATGGCAGGTATGATCTTTCTAAATAAATCATCCATAGACCACAAGGAAAATAAATCGACATTTCAAGATAGCATTTGAGACAATCCATAGACTAGTGCCTGTCTCTATTTCATAAATTTAAATGCATGCTTTGCTGTGAATGGTAGATTTTAAAACATGGCTGTAATATTCTGCAGCTCTCTGCATCTAGAGGTGAGGTCTGTTTCCACATCCCTTGAATCCAGGCTGGCTCTGATGAACAGAATGTGAGAATGTAGTATGTTCCAGAGTCAAAGTGTCAAGAGAACTTGTACTTCCACCCTTGTCTTCTTGGAACACTGCCCAGAAACCATTATGTGAGGCAGCAGGTAACACCTCCTGTCTGGTGAGAGCTATGTGAGGGAGCCAGCACCAACTGCCAGCTATGTGAATGAGGCCATCCTCAACCGTCCAGCTTTGCCAATCAGCTGTACGTAGCTGCACAGAAGAGCCCGGAGGAATCCAGCAAAGGAAACATAGCCTACCCACAGAATCATGAGAAAGCATGGTCAAAATATAGCAACAATGATACTTGAGGTGAGCACTAAGTTTTCTTACATTTTTAAGTAAAATATGTATTCTTGAATAAGCAACAATATATATTGGGGCTTTTTAATTAAAAAAGAAAGGAGGAAGCTCTACTCCTATGAAATACCATTCACCTAATGTTAATATTTTGTCATTAATATTCCTTTCCCCTACACGTAATATATTTTTACTTGGTTGTGATTAAAAAAAAAAAAAAGTGTTTGGGGACGCCTGGGTGGCTCAGTTGGTTAAGCAGCTGCCTTCGGCTCAGGTCATGATCCCAGCGTCCTGGGATCGAGTCCCACATCGGGCTCCTTGCTCAGCAGGGGGCCTGCTTCTCCCTCTGCCTCTGCCTGCCATTCTGTCTGCCTGTGCTTGCTCTCTCCCTCTCTCTCTCTCTGATAAATAAATAAAATCTTAAAAAAAAAAAAAGTGTTTGTTTATTTGCTTGTTTGTTTTCCAGAAACTACTATACTTATTTGGTACAATTTTTTCAATCAGCCAGTATTTATTGAACATCTGCTGATTTCTAGTTTAAAGTGTACCAGTTAAGAGCTTTGGAATCAGATCCTCAAAAAACCATTGATCCATTGTGCTTGCCAGAACTCAAGCAACCTGAACT
Organism: Mustela nivalis; assembly: GCF_964662115.1. Taxonomy (NCBI): domain Eukaryota; kingdom Metazoa; phylum Chordata; class Mammalia; order Carnivora; family Mustelidae; genus Mustela; species Mustela nivalis. The sequence goes on from NC_139027.1 coordinate 99,338,437, forward strand.
TAACTGGCTGAGTCTCAGTGTCTTCTTCTGTAAGAAGAAAACAATAATATTACATGACTTGCAGAATTCTTGAAATGATAGACTTGATAATGGAGGGAAAGCTTGAAACTGAGCACCTAGAACAGAAAAAAGCATTTGATAAAGAATACTTCTAAACATAGAGAATCCCTCAGAAAAAAAAAAAACAAAAAAAAAAGACAGCCGAAGTAATTATACGAAAGAATCTCAACCAAATAAACTCCTAGCCCAGAGTTGAATCCCTCCAGTAACTGAGGATTCATTGCATATAAAGGTTTCTGAATAGCTATTTCTGTTCAGAAGTTTTCCCTAATATGAAGCTAGACTCTATCCCCCTCCCAATTCTCAACTATCTATCGTCATTATTTCAACCCTCAAGTCTGGACAAAGCAAGGACGTGGGGAATCCCCTTCCATGTGGGAGCCCTTCCAGCATGCCCAGTAGAACCTGTGGTGACGTGAACATCCTACACCTGTGCCATCGGTTTGGCCCCCACTATGTACTGATGGCCATTGACCACTGAAAAATGACATCTGCAGGTAAGGAACATGAATTTTGCATTTGATTTGCCTTTGATTCATTTTTATTTTAAAAGTCTCATGTGGCTAGTGGTTTTGTATTGATCAACATGATTTGGGCCTAAAAAAGAAGGCAGCAGGGGCACGTGTGGGGCTCATTCGGTTAAATGTCCAACTCTTGATTTTGGTTCTGGTCATGATCTCGGGTCCTGGGATCCAGCCCAGAGGATGGGCTCTGTGCTTAGGGGGGAGTCTGCCAGAGAGTCTCTCTCTCCCTCTCCCTCTGCGCCTTCCCCACCATCTCTCTTTCTCTAAAATAAATAAATAGGGCGCCTGGGTGGCTCAGTGGGTTAAGCCGCTGCCTTCGGCTCAGGTCATGATCTCAGGGTCCTGGGATTGAGTCCCGCATCGGGCTCTCTGCTCAGCGGGGAGCCTGCTTCCTCCTCTCTCTCTCTCTGCCTGCCTCTCTGTCTACTGTGATCTCTCTCTGTCAAATAAATAAATAAAATCTTTAAAAATAAATAAATAAATAAATAAATAAATAAATAAATAAATCTGAAGATGAAAAGAGGAGAGGAAGGGGGTGGGGGAGGGGGGGAACACAAACAATAAGATAGCAAGTGTCCCCTCTCTTTTACACCAGGTCAGATTTTCTCAGTTCCTTTCAACATCATCCATATGTGATCATCTGAGTCCTTCACTTTCGACTTCTGTCCTCAGAATGCACTCTCATTTTCCATATCCCCATGACCCGTGGCACCAGGACTGTGCCCATCCACAGTTATCCCAAGGATGAAACCCCATTTGCTGAGTAATAGGGAAATAAATAGTTGCATCTCTGGAGCTGTTGTGTTACCTTATTTATTTTCAGATTCCTAGTGTCTAGCCCAGGAAATACCCATTAATAATTGGTGAGTGTGGATGAATACATTTTCTCCACAGAGTAGAAAGTGGAATTCTCACTTGCTTTGTACCAGATATGAATTTCCATGAATGAAATCTAGAAACACATTCTTTTTTTTTTAAGTTAATATTAATTTTGGGGTGGGGATGAGGGCTATGTTGACTTCTATTGACCTTCCTTGGTGTCAGCTGAAGGCCCTCTTTTCCACATACCTCTTCTCTGTACTCCTACTGCTGAGTTACAACAATCCAAATGTAAGCCTTGATTTTTTTACTCTAAATATATTTTGGGGGAGTGGATGCCCTGATAATGCTGAAGTCCCCCTTGGGGACTCTGACTCACACTGCCACCACAGTCTCTGTACTAGCTGGAAATGGGTCCCCCTCTGGCTGGGCTCATGACTTGGTAGGGAGTAGCCATCTTCTGTGGGAGGATGATTTGGAAAAACTGCCCCCTCTGGGAGGAAGTTTCCCTCCCGATTGACCACATAATCCCATGTCTATAAAAAGATAAAGTTACCCCTACACTGAATGGATGTCCCAGGTCCAAAGAGTAGCTCAGCTGCTGCTCCAATTCTTCAACGAACCACCTCATTACATCATGAACTGCAATGATGACCAATAACAGCACTTCCCAAACTATCTGAGGAGAAAGAACTGGTTGTAAAAATGTCCTCAATCAGCCTCAGACCACTACTTTTGTGAAATACAATAAAAATAAATTATGAGAAAAATAAAATAAAAAGACCAAGTATCAGCCCAAATTTTATGTTTATATTAATCAGACAGAAAATTACATTCTAATCAACATAATCAAAACAAACATTATGGGCAATCAAAACAATTTCAATAAGCTCATAATACTTGCCTTTAAATCTGTCCCAAAAGAATCAAATAAGCCTTGTTTTATAAGGTATAAAATTTTATAAAATAATTTTTTTCTCTATCAGCCCTCATGTGTAAACAGGTATCCCTAGACAGAGACACATAGATGTACATATCACCAGGACACACTCATATTTTTTATTGTTTTATGCATTTTTTTTATCATGGTAAGTACACTCTTTGATCTCCATCACATATTTTGCCCATCCCCCTACCCACCTCCCCTCTGGTAACTATCAGTTTGTTCTCTGTAGTTAAGGGTCTGTTTTTTGGTCTCTCTCTCTGTTTTTCTTTACTGGTTATATTTTAAGAATTCATTTTCAGACCCTCATCAGAAACCAGTTACAAAAATTTATCTCACAGAGAAAAAATTGGTGGCTGGCAGAGGGGAGGTAGAAGAGGTGAAGCGGATGAAGAGGGCAACCTCCAGTTATAAAATAAATGTCATGGGGATGACAAGTATAGCTCAAGAATATCAATAATAGTGTAACAACATAGTGCGCTAACAGATTGTGCTAACTACACTTACATTGATGAGCACTGGGTAAGGAATAGTATTGTTGAATCTCTACGTTGCACACCTGAAACATTAAAAATGTTATTCTATAAAGTTATAAGATACAACAAAGGATGTTACTTTCATAATTAGATTATATGAGTTTGTGACTTCTATCTTGCTAGCGGACACTTTCCCTTGCTGATTTTGACAAAGACCGTTTTCAAGATTGGGAAACACACATGGCAAGGAACTGAGAGTGCCCTCTGGGCTGTTGCCAGTTAAGAAATAAGGCCCTCAGGGCACCTGCATTCCTCATTCAGTTGAACTTCTGCCTTTGGCTCACGTCATGATCCTAGAGTCTTGGGATCTAGCACCGAGTTGGGCTCCCTGCTCAGTGAGGAACCTCCTTTTCCCTCTGCCTGCAGCTCCCCGTGCTTGTGCTCACTCTCTCTCTCTCTGTGTCAAATAAATAAAATCTTAAAAATGGAAATTAGGTCCTCAGGGCAAAGCCTACAAGGAACTAAATCCTACCAACAGTGCTGTAAGTGAGCTAGGAAACATATTATTCCTAGCTAGCCTTCAGAAGAGACCCCAGCCTTGGCTCACATTTTGTTTGTAGCTTGTGAGAGAAGTTGAAAGCACAGTCCGGCTAAGCCATGCCTGAACTCCTGACCCACAGAAATTGTGAGAAAATAAATGTGTTGTTTTAGGTTGCCAGGTTGGTAGCAATTTGTTATGCGGCAATAGATAACTAATACAGATATTGATTCCTACAAGTAGGGTGTTCCCATAACAAACAATTAAAATGTGTGAGTGGCTTTGGAACAGGAAGTGAGCAAAAGCTGGAAGGATTTGGAGCAACATGACAGGAAAAGCCTACACAGGCAAGTTAGTAGAAATCTGGACTTTGAGGATACTGCCAGTGAAGGTTCTAAAGGAAGTAAGGAAATTGTTATTGGAAACTGGGGGAAGATGATTCTTGCTAGGAAGTGACAGAAAGCTTAGCAAAATTATCATATGCAGTAACACAAAAAGCATATGCCCCTGGTGGACTTGGCCATCTATTTAAAGAGCTTGCCAAGGAAAGGGTTGAATGTCTCACCTGGTCTTCTCTTGCTGCTTATGGTAAAAGTGAGAAGAATGAGAGGATTGGTGAGAAAAATGTTATCAGAAACATTCTTTACTGTTGTCTCCCACTGGCCCTGCAAGCTTTATTCAGTGGGGGAAGTCCTTTCCTACTATAGGCAGAAATCTGGCCTGACATTCCAGCTCATTCTTAGGAAGTTGAAATCTTAGGACCACCTTAAGCCACTAACACAATCTTACCGACAGAAATCACCATGCTCAGTCCAAGATATCAGTCAGAGCCTTTGTTTAGGTAACCATAGGCTTTCAACCACCTTTCTCCTGCTTCATCTGCCTGCCTTGAGGGAAGGGTGTGAGTGCCCTTGCCCACTCTGCTCACCTATACTCAGGTCCTCCTCCACATACTGGGTGCTGTTTTGGACCCGCTCTCCCTCCCTTCAAACACATTTGTGAGTGTGGCAAGGGGCAAAGCCACCAACAATTTTTGGCTTCTCAACTAGTGGCTTCTCAACCTTCATCTGGCAAACATTAACTTGAACTTCCTCTTTTCAATACTTCATTAAGTTCTTGGAGATTCCTATTCCTTGGAGGCCCCCATCTCCATCCCTCTGCCCTGCATTTTCCTTGGCTCAGGCAGAGACATCCTAACCTTGCTGACTCCTTGGACTTTCTTCCTCAGCCTCTAGGAATTCAGAGGTGAATATAGGCGGATTTTGCACACAACTGCTAAAACTGAAGCCCCAATACCTATCACCTGTACAGAATATTAATATTTACTAAGTAAATTTTTCTTCATCGCTTTATTAATAGGATAAGCTGTATGAATAGATTTTGTATCACTCCCCATAAAGTGAGACTGACCCATAACTTTGTATTTTTAAATGAAACCAGCCATAGTTTATCTATGTTACTGGTTGTTTCAAAGAACTAGGTTTATTTTTTAATATAATTGGTTTTCAGTTTTCTGATTCAGTCATTTCTGATTTTCTCTTTTTACTGCCACCATTCTGTTTTATTTAGGTATTTTGTTGCTCTGTTATTTTTAAGTTCTTGAATGGGATACTCAATTTGTTTATTTTATTCTTGTTTAAAATGAAAGTGTTTACTAAAGAGAAAAAGAAACAAGTGAACAAATAGATTCTTAAATATAGAGTACAAACTGGTGGTTTCCAGACAGAAGGTTAGTGGGGGGATAGGGAAAACATATAAGGGGACTGAGAGTACACTTGTTTTGATGAGCACTGAGAAATGTATGAAACTATTGAATCATTATATTGTAGACCTGAAACTAATTTGACATTGTGTGTTAATTATATTTGAATTTAAAAATAAATAAATGAAAGACAGGGGAAAAGGACAAAAGAAAGGAAGAGGGATGGAGGAGGTAAGGAAGAAGGGAAGAAAAGGGGAAGAAAAGAAATTTCATAGATCAGAAGGGCCTAGAAACCATGAGCACCTCTACTGCCTACATCTTGGTTTCTAAACACCATTCCACACTGAAAGGAACCAGGGTTCCTTACAGAAATTGTCAATCCTTGGGGCGCATGACTGGTTCAGTCAGTAGAGCAGTAGAGGGTGCAACTCTTGGTCATGGGGTTGTGAGTCTGAGCCCCACGGTAGGTATAGAGATAACTTAAAAATAAAATATTTTTAAAAAGGGAAAGAAAGAAAGAAAGAAAGAAAGAAAGAAAGAAAGAGAGAAAGAAAAGAAAGAAAGAGAAAGAAATTCATTCCATGGAAAGTACAAGATAAATCTGGAATAACTTGTTGTGCCAGAACGCACAAAGTAGTGCTCAAAAATGATGAAAGGGCTTGGGGCGCCTGGGTGGCTCAGTGGGTTAAGCCTCTGCCTTCCGCTCAGGTCATGATCTCGGGATCCTCGGATCAAACCCCACATCGGGCTCTCTGCTCAGCAGGGAGCCTGCTTCTCCCTCTCTCTCTCTGCCTGCCTCTGTCTACTTGTGATCTCTTTCTCTCTGTCAAATAAATAAATAAAATATTTTTTAAAAAATGATGAAAGGGCTCAAAAAGACACAGCAACCAGCTTGAAGGAGCAGCCATTGGAAGAATCTACGACAACCTGAGGATCAAAATAATAATGATAGTAACAGCTTATAATGAAAATGAAAGTAACAGTTTTGAATAAAATAAGAATCCATGAGACCATACTGACATGAATTAATTATTTCTATCTTGGGAAAAGCCAAATTATATAATTTAAAACTTCTAGAGTCACAAAAAAAAATCTTAAAAAGTTCCTTTGGGTAGCTGGACTAACTTCTAAGCACCAAGAAGGCTAAGCTGTATTTTTCTTCCTCAGAGAAGTCTTCCTGAAGAACAGAAGTATGGACTGAAGTCAAGTATGTCTCTAGGAAGAGGTCTATTGACAACAGAGCTTTGGGCTCACACCACAGGCTGGCCCCCCACATCTCTGAAGGGGGTAGGTACTTAGGAAGGGTGTATTTCACCACATATTATGGTTACACACAAAATCCAGAATATGCTGACAGTACCCTGTCTCCATCTTCTGTGAAATAGATTACCACAAACATAGTTATTTAAACAAGACAAATTTAACCTAAGTATGGATTGGCTGGGTCCTTGATCAGGGGTTCACCACAAGGTGTCATCCTGGGGCTGCAATTCTCATTTGAGGTTTGGAGTGCTCTTCCAAATTTGTTGGCAGAATTCAGTCCCTTGTAAGGGACCCATCTCAACTCTTAGAGAGTGCTCAAGGTTCCTAGCCAAGTGGTCCACAGGGAGTTCCCAGCATGACTTTTGGCTTCCTTCTTGAAAGGAAACCATCTCTCTAATGCTTCACTTTCTTTTAAAGGGCTCACCTAATTAGGTCTAGCCCACCCAGATAAAACATTTCACCTAATTAGGTCTAGCCCACCCAGGAGAGACATCCCACCATATGCACAGTCCTGCCCATACTCAAAGGGAGGGGCCATACAGAGGTGTACATTAGGGCAGCTGGAATTTGGGTGATCTCCTCAGAATTCTGCCTGCCACAACTTCTGGTGGCAAGGGAAAGTCAGCCAGGAATTTAGTTTTGCTGTGGATTATCCCCAGTGGCTTATCTCCTAAAACCTAAGTATTTTGCTTAAATTAAAAAAAAAAAAAAGCAATAGTACCTGTGGTAATTTATCCTAAGAATGTAATTAAAAAATACACACTATCATATGTGTGGCTTCAATGCTGGTTATAAAGGTGGAAAATTGGAACCAACTAAACATCTGTCAGCAGGGGGCCAGTGGAACAAGTGATGGAACATCTCTTTTAATACCAGGTCTATATTTACTGATGGAAAATTCTTAGAAGTTTAGTCAAATAAAAAAGCAGCTTACAGAGCAGAAGGAACAGAATAACCTTATTTGTTTTATTTATACATATTTACTTATATCTATGCATTTAAAAGCTGAAAAAATACCTATCAAACTGTCAATGGTTGTAATCTCAATGAAGTAGGATTACAGGGGTGTCTTCACCTTTTACTTTGCCCTTCTGCATTATTTAAATTGCTCTCAACAAGCATTTAATTTGCTTATAATCAGCAGCAAAAAAAAAAAAAAAAAAAAGCTATTTCACTTTGAAACTAGAGTAGGGATTTTTGTGTGTGTGAGAGAGAGAGAGAGAGCATGAGTGCATGAGTGTGGGGACGAGCAGAGGGAGAAGCAGACTTCCGGCTGAGCAAGGAGCCCCATGGAGGACTTGATCCCACGACCCTGGAATCATGACTTGAGCTGAAGGCAGAGGCTTAACCGACAGAGCCTCCCAGACGCCCAAGAGTAGGGAATTTTAGAGAGGGATATTATTTTCTTTGTCAGTCACTAACATTAGAATCCAACTGTTTTCTCTTCATCTTCAACTTTTCATACCATCTTGTCAAACAATACTAAATTGAGTGTCCTTTAAGAAAAGAACATTTGAGTTTTTGCCAAATGAAGTATATCAAGCATGTACAACTCTAGGACATGTGGAATGATTTGAACACAAACTAAAAGACCATAATATATTTTTCTAGAACAATATGGTGATAATCACAAGCTAAACCAAAAATCATTTATGTACTACAAATGTATTACTTGCTTATCAGTTTCTGATTCATTTACTTTGGAAATTTGCTTATTCCTTCTGTTAAAACATTGCTAAAACCATCAGCCAGTTCATCTTTAAGAAAATGCACACCAGCTCTCGTGTCATATTGATTTCTCAATGTGTCATTACAGTTAAGTTATTCTACACCAAACAATGCTAATACTCTGAAATAATAATAGATTTCAGCCTTGCTGGAGTATTAGCTTCCAACACGTGGCTGTCTTTGCATGTTAAGAATTAATACAGCCCGCCAGGAGCTTCTCCTCAGTTTGCTTCCCAAGCTCTCACGCACAGGCTGTGTGCTTGTCAGACCTGTTTCAAGCAGACAATTTTGCAGAGTCGTCATAGTTTGGAAATTAATTTTAAAATATATGGCCTTGTTATGTGCAGATGGCCACTGTGAGCAACAGAAGCCCAAGACCTGGGTCCACAGTGTGGTCCTCCAGGAATGTCCTAACAGGCAGGTGGAACAGGACCGCACTACAGGCACTGCTCTGAAGTCAGCTATTAAGGGTCATTATGTAAATCATGGTTCCTGACAAATCTCAGCTGCCCTGGCTTCCTCCGAAGTTCCTTCCTCCTCTGAAGAGAAGCCACACTTGACTCTACAAGATGGGAGAGGCTTTTGTTGGGGGACACACTCCCTTGTTTCACTGCAACAGTCCACATGCTGTCTGTGACAGTTCAGTTTGCCTTTCAGCTGGACCGTAAAATAACAATAACACCAGGGCACCATCTGTTCCACCCAGGTGTGTGTGTTCTGCGGCCCTCCTCGGCTCCCTGAGGAAGTCGGGGATGGGGAATGTGGTGTCTCGGCTTCTACTTGGTTTCTGAGTGGCCTGACACTAGAATGTTGTGTCACGTAATCGTGTGTCACCCTGTGCCATTTTGGAATATGACAAACTACCTGTCTGTGTTTGTGCCTGGAACAAACACATCAGTTTCACCTGAAATACTTAGTCCAAGTGAGTTTAGACCTAGCCCAGGGCTGTGTTTACTCCTGGTGAAAGGAGCTACTTCCTAAAGAAGTCAGAAACTCATTCAGAGAACCCCTGCCTTTAGGTGTTATTGTTTTTTATAGAGATCCCCACTTTCATGACAAGCAGGAACAAGAGTGAATATTTAGCCAACTTTAGAAACAATTCAAAAGCCAACAGGTCTCCAAGCTTCTCAGGCTGACTGGCCTTCTCCCGGTTTTCTTTAAAGAAGCATGTGGGAGCCAGCAGACATCATGCAGTGAGGGAGACTGCATTCCATAAAATGTGGATCCTCATTGGAAAATGGCAAAGATAGACATTTCAATGATTATGTAGTTTTTTTTTTAAAGGTAGTCTAGGTATCCCCACCTCACATTCCAGATGGATAAAAGATCAAAGTCAGAGTTTAAAGAATGTGAAAATTATATTTTTGGTTTCTTTGGCTCCTCCAGTTTGAAGTAACCAGCAGCAGGTTTGACACTACCCAGACAGCTTACGTTTCATCATAAAAATTCACACAAATTTTTCTCTCTATTCCACAATATATCTGTATTTTTCATATTAAAAAAATAATGTTACCAACGTTTTAACATCAGAGTAAAGAGAGACCCCCCCTTACCTATTTTGTTGCACAGCTGTTGACAAGCCACATTTATACATATCATCGCACTTTGGAAGAATGGCTGCTGGAGAAGACAGCTGGCACTCCTATCAGAGTTGGCATTCAGGCATTTTTTCTTCTCTGTTTGGGTATTGTTATGTTCTGAGAATCCAAACTTATAAATGTGGCATTGAAATAATCCCCCAGGAAAAACACCTGTGTATACAGCCCCACACACAGGCACACACACGCCGTGCTGTCTACCACAAACAATATCAGCACCCAGTTGAAAAGCTTGCCAATAACGGACAAGAGGGAGCTGCAATTGAGTTACGGATAAGTGAACTCAGACCAAACAGACCATATTGATCTCAGATCACACCTAATTATGAAATTGCCATCGGCCTATCTTCTGGTGCTGTCACTTCCTTTATCTCTTGGCATTTTTTTTTCTGGTGCCTCCAATTTAATCGGATTCTTCCCACAGCATCATTTCCTAAGCCCCCTGCTTTCAAATAAATACCTCTCCCTCGGGTTCTTCACTGTTCCTAGCATCTCGTGTATGAATCTGGCCCATCGTCTCAGGTCCCCTTCCTCCCTTCCCCAGTGTTACATCCACCCCATGTTCCCTTGGTCCAGAGGATTCTCCACAACTGGAGAACTCTGTCACCACATGAGCATAGGCCTAGTGAAATCTCAGCCACCATCACCATCCTGAGATCCTCTTCTTTTTGGGAGAACTTAAGAAACGACTTTGGAAGGACAGAGAAAGTTTTTGCCATCTTTCACGCAACCTACAAAAATTCGGTAGGGTTGGCTGTCACAGGGCAAGTGCCAGGAGCTGTGGATAGTGATTAGCTCCTACCTTCCTCTCCTGCAGATGCCCCATGGCACTTTCTGTGGTTGACAAATACTGGTCTAGGCAAAAAAGACAAGGAGAGTGTGCCTGACATTGTCATAGGAGGAAGGAAAAGACGGTTCTTTTCAAATGCTACTTAGAGATGTTTGGAACAGTTGAAGATTTAACTATTCACCTCTTTTAAATTCCACTTTTTCCAGGAGCTACCTAATTAACTAGCAGGTGGATGGAGACTTAAACAAATGCCTTAGATTGGCACCATGTTTAAAGATGCTAAAGGAAGCCTTTTAACTCAGAAATTCTTCTTCTAGGAAACTATTCTAAATAAATATTCTCCTATTAGTTTGAAGATTGGTACATTCAAGGATTTCTTTCTCACTCTCTCTCTTTACTTCTTTCTTTTGGTGCAGTACTTAACACAGTGAAAATGGGGAACAACTCAATGTCTATCACTTGGAGAGACATTAAATAAATTATAATATGTTGATATTGTAAAATGTTATGCAGCCATGAAGAAGAATGAGGGAAAAATACGCAAAGATCTTCAGGGTATACTGGTAAATGGAAAAGGGCAGACAGAGCAATGCACACAGTATAGTGTAACACATGCATTATATATATATATATATATATATATATATAATACATATATTACATATAATATATAATTATATGTATGTAATATAATACATATAATATAATACATATATTCTTATGTATTAAGACATAAGAATATATGTGCATTGTATGTGTACAGCTCCAGTGCTCCCCACATGGGGCTTTGCGCAAATTAGAAAAGCCATCTTCCTTCAAAGCACTTTACTTCCATCTGTTGGAGAAAATGTTATAGTAAATTTTATAATAAAAAAAACTCCAAATTGACAAAAGCATTTTCCTTCTAAAACCATTTGGAAAATGATGTCCTAAGTGGTAGTTCTGTTCCAGCAGAACATTAATTGACTGGAATTGAACTAATCAGACTCCCTGCCAGTTCTCAACATGCCACCATCAAAGGGATGAAGTTGCTCAGAGCAGGGCTGAGAAATACCCTCCCCATTCCAGGGGGAACCACCTGCCCCCTAGTGCTAGAACACCTAGAACATCTTCTGACCACCCAGGAAAGCTAATGTTTCCTACAACAGTACAACTTCAGAACCAGCAAACCCCAGGACACTTCTTAAAATGCTCCATTACCTGTAGCTCCATTACTTCAGCAGAATTTGGACAAATACGTTCTAGAAATACTTCCAACTACAGAAAGAAACAAACAAAAAAAGCACATTAGCTCTAAATTAAGTTTTAACTGTTATAACCATAAAAACCTCATTCCTCAAGCATTTATTATAATTTAAAATTTTAGCAATGTAGGCTAGAAGGGAATAAAATGAACATCTGGTCTCAACTCCACTAATTATTTACAGTTTGGGTCCCCCAAAAATTTCTGAAAAAAAAACAAAAACAAAAACAAAAACAAAAACTGAGCATTTCAAAAAGTAGGGGGTATTGATAAACTTCCCGTCATCTTTACTCGGGAAAAACAGTAAGTAAATTTTAAGGATTCATCATTGGTAAAACACCACACAGGGCATTCCTTTTCTGCCTTGTCTCACACTTGTGCCATCTGAGATTCTTGAGACATCATTTTCCAAATCAGTATTTATTACCCACCCTGGAGGAGAAACCATGGGAACACGTTTCAATATTTATCAGCATTCACTTTGGAACATTTTGTCACCTTCACATCTTCATACTGTCCCAAACGAGTTTCCTTTCCTTCTCTCTGACAGTACCAGAGGTGGGGAGCCCCCCCCTCTCTGCTGGTAGTCTTATATAGAGTACTTGAAAACCGCTGTTTCCATTGCTCCTCCAGGAAAGAAATACCATATTATAGGGAATGTGGATAAATGTTCTCTGTCTGTGGTTGATAAATGCTGGTCTAGGCAACAAAGACAGGGAAAGTGTGCCTGGCATTGTCGTGGGGAGGAGGGAAAGACAGTATCCCCCAAAGCCTAAGATAGGAAGAATATGCCACCTCCACCCTCCAAAACACAAGTAAGAATCATCTGTCATATCTGCCTGGAATGAATAGTACTGGATGTTCTCCTGGACAAACGGCCCCTGCAAATCCCAAGGGGTGTTTTGCATATGCATCCCTTTGGGGGTCTATCAATATTGGTGCTGTGTTTACGAAACAAGTCATCACCAACCACAGTCTCTCTTTTCCCCTCTAGTTACCATATGTAAACACTTCTGTGATTCTAAGTGTGGGGTTTTCAGAAAGCAGTATATCTCGCTCTCTCCTCATGCATAGCAAGCATCCATTCCTGCTGTGAGGAGGCCTCTGGGAGGTAGTACAAGGCCATCGTCATACTTTTTCCACAAGAAAACCTGGGTCTTCCACTTAAATGACCTTCCAGTTTTGCAGACTTGGACCCAAAGAAAAGGTGTTTTCAACATCTCGCTACAAACAACTCAACTGCTCTAACAATGAAGTGGTATTTCCCCCAGGATGGAAACACGTGCTGGGGAGAATAAACAACCCTCTGAATGCTATCTGTAACAGCTCCATCTGCTGGTTCCCAGATAATGTTACAGATCTGACAGGTGGACATCGATCATATTGATCCAATAATAAACAGTGCTTTATAATAGAAGTCTTGTCGTCTTTCTTCTCAGTCCATCCAGAACTGCTCCTGGCCCAGATACCAGCCTGCATGCACAAACAGCAACTGGGGATCCTAAAATAGAGTGCAGGGCTCGCTTTGGAAGACAGTCAGGCTAAATACGGAACTCTCCAGAATAAAGGATGTGACAAAAAGACTGTCCTGCCCTCTTTGCGATTTTAGACAACACAACTTCCTCTTCCATTCCTTGGGTTTTCATACCCTAAGATGCAAGTAGTGACACTTGCAACTCAGGCCAAATGACGGTAAGAGGATTATAGTAATGAGGCCGTGCTTGGTATGCTGTGAGCTCCTAAAACCCATGAGTCATATAAAGATCAAGGCATTATAATTACATCTTAATATTCACCGACAGTTACCAGAAATGCCTAAAATCTCCCATTAATTCAGTGAGAATTAGATGTCTATCAGAGTTAGATACTACGATATGAAAAAAAAATAGGGGTGGAGAGAAAAGATGTGACAGAGTGATAGGAGATAGAGACCAAATATACAGAGTTCATAGTTGCTTCATCAGCAAAAAGAACAGTCCTAGGTAACTTGCTTGTTCTTCCTGTTCTATTCAATATATACATGCCCACTCTCTTAATGGGAATGCCATTCCAAATTATTACTTTCATCCTTTTTTATTATTTTTTAAGATTTTATTTATTTATTTGACAGAAAGAGATTACATGTAGGCAGAGAGGCAGGCAGAGAGAGAAAGGAGGAAGCAGGCTCCCTGCTGAGCAGAGAGCCCGATGTGGGACTCGATCCCAGAGCTCTGGGATCACGACCCGAGCCAAAGGCAGCGGCCTAACCCACTGAGCCACCCAGGCACCCCTATTTTCATCCTTTTAAAAGTCAAATGCCAGATGCTTACCATCAACTGCACATACTGCATAATACTCAGAGGCGGGCACTTGACCCGGACTAAACTTTGGCATTACAGGGTATGGCTTGGGGCTTTGGAGCCTCCAAGATCTTCATCATGCCTGACCTTAAATCATTCCAAGTATTACAGGGTGAACTGTGTCCTCTTTAAAAAAGTATATTGGAATCCAAACCCATAGTACCTTCTGAATGGGGCCTTCTTTAGAAATGGATTCTTTACAGAAGTAATTAATTAAAAGGTCACAAGGGTGAGCCCTAATCCCACATCTGGTTTTCTTATAAAAAGGGGAAATTTGGGAACATGGGCAGACACAGGCAGAGATAACACAATTTGAAGAGACACCAGGAGAAGAAGGCCATCTGCAACCCAAGGAGAAAGACTTGGAACCTTCCCTCACCACTCTCAGAGGGAGCCATCTCTGTGACATCTTAATTTTAGACTTCTATCCAGAACCACGAGACAATAAATTTCTACCATTTAATCCATCTAGTTTGGGATACTTGTTGCCTTAGCAACTTAATACACCAGGTAGACACACAATCTAAGTAAAATCAGTGAGCTTGTTAATTGATGGATGGATTGGTTGGCTGATTAACCAGTAGAATAATTTTAGAAGAAACAAGACAAGAGTCATTGTATTTCCTCTATGCAGAACATAATAACTGGGATAAATGGAAATGCCATTTCCTCTAAAGGGAAATCCTCACAATATAAAAAGTTCATATGCAAACAATTTTAAATTTAAGCCCAACAAGGTTTATAAATTCTCAGACGATCTTTAAACTGACAAGAGAAAAAAGGAAACTTTTTCCTCATTGCCAAATCCTTTATCAAATTCACTTCCATGATGCTTCCCATTGAAATTGAAAACTGTCAAAGAATCACTGAGATTTATGATGAGTTGTTTCTTTCCCCAACAGCAACATCAGCATCGGTTAAAATTTGACAACCATAATCTAGATGACAATTTTGTGATTGGGTCGAATGTAATTTGTTCTTCCTCCACTGCTGTAATTGTTCAGACCTTATCACTGACTTTATTGTGATATCAGCCATGATACCTTTCTCTCCCAAAAGATCTCCCGAAGAGCTAAACTCACCAGAGTCAGATAAATATTAACTTCTCCAGGAAAACCCTAGAGGGCTTGAAAGCAACCTTGTAATTCAGCCAATGGATTGCCCATCACCTATGGAAAGGTGCTCAGGATGGGGAAAGCATAACAAAGTAAAATTTCCTATCCTTATCTGTTCTTCCTAACAAGTGAACATGTCAGAAAGTTGGTGACCGTGAATCCAGAATAATTAGAGGAAATATCAATTCATTCACTCCCAATGTCTGTTCTAAGTGTTTTACTTCCAGCATTGCAGTGAGGCCAGATGATTTCTAGGAAAATTTAAGCTAAATGCTTCTTCTCCAGGTTGTGCAAGCCCAAGCAATATGTCATCCCTTGACATTCCTTTCCTTAGTAGGGACCTCATAACCTCCAGGAGAGATACAAGACAAAGAAGTAAGACAGGGCATTGATGACGATTAAAAAAAAAAAAAACAACTTACAGAGAACCCACTGTGATAAAAGCAGAACATCTCTACCCTCTAAGTGACCTTGAGCCTGCCCCACTTAACCACAGGATTCAATTCAACCCAGTCCTATTGCCATCTAGTGATTTCCTATCCATAAGAGAAATACACCATGGAGACACACCCCCAACCAGGAACCAAAGAATCAAGTTTCCCTTACATTTAAAATGCAATACTTCTCTAAACCAGTGTTACCTGAAAGTGACACAATCTTTCATCTCAAGCTTCTCAAGTCTTCTACTGCATCCTGTTTCTGGAAAGCAATTAAACAATCTATGAATCTGTTATTTATTTCATCCTGAATGCCAGTAGCCAAGATAGTGTCCCTCATCACCCCCAACAGAATGGACCATGAATCAAAGAGAAAGAAAACATTACAAGGGGAAAATTTTTAAGAGAGAAGGCGAAAACCCTTCTGGGTAAGGAAACTCCCCAGAATTTCTCCAAACTCTCCAGAATTTCTCCAGTGACAAAGTCATGTGCCATGATGTGTGCAATGGTCAAGAGCATGGCTTCAGATAGACCTAGTTTGAAATCCCAGTGTTTCTATAACGAGAGCCCATAATAATGATGATAATTGAAGTGAGAAGTTAGAAAGTGTCTGCCATGCGTTAAGCACCTGTGCTTTGCATACACTGTCTCATCCCCTTCTCACAGCAGACAAAGAGTAAGTTCTTTCATGATCTCCATTTAACCCCGGGGAGGGAATGAGGCACAAAGAAGTATTTTGCCCCAGGTCACAAGGAAGAAGAGAAACTCATGCCCATCCACTCTGACTCCAAATTCTATGTGTAAACTCCTTAAATATCAGGTTCCTTATCTTTAAAATCAAGGTAATAATTATCGTTCCCTAGTGTGTGAGGTATTGTGGGAACTAAATGAAATTATATATATAAAAGATGTTAGTACAGTGCCAGGGACATAGCAAGTTCAGTAAAATATGTTCTATTAAGATCCAATCCCCTATACTGGCTAGAACTTATACGGCGTCTACTACTAGTGGCCCAAAACTGTAGCTAATTTGTATTTATAGTTCCTCTCATTCTCTTTCTAAATTTGCATGGTTCTTGGAATCCAAAATCCCTGTTTGGAAAGAAGGCAATCCTGGCCTTAATATCAGCAGGCCTCTTCATTCATTTCAGAGAATCAGAGACCAAGATGAGCAATATTGCACTATTTCAAAGTACACTGCAAACCTAAGTTTACTCTAGGAGGATTAAAGACTTAGGGATCTTGTACATTCAGCCTCAACAGGGCTCATTTTACCTTCAAAACCCAAAACAAGTTCCTTGATTTTCCTCTCATCTACAAACAACTGGGTGTTTTTATGGACTGTAAAGGGCATTATGTTGGCTGCATATATTTGTCTTATAGGAAGTGTATCCAATGTCTGTCCTGAACCAGGAAGGACAAAATTTGGGACAAAGGACCCAGAATTGTGTGGCATTGTGTGGCTGTAGTTGTTGAAAAACTTAGCTCAAGACTTTCCATAAACACTCATGGATCCTGGGGCAGAATTGTCAACATTGGTTAATTAGGGGGTATTATGGTTAATTTTGTGGCTGGGTCACAGTGCCCAGAAATATAGTCAAATATTATTTCTGTGAGGGTGTTTTTGAATGAAATTAACATTTAAATTAGTGGACTTTGGGTACAGCAGTTTGCCCTCCCTAATGTGGGTGAGCCCCAACCAACCAAATGAAGGCATGAATAGAACGAGATTTGTATCCCTCCCCAGCACAGGAAGGAATTCTCCAGGGGCACCCGGGTGGCTCAGTCAGCCAGGCATCTGACTCAATTTCAGTTCAGGTCATGATCTCAGGGTTGTGAGATCAAGCCCCACATCCAGCTCCATGCCCAGCAGGGAGTCTGCTTGAGATTCTCTCACTCCTTCTCTCTCTGCTCCTCCCCAATGCACACCTTCTCTCTCTCTCTCTCTCTCTCTCTCTCTCTCCCTCTCTCACACACACACACACACACTCCAAAATAAATAAATAAATATTAAAAAACGAAAGATGGAATTCTCTAGCCTGATGGTCTTTAGACTTGAAATGCAACATCAGCTCTTCTGTGGGTCTCCAGCTTGTCAGCTCGCTCTGCACATTCTGGATTTGTTGGACTCTGTAGTCACATGAACCAACTTCTTAAGATGGATCTCTTTGGTCTTGTTTTGTTGTTTTTTTTTTAAAGATTTTATTTTTATTTATTTGACAGACAGAAATCACAAGTAGGCAGAGAGGCAGGCAGAGAGAGAAGGGGAGGCAGGCTCCCTGCTGAGCAGAAAGCCCATTGTCGGGCTCCATCCCAGGACCCTGAGACCGTGACCTGAGCTGATGGCAGACAGAGGCTTTAACCCACTGAGCCACCCAGGCACCCTCTTTGGTCTTGTTTTAATGCTGTGTTTTAAACTTCCTGAAACTGTGGAATTTGAGCTTTTTTTTCTTGTATTTGGTAATGAGCCACTCATTGTTGGTCAGAAATATATACAGAAGTCTTCCATGATAACTTAAGTTCCTGAGAACCACTGAGAATCACAAATTGTGCAGGTTCGTGGGCTCCTTTCAGGTTCTCATCATTTTCTATGTCTGACTTTTCCCTCAGCACTTTCTAGTACTCTGCTTGCCATGGGTAATTTGGATATCCCAAGCATCAAAAGAATGGTGTTAATTTAAAGTTTTTAATTCCATGGGTCCATGGTGGGGACCAAGGGAAAGGAAGCTCTTCTTTACAGAAAAATGCCAGCAAGTGCAGGCATTGGGATTCAGAGCAATGAGATTCAGGCAATGGATGCTAAAACAAGTGGCTGGAAATTATTGGGCAATATTTACACAGTGACAAAGAATATTGAAACAATACTAAAGTATTGCTTACTCCTCAGATTGCTTAATAATCATTTACTAATTCACATGGGTCAATCATCACCTTAACCAAGTGATCAAATGTAGTCTCACTAATAGAGGGATTAGCTTCCTAATGAGATTCAATGTGACATGCCACACATGTGATGTTCCCTATCCAGACTCGGATCTAGCATCCGGTTATGGCTGTGTGTGGCACAGAGGGGCAAGGGAAATGACACCAGGAGAAAACAGTCTGGCCGATCCAGAATGGGGATTGGCCTTAATTCCAAGTAGTTTAATGCAAAGAAATTGCCTTTACATAGAGCGATTCAGCATATGTGGCAAAGTGTTAATAATTGTTGAATCAAAGTTGAGGGTGTACACATGTTCCATCACTATTTTTCAACGTTTCTGTTTGAAAATACTCAGAAAAGGGACCAAGAAATGAAAAATAGCTTTCAGGTTTACTCTTCCCCTATCTCCACCAGCCCCTCCCAGCTTCTAGTAGAGCATGTGCTTTCTAGACTTGATGGGGAAAAAAAAGAATAGAGGGGAAAAAAAGGATGCATTCAATATTTTTAAACAGCTTTATTGAGATATTGAGATACTGAGACATACCATACAATTTGCCTAATTTAATCTGTATAAGTCAATGGTTTTTAGTATGTTCATAGAGTTGTGTGATCATCTCTCTACAGTGTTTTTAGAACATTTTCATTACCCCAGATAGAAACCTCCCACCCCTTAGCTATCATTCTTCAGCTGCCCCAGGGTCCCCAACCTTAGGCAACCACTAATCTAGTTTTTATCTCTAGATGCATCTGATTTTTACTTCTTGAAGATTTGACACATGTTACCAAATTCCTTGGCCACTGGCGATGCTTTAACAAAATGATCTGTGTCCTGCTGCATTTGTTCACCCAGGCTCTCTGCAAGAGATAAGAGGGAGCTGGTATCATTCTCAACCTCTGGGGGCCTAAAAGCCTCATAAGACCAGGCCTTCTGCCTTCCAGCCATACTAAGGAGTGCCCTGGAGGAAAAGAAGTGGGTCTGCTTTCAAATAAAATGGACCACCATTCCAGGTCAGATGAGCTCAGTTGACTCTTCCACTGGCTGAGGGCAGGTAGAAGGGGCATTGCATACTTGCAGAGTCTCCCCCACACCTCATTTGTGTTCTGATGATATCTGCAGATGCTCAGCGACCCCCACCATAGCTAGGTCACTGACTTTCCTCCATCTCAGCTCCATTTCCATGAAGCTCCCTTGGCCACCATGCATGATGCCCAGGTGAACCACAAGCAAGGCAGCTGTCTTCCTTGAATGGCTGGACTGCATAGCGGCCCAGGCATCTGTAAGGAGCAAGGAAGTCTTCCTGCAAGAACAATGGTAGAACTCTTCTTGAGACAATGCAATTACATTCTTGCTCAATTCAAAACAGTCTCAAGTTTTTGTTTCGGTTGATTTTTACTTTTAAGTATCAAGAACAGCTCACTCCTGGAGGCAAACAACACAAGCACCTTGTGGCTGATGTTAACCTTTGAAGAATTTCATGGAGGAAGGTTTTATCAGTGTTAAAAGTTCATGAATTTTGAGCCCATGGATAGAACAGCAATGTCTCTGAAGTAATACTAATATAAAAGACTATAGAACTAAGAAAAGACACTTCATGAACTGTGCTTAGGTCTGAGGACGTTGAAGTGTGTCATGTTTAGCCCTGGATTGCTAGCCAGATAAGCCCAATAAGAGGCCAACTGAGTTTTATCTTAAACAGTTGCATTTTATTTAAATCTTGCTCCCCACTGCATCTCTTTTATAATAGATTTTTATAATCATTTGCCTATTTGATGACCTGGTATATTTGCTATGTTTGACTAGGGCTTCCTACATGGAGAATGACATAAAGACTTATTTGATGTAGTCTTTGCTCACATCTCTGTTTTCCACCCCAATACCATATACACTCTCTAAGCTCACAGTGTGCATCTCTGTTCACTGTGTAGCCGGTGTCAGGGATATGGGCAGGAGAAACCACAAGTCTCCCTCTAGGGCATTTCCTAGACAAAGAGAGAAGGACTACAAATGTGAAGGTCTGCCTTCACATCCCCCTGTCCAATTTTGGGCATGAAACAATATTTTGAACCAAAGAAACCATTCATTGGTGATCCCAGAGTTTACATCTGGAGGTTAGGTAAAATC
The DNA here is from genome assembly GCF_964662115.1 of Mustela nivalis. NCBI lineage: Eukaryota > Metazoa > Chordata > Mammalia > Carnivora > Mustelidae > Mustela > Mustela nivalis. Next base: position 99,359,057 of record NC_139027.1, read on the forward strand.
GAAAATACACTTTAGATTTGGAAATTTAACCATAAATAAAGGCTTAAAATCCCAGAAAAAAAAAAAAAAAGAATGAAATGCGGTAGTAATCTTCCAAGATCAACGGCTCCCACAGGCTTGAGGGTAGCCCCAAATCCCTCTGCAGTAACTGAATATTTCTGGTAGCTCACTCTATAGCCCAAGAGAGCAGACCTGGGGAGGTACTGTTTGTGCTTGGCACTTAAGGTTAAGAGCTTCATTTTATAGCTCCTTTTTGCACCTGTTGAATGAGTCCCCCCCCCCCATATCCACTCCCCCCTTCTCTCCCACCCTCTTCCTACAGCATCATTTTTCTGTCCTTAACTGCCACCTAAGGACCGTTATCCAGTGCACACAGACCCAGGGTAACTTGTAATAGTGAAGTCAAATGCTTATGTTTTTCCCTGCAGTAGGGCAACATTTTTCATCTCTTATTTTCCTTGGCCAGATGGAAGATGTCATTCAGGGAACCCCAGGTGTTTTGAAGATGAAAAGGAAGGTAGGGGGCCTGGCTCAGTGCTTATTAACCACAGAGAGAATTTGGTTCACTTCAAGAAATAGTAAAATAATGGCACAGGAGAGACAATGACTCTTAATGAATTCATGTGAGTAAAGTGTAAGGTGGCCAGTCCACGGACATGCAGTCCCGAGGCCTTCTTCTGGAAGAGACAAAACAAAACAATTGTTTTCTATTACTACACAGTATTTACCTCCCTCTCCTGAAGCAATTTCATATCCAATGCCAGGATTGCCTCTGTCTGAGTGCTTTGGCTCCCATTTAATTTAAATAAGGTGGGTGATATCTGACACTGGAGTCCACAGTCCGGCTTGAGGTAGGACTAATCTCTGGTGCTCCCTCAACCAGATGAACAGTTCCACCTCCAACTCTGCTTTCAGAAACTCCCTCCCTAAGGAGCCAGGAGGCCCCCACCCTCACATCCCACAGGGCTGAACATCTTCAGCTTTCAAATACCACCTTTCAGACCAAAGTCCCATGGAACGCATCACCCGCCTGGAAAATAAAACAGCCTCCCAGGCCCTGGGGGGGGGGGGGTAGGAAACAGAAAAACTACGGAAATAAATCCCAGAGGCTGCCTCTAATCCTGGACAGGTGGCACCTTGGCACAAGTGCACTGAAATCACTTTCTTCCTAGGCTGCAGAGAGCTGGATCCCTTTCCCAGAAAGACCAACACCCCTCAATCTGGAGGGAGAAGGCGTCCTGGGGGTGGAGCCTAAAGCCCAGAGCGAGAGGTCTGTGACCTCCCGCGAAGTCGTGCTATCCGCCTTCGGTCGGCGTATCTAATGTAAACGCTGTTTCACACATAAATAACGTGCCACATCTGGCCCTTCGGTTTTATGGCGTCTTAGCGACCAAGCAATTTATAGATGGCGACCTTGTTAACCAGCAGCCGAGCTCTTCAGGGACTGCAGCGTCCAAGGCACCGCCGCGGCCGAAGAAAGGCTAGAGAGTGGAGACTCCCGGGGTCCCAATCTCCAGCTCAGAGGGGCGCTAAGGAGAGGGAACCTACCCGCCCTTTTGGGGGGGTGAGGGCCAAGGCAAGGTGGTAGCCCCCTCCCCCAAGCCGGCCATGTGGCAGTGAAAGAGCCATCGAAGCCCAAGTGTGTTTGCGCTCATACCCAATTTATTACCGCTGAACATATGGCCAATATTTTGACTCACGTCAGTCGGGCAAGGAAAACAAACAGAGCGCGCGCGGCGCGGGGGAACGGCCCCCTCCGCGGAGGCTGCGCTGCCGCCGCGGGGCCGGGAGCCGGGAGGGTGGGGCCGCCGGGCGGGGAGTTGGGGCCGGGAGGGGGAGAGCTCGCCGGCCGGCCGCGCCGCGCCACTGCCCGAGCGCCAGCCACTTTGCGGCTCGGGATAAAGAGCGGCCGGGGACCCGCACGCTCGCCGAGCACCCGCCCAGCGGCGCGCCGCGCTCCAGGTAAGCAAGCCTCCTGTTGGAGCGCGGGGCCGGCGTACGGGGGGGTGCGAGGAACGCGGCGGAGCCCGCGAGCCGCAGTGGAGCCAGCTTCGCCCCTCGCTGTCAGGAGCTGGCCTCCCCTGCCGCCGCGGATCGGGACGCTCTCCAGGCACGGTCCTTGCGGCGGGCGAGGGGAGAGGTTTCTCCGGGCACTGCCATCCTCGCCAAGCTGTGCCAGGCTTTGGGGTCCTCTGCGCGCCCTCTGGAGCGCCCCTCCCTCTCGCTGCGCCCGACTCGGCTGGGTCCCCTAGCCACGGAGTCCGGAAGCAGCAGGTGGGCAAGTGCTGGGCGTCTGAGGTCTTCCTCTGACTCCTCAGGTTCTGGGGGGCGGGGGCAATCGGGGAGGGGCCGGCCCCGCCCGTCGCGCCCGCGGACAGGAAAAGTTTTACCTGCCGCCGAGGCCAGGTGCTCCCGCCGTCGCGCGCTTCCCCGCGGGGCCGCGGAAATGGGTCTGCCCTAAGGGGCTGGGCAGGTGCGCGGCCGGGAGGAGGGCCGCGGTGTTGTTCCCGGCCCCGCCCCGGAGGGCGCGTGGTGGAGGAGGGGCGCTTGGAGGGGGGCTGGTCCGGGTAGGTGGAGGGCTAGATAAAGACGCGCCTTGAAACGCGGCGTGGCTGTCGCGGCGGCGCCGGGGAGTGGGAGGAGGAGCGGGCGCGCCGGGCGCCTCGCCAGCCCCCTCCCCACTGCTGGGTGCCGGATGCTCCAGGGCTGCCCTGGCTGCTCTAAGGGAGGGCGCACCTCTGCACCCACCTCCGCCTGGTGAGTCTCCCCTGTGCGCCGTGGGTGCTCGGGACTGGGAGCTAAATCCGAGGTAGAAGTCCCGAAGGTAATTTGGAGGTGGTACCTAGTGGAGAAAGAGATTCTCCTCCCGCGGAACCGGGCCTCGAGGTGGAGGGGCTATGAGCAGGAGTAGGGTAAGTGGCGGGAGTCGCAGGCAGGAAGGTCCAGGGCTGGGGGGCCAAGCAGTGGTCTGGGATCGCGGCGGAAGGCAGCCTAAACTCGGACTTTGAGGGGATGAGTGTCGCCCGGGCCGCGCCGGGCACCAGACAGTTCTCATTTACGTCAGTAGAGATCGCCAGAGCATCAGAAATGAACCTCGGTGGGGTCTGCTGAGGTCCCGGTTTCCCAGGGGCTCTCTCTCCGCTCCAGCCCCTTTCCCCAGCCACACAAGAACACTACAAGGAGCAAGGAGCCCTTTGGCGCACCTCTCGGGCCTCCTCGACGCTGGTGGCCTTGGGGGGTAGAAAGGGAGCGTTGCGTCTGAAGGAGGGTCGCAGACCTCTGGCGTTCAAGATTGGAGACCTGAGAGGAAGATGCCCAGGACCCCCTCCCTCTAGTGCCTGAGGGCCCTCACAGGTCGGTTCCTCGTCCCTCCCGACCCCAGCCCTTCTCAGCGCAGGCGAGAACTTGGCTTCCCCGCGCCGGCGACGACTATATTTCACATCAGCCCGCCTGACCCAGCGTTAAGTGCTGCATACTAACCGGTTAGAAGAGGCCGGTTGGTGTTCGAAGTCTTGTGGTAATGATTTTGTCACGTGCTAAGAAGTAAATTCAGATAAGAACATGCTTTCAGCGCCGTGTTTCCTTGAGAAACCCAAATCTTCTGCATTGAAATCGCCCTTATCGGGGGAAGGTCGGGCTTGGCTGGACGAACGTTCCTGAAGGCAACACTGACGCTGCGTAATCTCATTGTAACATATTTAATCATCAGAGCAGCGCGAACGAATAAAGCAAAGGGGTTCGCCCTGGGGGGACATGGCGTTTGGTTTCCCCAATAAACCAGTGACAATGGATTGGCTGGGACAGGCTCATTTGGCCCAAGGGGAGCTTAGAGCCGCATTTTTAAAGAAAACATTGGAGGGAGGCCGGTTCCATTTTGTAATGTGCCCGGAGCCACATTTCGTGTTCAATTTAACATCCATGAAAGTTAAACGGCTTTTCTCGCCTTTTATTTTATTGGAAGCATTTTCAAAGATCTCATTAAAGTGCATTTATCAAAGTCCTAACATATGTCCGCGGGGTCTTACGCCCACACAATGAGGCTGATTAATAGGAAGAGAAATCCTAATTTCTATTACAATTTTTGTCCTCAGGAGATAGCTGCCGTTCTCGTTTTCTCTCTCTCTTTTTCTTTTTCTTTCTTTCCGTTTTTTTTTTTTTCCAGATAATTGGGAAAGTGATGTATATTTCACCTTGGAAAAAAAAGGATAGGGGAAGGTAGTTCACTGAGATGACAGCAAGCTGCACCCACAATTAACTGCAGGAGAAATCCAGGCTCCAGGTGCCAAGATCGGGTCTTCTCTCCGTGGTTTCTCAGAGTGGCTGCAGAGCAGGGGTGGGGGGGACACTTTCGCCCCAGACACAGAATCTGAGCTCCTTCTCTGAGCCTGGAAAACTTATTTGCCCAACACCTTCTTGGTGACTTGGAAAGATTGTCCTTCTGGGAGGCACCCACTCATTCTTCCCCTTCTGAGGTCAATTTTAAGATTTAACACAGGATTAGTCAAAGAAAGAAAAAAAAACTCACCTTATACTTGAACCCCAAGTGGGCTAGATTTTCTTTCCATTCATGCTAGCCCTCACTTTTTGGTCCATCTGGTCCAATGGCTGTGGTTCTCTTCTGCCAGAGATTTGTTCCTGTCGTGGCCTAGCCTCAGAAAGTTGCACACGGGCAGAGCTTTAGGCCTCCCCAACACAGGCTGCAAGGAGTCACTTTCTTTCTCCCGGGAGCAGAAGGCATGCCAGTCGGTGCTTGGACCCACCGGAGACAAGCCTGACTTTCAGTTTTCTGGTTAGGAAAGGTCCCTGTTTGGGGTGGTACCCTGGGCCACACTCCTCCACTTTTTTCATCTGGAGGTCAGAGCTGACACCTGCTTCCTGAAGCGCCTGTTCCAGTACCTGGTATCGAAGCCACCATTGGGCCGCTTTGGAGGTGCGCATCTTAAAGGTGCACGTCTTTATCACCAGGCTCAGGGACCAGACTGGGCGACATTTTCCTTCCTTCCCCATTGATTTCGAGTGCACGCCACGCTCTGAGTCTCCAACCCGCGATAAAATAAACCTTCCCCCTCCGACAAAACCTTTGTGTCCTCGCGGCTAATCCTCGCCAGAGCAGGAAGGTGCAACGCGCTTTGTTTCGGGAGTGAATGAAGACAAACGCTTGCACCTTGGCGCTAACCAGACAATAAATTAATCCACTTGAACGTTGTTATCCGAGATGGGATGTGCGGGGGAATGAGAGCTCAGCCACATACTGTACAAGGGAAGGAGTTTCTTTTCAACCTCTTTTCATTCCAAAATAAGAAGAAGAAGAAAAAAAAAGAATGAAGTCAAACAAATCAGTGTTTCCAAATAAAGGGGAAAGGCCTTGTATTTTTAATGATTGGAGGCGCTTTTGTGGGTGGGAAGGGCAAGGGGGTGCCACTTAGGGCTGAGGACGCTTTAGGTTCCTCAAGGCCACCCCCCCTTTGGAGCTGGCCTGCAAGGCGCTCCCCCAGAACTTTTTCTGCCCTAAACTGCCCAGGAGGACGCGCCTAACCAGCAAGGTTTCACCAGCGGGAAAAGGGACGGATGTGAGCGGGACACCTCCCAAGAGGCCCTCAAGCCCAGAAGAGAGATGTGGAGGTGTGGGGGCGGGGCCGAATGCCTCCCCAGCACGCCCACTTTATCCACTAGCGCATCAAGCCGGGCCCCCGCGCGTGGGGTGTGCCCAGGCCTCTCCTCACTTTCCCAAATTATCTTCCTTTCTTTCCTCGTTTGCTGCCGTTCGGACCTCACCCCTCCCCCAACAGGGGGCGTAAAGCCGCGGTGTGGGGAAACTGAAAAACTGGGAGGCAGGGAGCCCCAGGGCCGCCCCCTCGCTCCGGAGTTCAGAAAAGGCGCTCGTGTTTGAGCTACCTGGGAAAGTAAACAGGTAAACACTGGGTCGACTTGGAGGGCCACTTGTCCTGGAGTGGGGCCACTTAGCGTGTGTACATTCACCTCCCCTCATGGGCCTCCGGCGATTATTCAGCTTCCCCGCCGCCCTCTCCAGCCGCCTGCGCTTCAATCCCTCCGGATTGAGGAGGAGCTTAGCCGCCTGAGAAGCCTCCCAGAAGAAGTTCCCTCTAGACTCCGGGGAGAAAGATTCCCTTCCTCTTCTCCACCTCCTCTCTGGGCCTGCAACTCCCTTTGGACCCATACTAAACGTGGGAAGAAGAAATATGGAGTGTTTTGTAGGACACCTGGAACCCCATCTTTGAGAATAAAGACCAGGGACGGGGAACCTCTAGCTGCTCCGATGACCCTGGCAGGGGGTGCTAGGTGGTGTTGTACACCAAAGACAGCCAGACTTATCTCGGGCCTAGAACATGCTGCGATCAGACTTCCGGCGTCCATCTCCACCTGCCCAAGTTTTCAGCCGCACAGGGCCGGTGGCAGAACGCTCACGAGCTCCCCCGCGCCGCTGCTTACAGAACTTAAAGCCCCAACCCAAACAAGATGGAACCAGGACATTGTCTTCTCCTGGCTGCTGGAACCTGGAGAGAATTTACTAGAGTCCCAAGCGGAGGGAGATTAGAGCACATCCAGGCAGAGCTGAAACTGGTGCAAGGCGACACTGTTTGTTTAGAATGGACAGGGTGGGGATGGCGGAGACATCAATAAAGAATTCTAGAGATGGGGCAGAGCACAGATTTGGGTTTACAGCTTTCTGGGCGCGCGAAATCTCGCCAAACTGGAGATCTCAGCTGGAAAAGACTGGGCTGTGGTGCTCCCAGAGAGACCTCTTGAGGAGTCCTCGGAATGCAATCACCTGTTTAATATTTGTGTGGAAAGGTGTGTTTGGTTGTATTCCCCCGGCTCTTCCCGGCCACATGAAATCGGGAAGAACTTCCAGCGTGCTCTGGCAGAGGACTTGCCACTGGCTGCCAGCTGGTCCCACGCCGGCCTCCCAGCATCCGCAGGCCACTCCTGGGGGACTTGCATTTTATGATCTTCCTCTAACAAGCAGAGTTTCTCCCCTTCAATTATGAGCCTCCCAGCGGTCTCCCTGCGCCTTTTCAATTGCAAATGTCAGCGCTTTGGAAGCGGTCGCGGGAACCACACGGGCAACGAAGCGATTGGGGAAAATGGACTGGTGAGGTCTCAGGAGAGAGACCCTGAGCGCAGTGGACCTCGCTCCACTGGGTGCAGAGCGCGGTGGCTGGAGGCCAGGGGGAGGCTCTTGAGACCAAGAGAAGGAAGGAAAAAATGCAACCCCAAGTCCGGGAGATGGCTGAGGGAGCTGATACCCAGGCGTTGGCCTGTGCTGACAGGCAAAGTGTGGCCGCACAAGTGCTCTTGGAAGGGGACACTGTGACCTGAGGTGTTGGAAGATCTCTGGCTAGTGGAGACCGAAGGACAGACACAGTGGGGAATGGAGCTGGTAATGAGCTGGAGGTCTCCTTCTATAGGCACCATGGTCAGCTCTCCCTCTCCTCTCCTCGATGAATTCCCAAGAGTCTGGAAATTCTGTCTTTCCTACAGACAACTGTAGGAAAATTTGTCTCTCAGGTACTATGCCCACTGAGGAGGCTCCCAGGGAGAGGGGGAGGGGCCCAAATCAGCAAGGCAGGCCGATTAGATCTTGAGGGAAAGGCCCTGTATATTGGTAAAGGGAGGGGAGACCTTGTGCATGGAGCTAGGTGGTTCCAAGGTAAGGAAAAGAACAAACTCTGAGAAGGCATCTGGGGGTGATTCCTTCCCCCATCAAAGATGGGTCTGAGGTTATGCAAAAAGGGACACATCTTACCAAAAGACAATTTTTCATCCAACCCAAGAACTGATCTGTCCCAACCAGACTCCTTTCTGGCCCTTCCCTATCCCTGGAGCCTGATCCCCCAGATATCACCCCCCTTGAGGGAGAGGAATAAGGGGAGGGACCACAGGAGGGACTTTTCTGCAAGGCTTGGGTTGAGGAACTTTTTCTCGCCAGTTATTTATTTTGCAATGGACTAACAATGGCTGGGGAAGGCCCAGCCTGTCCCTGTTTCCAAACTCTACCCGCCCCCCCCCCACACACACACACTCCTGAAGAACCAACTTCCCTCCTCCGACAGGACAGGGCGGGGAGCTCCCACGTGAAAGGGGGAAGGGGGAGGCAATGGGGAGAGAGGCTGAGAAAGACAGACTGGAGAGAGAGGAAAAAAGCACGAAAAGTAATGAGTTCGAGGAACACGATTCAAACCAGTTTCTAATTCTTGCAGGGAAAAAAGAGGAAGGAGGGGGAGAAAGGAAAAAAGAAAAAGTAGGAAGAGAAAGAGAGGAATGGGGAGCGTCGACATGAAGGGGTTTCCTTAATATTGTGGACGGATTCAGAAATGAATGAAGAGATAGTCCATTGAAAAGGGTTGAACGCCATGACAACTAGGAACAGCCTTAGATTTATTCCAAACAGTTAGGACACGTTGAAAGAGAGCGTCAATCATGTATTATTTCGCCACTGAAATAAATGCAAAAACCGAGCCGGGACAAAGGCTTCCAACGGGAGCGGGACATTTGTCTACATTTCGCTCATTGTCCGCAGCTTAGCAATCGGTTTGTATTTGTGTTTGCCCGGGTCCGACCACCCAGGACGCGCCGACGAGGGGCTCGCTCTAACCTGGGCCATTGTCACCCACGTCACATACTGGGGGCGAGGCAGCCAGGGCTACAGAAAGCCGCCGAGCGGCTCGGGGAGAGGCGCCCTCACCGGGCGCTGGCAACCCGGGGGTGGCAGGGGCGCGGCGGCGGCCGCAGCTGCGCGCGGAGAGAACCGAGCCCCGCGCGCTTCTTTGCCGGCGCTGGGGCGGCCGCGGCTAAGACCAGAGGGGAGGGCGAGACCCGGACCCCGCGTGCCGCCTTTTCTGCTCCTCCCCACCACCACCCCGCACCCCACCCCACCCCCCCACCCCCCGGCAAAGCACCTTCCTGACGCTTTTCTAGGACCGACGGGAGCATCAGGTAGCAAACCTTCCCCTCACCCACTACCCCCCCAAACCAAAAAAGAAAAAGAGAAAGAAAAGGAAGGAAGGGAGAGAGGAAGGAAAGGGAAAACTGCAAAGAAGGGCAGAAGTACAGCTTGGGCTTCTCCTCAGCGCCTAGGAGAAGGTGCTGTCCCAGGAAAGTTCAGTCCCCAGGCTGGCGAGAGGTTAGGAACCTCACACAATCCTAATGCAAGCTGGGAGCCTGGAGCAAGTGCTCCGATCGCGCCCCTGGGGCAACCAAAGGAGACGAAATTTAAGGATTTGCTTTGGAGAGGAAAACTCCAAGGAAAACAGCACCATCCGCCCGGCATGCGACCCCCTCCCCTGCGGTTTTCGGGGTCCTCACCCGGGCTGGATGCAGCTCCCCTGACCCCCACCCCACCCTTCCCCTCTTCCTTCCCGCCGCCCCCACCGCTGCTAGGAGGCCGAAGAGGGAGGAGGGCTGGAGAGTGAGGCATAATAAGGGGCAGGAAGGGCGCCGGGCCGTCTGTCCTTTCCTCCACCCAGAGAACGCGGCCGGCAGAGCCCAGAAGCTACGGGGCCGCGGACCGAACCCGGCCCAAGTTCGAGTTCCCTACCCCCACCCTACCCCTCCCCTTCCCCACTTCCCTTCCCGGGCTGCCCGCAAAGCAAGTGAACTGCGCTGTGCTCCCCGGCCGCTTAGAAATGGAAGGGGGTTGGGGAGAGAAAGAGGCGGAGTGAAGGAAATAAATAAGTCTTTAGCAAATAAAGAGTGGCTGGAGGGGGGTGGGGTCGTTTGGTGGTGGCTCCGGCCGGCCGGAGCCGTTCCCTCTCCTGGGTTTCGGGCTCTTTCGGCGTTAACTAGAATCAATTACTTGCCTTGTCATTTCTAGTACTCATCCTTAAGCCTCAACCAAAATATTGACCTAGGAGGCTTACAGAAGTTGGGCTCTTGCCATTTGAACCGGATCTTGTTTAGGGAACCACCAGCGATGAGGAGGAGAGATTTCCGCGGCTCAGCCTTCGCCCCCTCCCCCTTTTCCAAAGGCGCCACAAATCGCCAATTTTCCGGCTTGCTGGGGGCGGGCGCCCGGGGGCGGGGAGGTAGGAACCGGTGAATGTTAAGGAGGATTTTGTTGTTGTTGTTGTTCCTCTTGGTTTCTGTTTTGTTTTCTCTCCTCCTCCCCCGCTTTTTTAAAGATGCATTTTGTTAAAACGGCCTTTTCAAGTGTGTGGACTCTCGAGCGACGCGGTGGTCCTTTGTATGTAAATAGTGGGTAAAAAAGGCTCGCCCCGTCTTTGCAATTAATTGACACGTTACACCTCTCATCTTGCTCTAGAGGGCCGTTGGCTGGGAGCGCGGAGCTCCCCAAAACCCACAATTTCACATCTGCAAATACTGTCTTCATCCACTTGACTTCCAAGACCCGCCCACACGTGTCCAACCTTTGCGTTTTAATGTCTCCCCCCCTTTTTTTTTCCACCCTTCTCTCGCTCCCTCTCTCGCTCCCCCTCCCTCCCTCTCTGTTTCCCTCCCTCTTTTTCTCCCCCTCTTCTCCCCCCCTCTCCCCAGGTTCGTGAGTGGAGCCCAGCCTTATATGGACTGATCGCTCGGGCAATGGCCCATTTTTTCCTCGCCACCAGCCGCCACCGCGCGCCGAGCGGCCGCCGGAGCCCGAGCTGACGCCTCCTTGGCACCCCTCCTGGAGTTACAAACTAGGGCCCGGCCCGCAGCGCTCGGCGCGCAGGCTGCCCATTCCCTGCGTCCATTTCCTCGTGGTTTCAGAGAAGACACAGGAGCTGCGTTTGGGCTCCCCCCCCCCTTCCTTATAGTTTCTTTCTCTTTTTTTAAAATAATAATTATCTCAATTATTAAAGCCCACCCCCCTCCTCCCCTCCCCCTTTCCCTTCCCCCATACCCCTTCCCCGCCCCAACTGGGGAGCGCCACGAACTGACCAAGTGAAGCTACAACTTTGCGGCATAAATTGCGGGGTCCCGAGCCATGTCGCTGACCAACACAAAGACGGGGTTTTCGGTCAAGGACATCTTGGACCTGCCGGACACCAACGATGAGGAGGGCTCGGTGGCCGAAGGGCCGGAGGAGGAGAGCGAGGGGCCAGAGCCCGCCAAGAGGGCTGGGCCGCTAGGGCAGGGCACCCTGGACACCGTGCAGAGCCTGCCCCTGAAGAACCCCTTCTACGACAGCAGCGACAACCCCTATACGCGCTGGCTGGCCAGCACGGAGGGCCTCCAGTACTCCCGTAAGTAGCGAAACTTGGCCGCCGCGGCCGTGGCGCCTCTCATCCTGTGGCCGCAGCCCGGGCTGGAAGCTGGGGGAGAAAGGGAAAGGAGCCATTTAAACTCGATCCCTTGCCTGCTCCTCTAGAAAAATTTTTAACACTTGTTAATAATGCCCTAACTCTTTCCTCCTCTTCAACCCTCCCCCCACTGCCCCAGTACCGGAAAAAGACTTGGTCTCAGATATTTTTCCAAAGCAAGAAATTAGGAAAACGAGGGGGAGGGGAATACCTCCCAAGGGCTGCTTACAGATGTCAACCCAGGACTGATGGCTCCGGTCGGAAGCCCCCCATCCCCCTCAACCCGACAGCCGGGAGGGACTGGCCTGGAGCACTGGAGCGAGCCAGCAAACCTCGGGGTACGGGTAGAAGGTGGGGGAGGCTCCCGGTAGCTCGGGTATAAATAGCTCACCCTGCCCCCTGCACGATCATAGAGGACGCTTTGTGCAGTGCGGAGGGTGTAGAGAAAGTCCGAAAGCAAAAACGAAAGCCCCCAAAAACCTGCCTTAAATGGCCGAGCCGATCAATGCCGGGATTGTGGGGTTTTTCTTTTAAAAATCTGCCCACGTCCCTCCAGAGAGGAAACTGCTTAAGGGGGCCGGAGCCCTTAACTCGCGATGATCTTCTCTGCGCTCCACTACCCCCAAATACGCACCCACACTGTGCGAACCCCTAGAAACGCGAGCCTGGAGCCCCCATTCCTGTCGCTTCGCCTCTTTCCGCTGGGGGAAACCAACGGTTTTGTTGCGCATGGAGCAGGGCGAGGGTCAAGGCGAAGGCAGTGGGGCCGGGCTGCCCCGCGCGGAGGGCAGAGGGCGCACGGAGTAGCCGAGGCGCACAGGGTCTGGCCCCGCCGGCGCGCGGCCTCCAGGCGCCTGACGCGCTTCTCTCTCCCCCAGTGCATGGGCTGGCGGCCGGCGCGGCGCCCCAAGATTCAAGCTCCAAATCCCCGGAGCCTTCGGCCGACGAGTCACCGGACAATGACAAGGAGACCCCGGGCGGCGGGGGGGACGCGGGCAAGAAGCGGAAGCGGCGGGTGCTCTTCTCCAAGGCGCAGACCTATGAGCTGGAGCGGCGCTTCCGGCAGCAGCGGTACCTGTCAGCGCCGGAGCGGGAGCACCTAGCCAGCCTCATACGCCTCACACCCACGCAGGTCAAGATCTGGTTCCAGAACCACCGCTACAAGATGAAGCGTGCCCGGGCCGAGAAAGGTATGGAGGTGACGCCCCTACCCTCGCCGCGCCGAGTGGCCGTGCCCGTTTTGGTCAGGGACGGCAAACCGTGCCACGCGCTCAAAGCCCAGGACCTGGCAGCCGCCACTTTCCAGGCGGGCATCCCCTTTTCGGCCTACAGCGCGCAGTCTCTGCAGCACATGCAGTACAACGCCCAGTACAGCTCGGCCAGCACCCCCCAGTACCCGACAGCACACCCCCTGGTCCAGGCCCAGCAGTGGACTTGGTGAACGCCCCCCCTCTGAGACTCGCGGCCCTAGGCCCAGGCCCCACCCCGGCGGCGGCGGCAGCGAGGAGGACTCGGTCCTTACGGTGGCTATTATTATTATTATTATAATTATTACTATGGAGTCGAGTTGACTCTTGGCTCCATTGTGGAGGCGCCGGGAGGTTGCCTGCGTCTCCCTGGAGTGGCAGATTCCATCCACCCATCTCTGCCCCATCCATGCCTCTCTCGTTTTCAACCTTTGGAGAGGGCTGAACTATAAGCCGTGTTTACAGAATGTTTGCGCAGCTTTGCTTCTTTGCCTCTCCCCAGGGGGACCAAATCGTCCCCGACGTTAATGTCCTCACTTGAGAACGAGAAAAAGACCAACACACCCTTCCCCCGCCCCGCTTTTGTGAATTTTGTAAAATATGTTTGTGTGAGTAGCGATATTGTCAGCCGTCTTCTTCTAAAGCAAGTGGAGAACACTTTAAAAATATAGAGAAATTTTCTCCTTTTTTTAAAATAAGAAAATGCTAAATATTTATGGCCCTGTAAACGTTCTGACAACTGGTGGCAGATTTCGCTTTCGTTGTAAATATCGGTGGTGATTGTTGCCAAAATGATCTCAGTCCAGCGGGCCTGTTCTCCCTCCGGGCCCAATACCTTTCTTTGTGGGTTTTTGTTTGTTTGTTTGTTTATGTTTGGTTACCCCTGCTTTCTTTTCCTTTTATATTTTGTTCAGTGCAAACATTTCTCAAATATGAAAAAGGAAAAAATGTGTAGGCGAGAAGCCCCCTTGCCCCACCTCCGGGTCCTGAGCCCTGGAACTTGGAGCTCAGCGGTTCCTTGCGGTTCCCCTAGAGCGCCGGGCGCTGAAAGCTTTCGATTTTTTTAAATAAGAATTTTAATAAAAATCCTGTGTTTAAAAAAACCAAGCCCGACCCTCCCGTTTGTCTTACTTTGTCGCCCTGCGCCGGGCCTGAGGCCTAGGGCAAGGACCCCGGCCTGGCCGCTAGCCGCGATCTCACTCGCTATTCACTTCGGGGTCTGGAACCAGGGGCACCGGGGGTGCTGGAGAGGCTCTCCGAACAGGCCTAGCTCGGGCGGGCCAGCCAGGTTCTGCGCCTTGGATTCCCGGCTGGGGCAGGAGCGGTTGGCCTCGGGCCTTCGAGCCGTCCACCAGAAGCCCGAGGTCGCCCACCCTCTCCCGGGCCTCTCCCTAGGCCTCGCGGGCTGTGTGGCAGGAGGAAAAGTGACTTTGGAAAATGCCAAGGCGAAGGGAGCAAACCCCCCTTGCTCGCCCAAATCTACGAGTGGCTCCTTCAGCCTGAGAAGCTGTTGAAGCCACTACAGTGGATGACTTTCACTTTGTTGCATTTGATTTACCTCGCTCAGAGAAGGGGGGTGGGGAGGCTGAGGTTGAGACTGGTCAACTTTCTCTCTACTCCCCACCCCCTTTGCAAAACCCGCCGTCTAGAGGCGGCCTGGGAGACCGCTCTAAGATCAGGGGCGAAACAGAGGGAGAGGCGAGTTTCGGGGTGCTTGAAGCCTTGCAATGGTGTGACTTGCGGGGACCAGGGCTCAGGGGATGGAGGGGGACTGCTGCAGCTTCCTCTAGGCTCTTTGGTCCCAGAGAGCCAGCGGGCAGGAGTCAGTGACAACCACAACCCCTACAAAGGGAAACTTCCCTCCTTCCTTCCACACCCCCCCCCACCCCGTCCTTTCTGGGTTCCCAGCCCCAAAACCCCAGGCTGGATCCCATGCCTCCACCCCTTCTAGGATCTGGCGGTGCGCGGCCCTCCAGGCCAGGTCTTCGGCTTGAAACTGAGCGAACTGCTTGCTTTGAAAGTAGGGGTTTGAGGTGGGGTCGTGTGCCCCGGCCTGAAGGCTGCGGTGAGGGGAGCAGGAGGCAAAGAAACAGCCCCCGGTTCGCCCGGGGGAGGGCGTGTGGGCCGGTCCCTAATAGAGAACCGATTCTATCCCACCCTCGTTGTACACAGATCTCCTTGGCGGATGCTGGCACACACTTGCCCATGCGGGGGAGCGTCTCAAGGGGCCACACTTGCGGGGAGGGGGGTGCTTCTCTCCTCTGTCTCAGGGATTTCCGAAAATACCCAAGTCCCTGTAGCTCAGAGCCCAGCGGGTGCGGAGATGCCTCGGGATTGAAAGTCGGCCCCATTTGGAAATTGTATCTCCTGTTTTCTCTTGAGCTCCACCTTCATAGCTGGGGAGGGGAGGAGGGGGTGGCGAGGAGGCCGAGCAAGGCAGCGGTCCCAGCTGACTTTCTCGCTCCCTCTAGTTGATGATCAGATTTAATTCAATATCTAAAGTAAACATGATTATCCGTGTGACCAAATCTGCGCGTCAATAGCACTCAGCTCAACACGCCCAGGGACGTGATTACACGTTATTTCTGCGTTGCGCACCCGCCCCTGGATAATTGAGGGCGCTGAAGTCTTTCTAATATCTTACTAAATGTCCTTCCCCATCTCCAGGTTCATGCGGGTTCACTCAGGTTTTCTAAATACTGAGAAGTCTCCCTTTGTTCCCTACACTAGCCTGGAAACGTTTGGGTTTTAGTTCTTGCTGCTTATAAAAGCCCAGAGAATTCTCCCTAAATCATTTATTGTATAGTAGTTGGATGCCCAACTTGCCCTGACACCAACCACTGAAGATGCCACTGGTAACTTTCCTGTAACTCCCCAATGCATTGGGAAGGGATGTAAGACTTCCGAGCCTCTTGGAGAGGGGTTGTCAGGAGGCCCCAGGCAGGGCCCCAAGATTCCGGTTGATTTTAACTGTCCTAGGCCTAGGGCTTCCGGGGGCCAATAATGATCATAGGAGCCCTCCCCCCACCCAAGCCTCCAGGGAGGAAGGAGGCAAAGTGGAAGGTCCAAATTCTGGAAGGTTTTCACTATGTGTGCGCTGAGGGCTGAGTGCGCATTGAGGGTGCATTTTGGGCGGTGGCCAGGCCTTCAGGCCTGCAGTCTGGCTGTGCGCCCCTGAGGCTGGGAGCTGGGGAGGTGGGTCCAGCGCCCGCCTCTCTCTGTCCCCGGGTCCCTATGGAGTCAATAAAAGCGCCCGCGGAACCCTGTGTGGCCCTAACCCCAGCGCCCTGGGAGCGCACCCGGCGCGGGGTCCGCTTCGGCAGTCTATCTTCGCCCAATCTACAGAGGGCCGCACAAAACGGCACAATGGGAGAGCTGGGAGCCGGGGATGTTAGAGGCGTGCATATTAAAAAGAGACAGAGAAAGAATCGCAGGGGATAGAGAGAGGGGAAGAGGGAGAAGGGGCCCACCCTCCCTCCCCCTCCACCCCGCACCATTCAGCGCGCTTATCGCGGGCAGTGAATCCCGGAGTCAGGCAGAAGTCTCCTTGGGGTTTTGTTGGGCCTGTCACTGGGTCCCTTTGTCATCCGCGGGCTCCATGCTGGATTCCATATGGCCAGCTGGGCCGAGGGAGCGCGAGGAGGGACCCGCACAAAACCCAAATTGTGTCCGGCTTTCAAACCCTGTATTGTTGTCTGTGAAAGGAAGACGCATTAAAAATTCGTGCTATATCTATTGGGGAGGAGGCTGGAGGAGGGGAAAAAAGCCACCCCTGTCTTTGATGGTTTCAGAGGGCGCTTGCCCCGCCTAGGCCCCGTGACACACTGAGAGCTGGATACCTCTCTCGCTTGCTCTCTCGCTCGCTCTCTCGCTGCCCTCCCCGCACCACCACCCCCCCCCCCCCCCCCGCGCCCCAGTCTGTCTCTGTCCTCTGTCTCTGTCTCCTCTACAAAATATTGGCTCTAACGCTCAGGCTTTGGTATATGAACTGTCCGCCTTCAGGATTTGCGCTCCTTGCGCGCACTTTGAGAACTAAGCTTCGCATGTCTAGGGGCCTCCCGAGGAAGCCACCGGACTGCCCCGGGCTCAGGAGGAGACCCAGGTGTCCAGGACCCGGGGATGCTGGGGTCTCACGGACTTCGAGGCCTCAGAGTAAATGAAAATCCAATCTCCATGCGTCCTCCTAGTCGCGACGCCCAGGCGCGCAAGCCAGCCTTCCGCGCACTTCAGGGAAGACTCGGAGAGCCCGAGGGGCCGCTCAGTCTTGGCCCTGCTCAGTTTCAGCTGCAACCGGTTCTGAAGCCACTTGTGCCCAGCCGGACCCCTCTGTTACGGACCCCCGGTCATTCGAATTACGATGCGGGGGGATACCACTGGCATCTGAATGCGATGGGAAACCGGTTCAGAGACTTCTTCCACCGCCGCCCTTCCTGTTGGTAAGAGAGGAACTAGAGCTTTAATTCTCAGCGTCTCCTGCATCATTTTGGTCAGCAAAATTCAGTAACAGGGACACAGAGCAGAGCTTCCAAGGAATTTGTCCGGTTTTGCCTCACCTAAGCAGTCTGAGTTCTTGAAGGGCCATCGGAGATCATTCAGGTCAGGCACCTCCCCAACAGTCTGGCCTGAAAATCCCGTAAGCACCCCCTAAACAAACAAACAAACAAACAAATATGTGCTGCAGCGAAGAGTTCGAAGAGTTCGTGCTGTGGAAGTAAACAGAAGGAACGCACGTCGCCCTGGGGCAAAGTCATTCAGCCCTTAATGAGCGAAACTAAGATGGTAGAAATTCCAGCTAATCCAAAATTCGGGGGTCTCACTTTCCCGTCTAGTACTCCTGTCATATTTAGTAGAATCTGATAACTTGGTAAGAGGAGGAACCCTGTCCTGAACGCTCCCCCACACCAGCCAGGGAAGAACTTATTTTCCTTACCTATTGACTGCTAGGCTTAGTTGAGACCTGGTGTGGATTTCTCGAGCCTTTTCAAGAGCCTGGTCATTGAAAAGCTAATCCAATATTTACCGAGCATAAGGACAGTTCTCAGACGTATTTATTAAGGCCCATCGCTAAGTGATTACTTGGACTGAAGACGATGGCTAGGGGAGGGCAAGTCCAGAAGCACCCGATCCTGTCCGGGTGGGGCCTCCCCACCCATAAGCAGGAAACCAGGAGCAAACTTGTAAGATGCTGAGCTTCCCCTCCCATGCTTAAGTGGTGTGTGGATTAGATATTGTGTTGGCCGGTATTTCAGGAAATATGTACTTGTGGCTTCCTGAGAGGCCAGGCGCAATGACACTCTAAACTGTGTCGATATATCATCTTTTATCCAGGATCTGCAAATAAACCCCTGATCCCCCCAGCGCATTATAGCTGCCGCTATCTCTCCAAGGAAGCGATCTGAGTTTTATTGCTTTCACCAATGCCCCAACTATCTCTCTGTCTGTCTCTCTCTGTCTCTCTCTGTCTCTCACACACACACACCCTCCCCTCTTCCACGCAGTCTGGTTTTTTAAGGCTCTAATATTCCCCCCCCCCCCCCCGGGGGCAGCATTATTAAGAGGCGATATAGGCCTCGGCGCCGCCACCCGAGCAAGTGGGGAAATGCAGGCCCGCGGACCACCTGCCCGCGCGCGGAACTCAAGTCCTGCAGACGCACCGCCCGGGACGCGAGATCCTGGCGCGGCCGCACGCCGCCGCCGCCGCCACCACCAGGAGGCGCCCGAGCTCTGCACTCGGGCCACCGCGCTGCGAGCCCGCGGTGGTCCCAGAAAGTGCCCCAGGCACGCCGGCCTCCCAGTCCCGGGCTGTATTTCCACCCAAGCACGGCCACCGCCGGGAGAGAAGGCGAGGAGGAGTCGGCGTCTCCGAACCCGGATTAGAGCGTGCAAGTCAAGACGGCTCCTTCACAGATGGCCGTGCACAGGTGTCTTGGAAAGTGCGCATCGACAGAGGGAATCTGAACTTGAGGGCACTTGTTCCTCCGCCGTAGTTTTCCCCCATCCTTCTTCCACGGAGGTGCCACCTGCCGTCCCTCCCTCCCATTACCATCATGTTGGGGCACAAACAGCAGCAAACTGGTGCAGTGGCCCAGGTGCGCGCTGGTGACTGGAAGAGCGCCCCGATAGATACCCGGCACGGTCTCTGCCATTCTGAGCGGTCCCCATGTCCGTCGTGGCCCCTGTGGGTGCACGCTAAGTAGGCAGCGTAAGGGTGCGGTTCGGAGAGCGAGAACATGCTGTAGGAAGAGGATTCTGATTTTGGTTGAGGTCGGAAGTAAGGTGTACTAAGAAGGAGAGACCCTCACCCCTCGCTTACCGTTGAGTCGGGACTCCTGCTGCTCTGGCCCACGCCCAATCCCAGTCCCAGAGGTGGCCGCTGACAGAGAAGAACGGTGGTGGAGAAGCCCTGCACCTCTTTGCGCCCTTCCCCGGCCGAAGGCGAGCGGTGCAGTGGCACCATCTGGCCACCAGGAGGAGACGCCATGCCGACGCGGGGCTTGGGGTCTGAGCGATGGGAGACAAGAATGCCATCCCGCCCTGCCGCTGAGAGCACCTTGTGTGAGGCCTCGACTGGGGTACAGGAGCATTCGAGAGTGGAAAGGACGCCACACTGTTGATGTCTCCCAACTCCACCCCGCCCTGGTGCCTTTCTGAGAGGATGAGTCTGGGGCAGAGGTTGAAAGGGTTAAAAGGGTTGAAAGGCGCTGGTCATTGAAAATTCCGCGACGTACACCCGCCCTGAAATAGGACCCGCAATTCCAACTTGTTTCGTTGACTTTCCCACGGATGCCCGAGGTGGAACTACCTCTCATCAAAGGCATTCGTGACTCCAAACGTTGATCCTTTTACTTTCTTAAGCACCACCCCCACACACACCTTCAACCCCGGCGGGTTGGCGTCAGATTAGGGAGTCGGCAGTGCCCAAGTTGTCCGCGGGGTGGCGCGATTGGATAAGAAAAGACTATTTTTCGTAGCTTGACCGCCTGCAGGATTGAAGAGAAGTCTCCGTGAAATATTGTTGTGTGCGTGTGTGTGTCTTGGTGAAATCTTCTTTACAGTTAGGCCGGCGCGCGCGCGCGCGCGTGTGTGTGTGTGTGTGTGAGAGAGAGAGAGAGAGAGAGAGAGAGACAGCATGTGCGGATGTTATCCTCTTATTTTGTAGAAGGAAGGACAAATTGCTCAATCTTAATTCCAGGAGAATTAAAACTCTACCCATGAACTTGGCTCCTGGAACCTGTTGGAAGAGGGTAACATTATCCAGTCCAGCTCAATCTCATTCTTACTTCTGGCTCTTCTGGCCCCTCATGCTGACACCAAGTGACTGCCACAATCAAGACAGGATGCTTCCACCACCCCCAAAATGTTCTCTCCTGTCAGAATGCTTGACAGACATCAACTGAAAGGCTTAGATGAAAAAAAAAAAAAAAAAAAAATCCCATCCCTTTCCTTGCTGCTTGTTTCACCCTTTTGCCTTCATTCATAAAATGGTACAACGAAAGCCACAGTTCTCTGCTCCCAGCCCTCATACCTGAGATGATGACTACTATCCCCATTTATTCAGTACCCACTCTGGCCAGGCACCTGCTAGGTGCTTCTCCTACATCTTCTTACCTGATTGTCATGCCCACTCTGTCTTTAGACAGACGAGGAAACTGAATCTCAGAGAAGTACCCCACATATGAACACATATGAATATAAAGAGAAAGTCCTGAGGGGTGTGGGTGGGAATGCAGAAGAGGGAGTGTGGCAGGGATGGGCAAAGGCTCCCTCCTGCTCTGGAGCAGGCAGCTGAGTGACAGGCTTCTCCACTGGAGCAAGGTTCTGTCCATTCCCATTAGCAGCAGGAGCTCAGGTAGCAGCCTGGCTGGTGAGGGCAGCGCCAGCCAGTTGACTTCCTCCAGAAAGGTGGCACACCCACTCCCTCCACTGGGTACCATGTAGCTGTCCTGGGCCACTGAGTATTTCCCCCAAGAACTGAGGGGAAGGCTGAGGGGTCCACCTGAGAGGCTCCCTCTGAATCTGTTCTCACACCTGGACCCATAGCCTGCCGTCTTTTTTTTTTTTTTTTTTTTTTCGACATGAGCAGCTCCTCTATCCCTTCAGAATGATAAAAGGTACAAGAAAAATCAATTTTCAATTTCCAATTGATCTTGTATCTTTAAATGGCTACCTGTTTTTTACCTGATATGGGGGAAATGGAAAAAAGGTTAACATGTTCTTTGGGGTATAGTACTGGGCTCCCTAACCTGAGAGATTTACAGGAACTGTTTAAAGGAGTTTTATGTAAGTGTTTACTTCCAGAGGCCTCCAAATCTCTTTAACTCTGGAGCTACAACATAAGAGTTGCCTCCACAGAGACTAATATAAAGGAGGGAGGTAGATTTGTGAGGTCAAATCAAAGGATTCTGATTATTGTGTGAATGACAGAGGATCAGACACCTGATGGTCTATCACAAAAGGCACCTTTTAGAAATGGTCAATCCCTCTCTACCAATGCATATAGCCAGCTCCTCCAAGGGTGAAAACACCTGGCCCTAAGTCCCGCTGTCATGGTTCTGGAGAGGAGGAAGTGTCCATCCCAGAGAACAGTGTGGTGTCCAAAGCCCCTGGGCACACCCTGTGTCCACATGTGCCAATAGCTGCCCACTGCCAACATTTGTGCATCACTGCCTGAAGGAAGAACAGAGGGTGCTAGCCCCCTGGGATAGTCGGCAAATACCAGGAAGTTCTTGGTCCTCAACCAGTTTCAAGTGGTGGATGGATAGACAGCAGTTTCCTTGCCCAGGTGAAACAATGGGGTCTCATGTCCTATGCCATCAACCAGAGGTCTGTAGTAGGACAGAGCCCAGCTGCCCTCAGCGGCAATCTGCTCATTCACACATCCTGTACTGGCTTCTTTCCCTTCCCTGTCTCACCTCCTCACTTCCTTGTTGGTCCTTCCTGGGATCCTTTCCCTTATTACTACTTGCACATGAATCCTTGTCTCAGGCTCTGCCTCTGAGAGAGTCCAAACTGAGATACAGATCCTTGAGATCTCACTTCTGTCTTCATCCTAGTCCTGGTGTTGGTCTCTCATAGATCAGCCGATTTAATAATGGCTCATCCCAGTGACTTCTCACCCCATGTGTTGCTTAGGAATGGCCACCATTCATCCATCTTTCCATCCTAATTAATTTGGGATGGCAAGGGATCAGTGAACTGAGTAACTGTATAAGGAAGGACACAGGGACTAAGCAGCTGAGCAGTCCCTTTGTCTCCTCATGATCAAACCTGGGACATACAGCTGCCCTTGTGCACACTAAGAACTATGGCTCTTATTCCCTCAGAATTCATCTTCAAGGACAGTGACTTGGTCTTCTCCCAACAGAAAGAAGCTGCTAGCTTCTCTGAGCACAGCTCATGTCCCTGCCTCCCCACAGGGAGAATCTGATTGGGTCAGGGAGGCGCCCCTCAGTGTACAGAATCTCCATTGGTTAGATTCCAAGTCCAGAATGCCTGATAGGCAGTTGTTTTCCCTAAAATCCAGCCAAGGTGGTGACTTTTGGCTTGGGAACACAAGACACAGGAACATGCACAGCACAGGCCATCCACGTGTGGAGAGAGCCACTCTCATTACTCAGAAGAGGCTGCAGAGATGGGGTGCTAGGGACTGAATTGTGTCCCCCCAGATCCATGCTTTGTGATCTCCAGCCTCAGTACCTTAGGGTGTGACTGTGTTTGGAGACGGGGGCCCTAATCCAATCTGACAGAGGAAATTAGGACAGAGACACACGCAGAGGGAACCCCATATTAAGACAGAGAGAAGGCAGCCATCAGTGAGCCAAGCAGAGAGGTCTCAGAAGAAAGCAGCCCTACCTACACCTAGCTCTCCCAGTTTTAGCCTCTGGAATTGTGAGGAAATGTGTCCCTGGTGCATCAGCCCTGCCATCTGTGGCGCTTTGTTACAGCAGCCAAAGCAGACTGCAGAGTCTCATTGATGGGGACATCTTCTACCGCAAACATGCTTCTGCCTTAGATTTTGTGTCCTGCATGGCAGGGCTCCGACCAATGGAACCCCACTATCCCTTCCCACAGGCAACAGAGGGTGTTTCTCTGGGCCTCCGGCCCCTGGGCCGTCTAGCAGGTCTTCCCTTGAGCCATGCAATGACTCACAGCTATGTGGCCCAGTGCCCACCTAACTCCACGTGTATCCTGTAGAGCCACTACTGTAATTCCCAATTTTCCCAGTCTTGCAGGACCACAGCGTGTGCACAAGCCAGAGAGCTTCAGTCAGAGTATTAATGACGCAGAAGTAAGAGGCTGTAGGGCAATGAGCAGATCCCTCACTAGGAGGACTCCAGAGCCAGAAGAGTGCTCCATGGATTCGCTCATGTTTCTGAGGCAGACCTCGGAGAGAATACGTCCTGCCCAGGGAAGGAGCTCAAACCCCAGCTGGAAACCCCCAGGGGAACTGCTGGGGAGGATTTGGAGAAATGACAGTTTCCCTATGTGAACTTGCTCTCCCTGAGCAGTTTTCTACATGGGCAAGTTGCATTCATTCCTGTCTCCCCAGGGCCCGGATGGAGTTGCTCAAGCTCTGGGTTTCAAATGAATCACTTGGGCTTTTGATAAATGCAGGTTCTAATTTGGCAGGTCTGAAACTTTACATTTCTAAAAAGCCCTCAAGGACCATCCTTGGGATAGTGAAGGCTCAGATGACAATCCAAATGTCATAGTAAAGAGGACCCTATTAAATTATCAGTTGGTTCCTCAAAAAGTTAAAAATAGAGCTTCCCTATGGCCCAGCAAATGCACTACTAGGTATTTACCCAAAGGATACGAACACAGTGATCCAAAGGGGCAGGTGCGCCACAATGTTTATGGCAGCAATGTCCACAATAGGCAAACTATAGAAAGAGCCCAGGTGTCCATCAACAGATGAATGGATAAAGAAGATATGGGATATACATACAATGGAATACTACTCGGCTATCAAAAATGAAATCTTACCATTTGCAATGATGTGGATGGAACTAGAGGGTATTGTGCTTAGCGAAATAAGTCAACCAAAGAAAGACAATTATCATATGATCTCACTCATATATGGAATTTAAGAAACAAAACAGAGGATCATAGGTGAAGGAAGGGAAAAATAAGATGAAATTAGAGAGGGAGACAAACCATAAAAGACTCTTAACTATAGGAAACAAATTGAAGGCTGCTGGAGGGGAGGTGGGTGCGTGGATGGGGTAACTGGGTGATGGACATTAAGAAGGGCACCTGATGGGGCGCCTTGGTGGCTCAGTGGGTTGAGACTCTGCCCTCGGCTCAGGTCTTGATCTCAGGGTCCTCAGATCGAGGCTGGCATCAGGCTCTCTGTTCAGCAGGGAGGCTCCTTCCCCCTCTCTTTCTCTGCCTGCCTCTCTGCCTATTTGTGACCTCTCTGTGTCAGATAAATAAATAATTCTTTTTTTTTTTTTTAAGGGCACCTGCTCTGATGAGCACTGGGTATTATATGCAACTGATGAATCACTGACTGTACTTCTGAAACTAATAATACAGCATATGTTAATTAATTGCATTTAAGTACAATTTTATTTTTTAAATACTAAATAGAATTTAATAAATAAATAATCAGTAGGAAGTCTGCTTCTGGAATGGTTACTGCCCAGAAAACAAAGGCAGAGAAACTTTTTAAAAATGGTCTTTGAATCATTTGAGAAATAATGAAGAGCCATATGAGTAAAGCGTCATCCAAAATATATGTTGACTATTAGAGAAAAAAACAGTCTTTGCACCATTTTGTAACAGTTCTGTCCCCGAATTTTCCAGATGGAGAAACTGAAGTTCCAATAGGGAAACAGTATGCCCAGTCACACAGCCAGGCACCCCTGCTGCCATGCCCACACCCTTCCCACAGTGACACTTGCTAGAGAAACGGCTGACCCTGAATTTATCTACCTTTAACGCTGAGACCATGGGACTATGACACATTTTTTATAAAGCACAAACCCTGAGAAGCCTGTGCCAGAAAATCAGAAGATGGCTTGTGTGCCCATGTGCGACCTCGGACAAAGACCTTACTCTCCCTGAGCCCATTTTCCCACTAGTTACAAAGATGTAAAAAGAATACACCTGCCCTTTCTAATTCAAAAGACATCACAAGGAGGTAGCAGATATGTTGTTGAATCATTTGAAAAGAGAGGGAAGAGTGGGAATCCGATCATACTCTTCTTTTTTTTTTTTTTTTAAGACTTTATTTATTTATTTGTCAGAGAGAGCGCATAAGCGAGAGAGCGTCAGCCAGAGGGAGAGGGAGAAGCAGACTACCCTCTGAGCAGGGACCCTGATGTGGGGCTCG
This sequence comes from Mustela nivalis, assembly GCF_964662115.1. Taxonomy (NCBI): domain Eukaryota; kingdom Metazoa; phylum Chordata; class Mammalia; order Carnivora; family Mustelidae; genus Mustela; species Mustela nivalis. The sequence continues at coordinate 99,383,902 of NC_139027.1, forward strand.
ATCCCGGGATCCTGGGATCATGACCTGAGCCCAAGGCAGTCAGTCGCTCAATCAGCTGACCCACCCAGGCACCCCCATCACACACTTCTCAAGGCAAAGGACTTTGGTGAGGTGAGGAAGGCGGGGTCAGACATTCAGACAATGAGTGAGCACAGAGTGGGTAGGGGACAGACTGGAGGGACAGGCATGAAGCAAGGCGTGAACAAGGTAAAGAACTCTAGGCACACCATGCAGTGGATATTTCTGCAGCGATAGAAATGTCCTGTGTCTGTGCTCTCCAATATGGTGGGCACGAGCCACATTCGGCTATCAAGCGCTGGAAGTATGGGTAACAACTGCAGAAATGATTTTTACATTTTATTTAATTTTTACTCACTTAAATTTAAATAACTATGTGTGGCCAGTAGCTGTTGTATTGGACAGGGAAGATCTCAACCATACCCAACATTGGTTTGGAGCTCTAGAAGGAAAAATATGTTTTACCCCCTTCATACCTCCCTATAAAATGCTGCTTAACAACATCTCAGTTAACCAGCATTCAACAGTTCCTCAGTTGCTCTTACAAAACCTCAGTTCACTTGGAAATGAAGAGCCAAAGTGGCAAGGGTTGGGAAATGGGGTGAGAGTCTGGATGTATATTTATCCCTTCACATACTTCCTGCCCTCAGTCATAAATGCTTCAGTTTGAACAAAATTCCATAAAATATAAAGTGTTTTCTAAAGAAATATGAGGAGTCTTGCTTGATTCCTGACTCTGTGTGCGTGTGTGTGTGTGTGTGTGTACACATACCAACTCAGGATGTAGTGGACTGGGGTGGGGGATACTCAGAAATGCCCATTACCACTTAGGTGAAGGAGGAATGGAACCACCTCCCGCAAGTTCTTAACCTTTCAGTCACCATCAATCCCTTGGGCAGGCTGCAGAACGCTGTGGAACCATTTTCAGAAGAATACATTTAGGTTATAAATGAAGTGAGACTGAAATATAATTCTACTGTACATTAAGAGCTCCTGAATTTCTGAAGAGTGACAGTCCCTTTGCTCCCCCACCCCCCATCTCCCATTGGCTGCCTGCTTGACCAACTCAGGGTGTATCTGGACAAGAAGACCAGTCAGGACTTGCTTTCTTCCCTGGAAGGTGTGACATTGGAAGGCAGAAGGACTGCCTTCTGTATCAGAGGAGTGTCTGAAATCACCACAGACCCCATCGTGGTAAGACAGTAGAGGGACCATATTACCCCAAGGCAGAATTTTGGTCAAAACAGGCACATGGTCAGTGAGGGGCTAGAAGATGGGCTGCTGTGTTTGCTCCCTTGTTAACCCTTCCCAACTCTCACTTCACTTCTTCCTGTGGAAAGAATGCCATGTCATAAAATTAGACATGATGTCAGTAACAGAAGAAAATAACAAGGCAAACCAAAATACCACTCTTCAGGCAAATATCCTTTTTAACTTTACCACAATGACCCCATGCAATTAAGACAAAGCAATTAGCACCACTGTTGTCAAGCACTGCTCTCCTCACTGCCAGTTAGGATGAAACCCTAAAGGGTCTGGACAGACCACCTATGCAGGAGACACAGGAACAATGACAGTAGCTGGGGTAATTAATCAAATGGGGAAACCAGATAAAAACTCACCTTGCAGCAGGAGCCCAGAGCCTTCAAATGGAAAGGGTGCAAAATAAGCAAGGCAAGCCATTCCTATCAAGATCCTTACTTTTAAAGACTGTAAAGCTGGAGGATCATGCTCTGATTGAGTCTAAGTATGTGGTTGAAAAGTAAGAGAAGACAATGCCAACATTGCTTTCATAAAGATCCCAAGATAACAAACTGGTAACGATATGTGAGACAGGAATTTTTCCATTCTGGACTTTTTTCTTTCTTTTTATTCCCCCATCATTTATAGGACGTGCATGTATGCCATAATATAACCTTCATGGATTCTAATAAAACTGGTCTTAGAAGAAAATTGATTTCTTTAAACATTCTAACACCACGTCAATTTAAAAGGTTCTTCAGACTTTGCAAGGCATGAAAGTTATTCAAATAGAGTTTATAGGAATATTATAGTGTATGTGTAGTAATGGTTGCGGTGAAGCTGTTCTCGGCTGTGCCAGGCACTAAAAACACACCTTTACGTTAAATATCAATATTTTAGAGCTTTCTGCTGAAAATTTCAGTGAAGTCTGTTTCTAAAAGGTATGATGGGTCAAATCCTTTTGGTAAAAGTAACACAATATGCCCAAGCCACTTTGTACACAATTCAAGCTTTTAATAAGACTCAAAATATCTACCCCTTCTGCATAAATAAACAATTTGGTTGCAGTGTGAATAGCCATAGTCATGATCATATGATCTCTGTGAGGCACGGGAGGAGGGTGTTTAAGGTTTTCACTGTGTACCTTCTATACTGCTTGACTGTTTATTTCAACACACATGCTAAAGCTTTCACAATAGTAACTCAACAATGGGAGTGAAATGGTTACCTATTCAAATACACAGTTGAGCAGAAAAATAAAAGGCAATAGTTTGGGACATCAAATTCCTCACTATTCCAAATGATTTTTTTTTTTTTTTTAGATTTTACTTATTTATTTGACAGACAGAGATCACAAGTAGGCAGAGAGGCAGACAGAGAGAGAGGAAGGGAAGCAGGCTCACTGCTTCGCAGAGAGCCCGATGCGGGACTCCATCCCAGGACCCTGAGCCGAAGGCAGAGGCTCTAACCCACTGATCCACCCTGGCACCCCTCCAAATGATTTTTATGTGAATGAAAATTCCTCCCTTTTATATGACTTCAGAAAATTAAGGGTAATTCTAACTAAAACTACCCATCTCTTTAAAAATTGGATTATGAGTTCTTTTTTAAATTTTTTTTAAAGGTTTTACTTATTTGTCAGAGAGAGAGAAACAGAGTGCAAGCAAAGGGGAGCAGCAGGCAGCAGGATCCCTGCTGAGCAAGGAGCCTGGTGTGGATCCTGGAATCACGACCTGAGTCGAAAAGAGATGCTTAACCAACTGAGCCACCCAGGTGCCCCAGATTATTGGTTCTTAATGATTTCAAACTCACCATATAATTGAATATACCCTCCAAACATTATAGCTAATGCAATTTAGATAAAATTTAAGGAAAATCACATTTTTCTTTTAATGCGTACCCTCCTCCCCCACAGCCCCTGCTCCCAAGACCAGGAAATGGTCTCTAGCTTACTAAAAGCAAAGCGGGTTCCCCCTCATCCCTCCCCAGTGGCTGCCCCATGGCCTCTGGTTCCCTTAGCCACATAGGCCTGATGTCATATGTCGTATTTCACTTCTTTCTTCCTTCCCAAGAAGCCCCACAGTCATAGCACCGAACCCAGTTTCCCAACCTGCTCCTGTCCCAAGTCCAGGCCTTTACCACCATGGATCACAATCTGCTTTCTTGAAGAAAAGAAGGCCCACCCATTTTCCCAGAACCAATTATGTGAAGCAACTAGAACATTGCCTATTTGCCACAGACTTTGATACATAGTTGTTTCTCTTGATACTAATTTTCTTTTTCCCATCAGTATTATTATCTGAATGCTGAGTACTGGCTTAGTCCCACCTCTGAGACCAGCTCATCTGAGTTTAGCCCAAACTTCCTTTTTCAAGGATGGAGTCATGACTCAGAATCTCTACCTCTGCCTTCCTTGATCTACAGAATGAGGAAGTCCCCAGGAGCCCTGGGTGCAGTAAACGTAATTACGAACGTAGAACCTCAAGCATGGCTCCAGATAAGCAACTTCTCAATGAATGTCAGTCACATTACTTTAATGACTACCAGCTGGTCTTATCATCTTCGGTTTTTTCTTCAGTCCTGAATGGCTCTACAAATTGTTTCAAGTAATTATTTATAAATCCAAATTTATACACTCGGGCTTTAAAAAGTTTAATGTCTCCTTGCTATCCATACACTAAATATCCATACAATAAAATATAAGTTTTATGTCTTGGCTGGGAGATCTTCCCCACTTTCCATCCGTACTGCCCCCTGCTGGCCTTAGCCCCCAAAGTTTTCACATCTACCTTATCAGCACCTCTTGCCTGCCCTGGTGCCCAGTTTCTAAATTTCTTTAGACTAATGGTGGTATTGGTCTTTTTTGTCCATTCCACTCTTCAGCCAGGCTGACCATGACTCAGCAAGATCTGGAATCCCCCTCATGGTAGGCACTTAATCCGTGTTTTTGGGTGCTGCTGAAACAAGATGAGAGAATGCTGTAAAACCCAGGAAGCATGGTGGAAGCTGAAGGTATTACCACTGTAGATTTACCCTAAAGATACAAATGTAGTGATCAGAAGAGGCACGTGCACCCGAATGTTTATAGCAGCAATGCAGCCATCAAAAATGAAATCTTGCCATTTGCAACAACATCGACAGAACTAGAGGATATTACCTAAGCAAAGTAGGTCAGTCAGAGGGGCACCTGGGTGGCTCAGTGGGTTAAGCTGTTGCCTTCGGCTCAGGTCATGATCTCAGGGTCATGGGATCGAGTCCCGAATCGGGCTCTCTGCTCAGCAGGGAGCCTGCTTCCCTCTCTCTCTCTCTGCCTGCCTCTTCAAAAATGCAATGCTACAAAAGTGACATTACGAATAGAGAAGGGGGTAGAAGGAAGTGGAAGTGCTGATGCTGAGAAACCAAGTCCAGGACTCACCTCTCCACCATGTTTTTAAATGCCTTTGGGAAACAGGCATAATTTTTAAAATGAGACAAATTTAAAATATGCCTTTGGGTATTTATTTTAGTGTTATTAACACTATTAACTGGAAAATTCTTTCAAAGGATATAGCAGTTTGTCCTCAAAACAACTAAGGCACTAAAGGTGGCCCCAAACTTCTGCTTTGCCTATTTCCAGGATAGTTCTAAATATTCATGTTCAAGTAGAATATCTTATTCTTTTATTGTTCTCAGAGAAGAAACATGGTCGGGGGTGAGGGTTGTTTGCCGAGAGATGCAGGGACAGTAAAGCAATCTTCCACTCTAAATATAAAATGTATTAGGAGAAAGAACTTGTTATGTAATGAGTCAAGGCTGCCCAAGGCCCAAGTTACTCAAACCCAAAGGGAAAGTAAAGGTGGCTGTGAATACAGCGAGTAGACATTTGGAAAAAAGGAGATTGAGAAAAGGGTTGTTCAAAGCATGACCTCCCCAGCTCAGTTGGAATCCAAAGTCTTGAGTCTGCAATAATCGCCTAACTGTCAGAATGGTCCTTACCTGTCTGGGTAAGTTCTTGATATCAGGAGGGAAGTGATGAGGTGCTGATTTTTACCTCCAGCCTCATGAAGGGCTGTGTCTTTATCATCTTTGTCATGAGGAGTGCTGAGGTCACAATTAGTCAATTTAGGTGACAATTGCTCATCAGTCTTTAAAAGAAACTAAGTTTTAATAATCAAAGTTCCCATTTGTTTAGTATTTACGATGTTCAGGCACTATTCCGAGTGCTTTGTATGTAATTCACTGAATCTTTACAACGTCCCCAGGTGGTAGATACTACTTAGTGCACCCATTTTTCAGACGGGAATATCACATCATGGGAAGGTTGAAGCTGCTTGCCTGAAATTGTACAGCAAGAGGCAGAACTGAGATTCAAGTCCATGCTGTCTGGAGCCAGAGCTGCCACCTTCACCATTCTACACAAGAAGTGTCTCCTCAGGTGGCTTCATTAAAGATAACACTAAAGGGAGATGTTATCTTTTGCAATGTGAAATATCAGTGGATGCTTTGAAGAAGCACCACTATCACCATCTATGACTCAAGATTCCACTGTTAGCTGTTAGAATTATATCTCATGGCCATCCCACATGCTATCAGACAGCTCTTCTGGGTCACACTGAAGCCACGAGGGAAAAGGTGCATCTTCATACCCTAGTTCAGGCTTACCTGAAACATTAACTCCCTTCCCCATGACCCAGCCTTCCATCAGGGACGGGGCATGGGATCTGAAAAGATCCATCTGTCATCTGCACCCTGTGTTCTGGCCTGCTCCAGACAAAGCCAATCTCAGCTAACTTTTAACAAAAGTACACCCCAAAGCAGACAAAAGTTCCTTTAATCATACCTGGGTAATTATGGAGAAGAGTAAGTCAAAGCAATCCTGCTACATGAGATCGGCGATTTGGAAGAAAACCAGAAGCCCCAGCTGTGACTAGGTGTGTTTTGTCATAGGTGAATTTGAGGGGAGAGCAGCTGCAGTTCTACTATCAAGGAGTCGAAATGGGAAAGACAGAGCCCACTGTGTCCTCAGCCCCATGAGACTACTACCTGAGGGGATTACTCTCAGGAGCAGCAGAGCCCCAGGCAGGGAAGACCCCACTAACCCCCCACTGAAAGAGCCACTAGAGTCTGAAAAAAAGAAGGAGGGATTGAAATCTAAGGAGGCAAGTGTCCTAAGGGAGGCGGGGGAGAAGGAGACTAAAGATAGCCATTGGAGGAGGAAAGGGAGATGGGGAGAGGTTGGCCCTGCCCTATCCTTCAAAGGTTTGGTATAAATATCATCTAGATTTTTACTCATGTTTCTTTCTAAGTTTTCATTCTTCCCAGAGTAGTGGTTTTCTGAGTGTCAGGGGAAAGCAGGATCACTGAATTAATTCCATATTATATACAGAACATTCTACCACAGAGAGATGCAAACTTTGTGCAGGACTCTACCCCCAGCCTGAGCACCACACCCCCAGCTCTTGCTGGTCTTCATGGGCTTATTTTCATCATCCATATTAACTCAGATTTCTTTACACTGTCTCTCACGCATACAGCGTCACCAGTAGCTTTGGGTTTGGGTTTGTTGGGGTGGGGTAGGGCACTGCAGTGACACTATTTGTATGTGATCAATTTCTAAAACAAACATTCTTGTCATGTATTGCTGTGTAACAAATCAGCCCAAAATGTAGTGGCATAAAACACCATTTGATTCTGCTCACAGCTTTCTGGTCAGGAATTCAGACAGGGCTCAGTAAGGACCACCCGTCTTTGCTCCTCAATGTTTGGAGCCACTGGTCCAGGAAGACCCCTTCAGAGAAGGCTTCCATTGTTGATGTTGTCAAATCTGCTGTAACACTAACTACAGGTACTTTGTGGGTGGTCTTACTTTTCACTCTGGCTGCCTCTAAGATCTCTTGGTTGTTGGATTTTGCAGGTGCACTACAATGTAATTAAGTGTGTTTTCTCTTTTATCTACCTTAGCAGACAAGGATTGCATTTTCTGTACCTGTGGGTTAATATCTCTTGTCAGTTCTAGAAAGCTCTCAGCCACTATCTCTTCAAATAATACATCGAATTATCTCTAGTTTCTTCTGGAATTCTAACTGGATGTCTGTTATATCTCCCCATTTTATCCTTCATATCGTATCTCTTTTTCATATTTTCTGTTTGTTTCTCTGTGTTGCATTTTGGGAAATTTCTCTCTTACATTTTACTAATTTTTTTTTCATTTTATTAATTTTTTAAATCAAGTGTAAACTTCAGCTTTTAGCTCATCCAATAAGTCTGTTTTTTTAATGCCTGCATTTTAATTTCTAAAACTTCAAATCAGTTCTTTTTCAAATCCACCCTGTAATTTTTGTGGTCTTTTATTATTTCTTCATTTTTGTGATGCCTTTTACATAGTCTCTCTATATTCTGCATGTGAAATTTTAGTATTCGACATTCAGAGGTTTAACAATAACAGAGTCTGTTATTGTTTCTACTGACTCACCCATGGAAAATTTTTTCTTCGTGTTTGGTAATCTTTGATTTTAAGCGTGATTTTAAGCTATTTGATCCTTTAATGAGCAAAAGAACTTAGAGCCTAAACTGAATCTTCTTTTTCTCTCGTTCACACTAGAGAAGCGATATTGGAGTAATTGATTCTACAGAGATCCAGTGGTACTAAAGACCTGGGATCACTGTCCCCCCCATTCAAAGGTCCCCAGCTTAATCTTGGGATCTCAGGGTTTAATTCCACATCCTGTCAACACATACGTGCATACCCTTTAACCTTGTAAATGCTGATAATGACTTCTGTGTATATGTGCTCCTGGCATATTCTCCACTCTGGTTTCAGCTCACTGTTGTTTTGCTTCCCACCTCCATTGGAGGTTTCTCTTCCAAGTTACAAGCCCAACAAAGATATCATTGTTCACAGGAGAAGGGCCTGTCAGATAGTTGGTTCCATCATATTGCCCAGAGCAGAGACGATTCATATGTTTCTGTACCTCTAGTTCACACATTGGATAACACTGTATAATACCATATAAGGAGTGTGCTCACATATACCATTGTTCAGAAGTTTCTGAACAGAAGTTCAGAAGTTTCTTTAGAAGTTTCTTCCCTTTTCTGATGTTAGACTTGGCTATATCACTTTTATATTGGCTTTGCCCAATGGGACATAGGCAGAAATGACAGTGCCCCCAGTTCCAAGCAAATGTTTTAAAATGGTTTCCTACCATTACTTTTGAACTCCTGCTTGTTGCCAAAAAAGGTGTCCAAGGTGCCCATTTCTCCTTTGTTCTGGGTCCTAGAATGAGAGCTACACAAAGTAGTGTTAAACCCCATAACCTGAGTGAGAGCCATTATAGCTGAATCATAGATCTAGAGCAAGGGAAAGCCATTATAGCTGAATCATAGATCTAGAGCAAGGGAAATATATATCTGTTGCTGTGAACCTCTGAAATCTGGGGATAATTTGTTAAGTTACATTATCACAGAGAGATGAACAATACAACATATGTGTGTTTGATATAGCATTGTCCTTTGTGTGTATGTAGAGTGAGGTGGGTGGGGTCATAAGCAACTTTTTTATATATATATATAAACAACTTTTAGAATCCAAAGTGAAAGATGATATTTGTTCGTGGTAAGGCCCATTCCTTTGTTCCAGGAGAGACCATTTCAGTAAGGTTTTTCTTTTTCTTTTTTTTTTTTTAAGATTTGATTTATTTGACAGAGAGAGATCAGAAATAGGCAGAGAGGCAGTCAGAGAGAGGGGAAAGCAGGCTCTCCACTGAGCAGAGAGGCTGATACGGGGCTTGATTCCAGGACCTTGAGATCATGACTTGAGCTGGAGGCAGAGACTTGACTCACTGAGCCACCTAGGTGGCTCATTCTAATCAAACCGAGATGAGGCAGGAAAATACTTATTTCACTGTTACTAAATGAAGCCTCTCAGATTGAGATATTAATCTCAATGCTTAAATGTTTAATGCTGAAAAATGTTATCTTTATTAGAACACAGACTATCTCCACTGACACCAGCAAGACTGACACTTGAGAACATGGACACAGAGAAGGGAGACAAAGTGGAGGAGATTCTAGTGTCAGGGATGAAGGTGGAGATCATGAAAACTAGGCTCAGAGGGACCCCAACATGGAAGGATCGTGACCGAGTGGACCATAGGAGTAGCAGCAGCTTAGAGTCCTTTTCTTTTTTTTCTTTTTTTTTTTTTTTATTATAGTCCTTTTCAAGTCTTTCTTTCCTGTATTGTAGTTTCCTACATTTCCTTCACAAAAGTTTGCAAGAATTTTAAGTTAGTTGTGTCAGCCTTATTTTCTGTTGTTTAGGCATTGCTTTCAGTCCACCCTTTAGGATAAAACATCTTTGGCAAAACTGTGACATGATGGAGAAACAACAATAAGACAGACAGAGGGGATACCTGTCGAAGCCCCATGTCGGCAGCACCAAGTGACCACCAGGCTGCATTTATAGATTTTGGCATTCCTAGAAATTCTTAGGAAAATAAAGAAAAAGGAGATGGTGAAAGACAAGGACACTTGTCTTTGGAGATGGGATCTTGGACACTTGTAGTCAGTATTAAAGTTTCTTGCTTTATTTATCTTTTAATGTCTTTAAAGTTTAATATTCACTTAAAAAAGACACATATGATAAGTAAATGGCTTGATAAATTTTTGCAAAACATGCATGAAACCAGCATCCAGATCAACAAAGACAACATTCCCAACACCCCCCAAAACCCCAACCCTTTTCCAGTTGCCACCTGCCTAAGGGTAACCAAAATCCTGACCTGTAACAGCAGAGATTAGTCTTGCCTGCTTTTGTACTTTATATAAATAGAACTGGTTCTGGCTTCTTCCACTCAACAGTACAATTGCAAATTTAACCTGTATAATTGCATATAGCTGTGGTTCATGAATTCTCATTGTTGCATTCATAATGTGAATATAGCAAAATTTACCTATCTATTGTATCACAGATGACCTTTTGGGTAGATTGCAGTTTAAAGCTATTATGAATATTGTTTTAGTGGACATTCTAGTTTATGAACTTTGTTGAACTGTTGTATACATTTCTGTTGGGTATATACATAGGAGTGTAATTGCTTTGCTTTTTGGGTTTTTTAAAATTTATTTGTTTATTTGTTTTTGGACAAACCTCTTTATTTAAGAAATCAAATACAACCTTTTGTCTGTACTGTCATTTGCAAATATCTTCTCCCATTCCGTGGGTTGCCTCTTTGTTATCTTGACTGTTTCCTTTGCTGTGCAGAAGCTTTTGATTTTGATGAAGTCCGAAAAGTTTATTTTCACTTTTGTTTCCTTTGCCTTTGGAGACATATCTTGAAAGAAGTTGCTGTGGCTGACATCAAAGAGATTACTGCCTATGTTCTCCTCTAGGAGTCTAATGGATTCCTGTCTCACGTTGAGGTCTTTTATCCATTTTGAGTTTATCTTTGTGTACGGTGTAAGAGAATGGTCGAGAGAGATGCCTGGGTGGCTCAGTCAGCTAAGCTGCTGCCTTTGGTTCCAGTCATGATCCTGGGGTCCTAGGACTGAGTCCCACATGAAGCTCCTTGCTCAGCGGGGAGCCTGCTTCTCCTTCTGCCTGCTCTGCCTGCCACTTCCCCTTGCTTGTGCTTTCTCTGACAAATAAATAAAATCTTTAAAAAAAAAAAAAAAGAAGAAACCAAATACATAGAGGAGGTAAAAAAAAAAAAAAAAAGTATGGTAGCAACTTCGCACAAGGGTATAAGACCAAACTTAGAACTGCTTTCTCTAGTTATTCAGGATGGAACAAAATTCAGTGCTCACAGTTAGCACAGAAAATACCTGATTATAGTACTTGTTTTTAAACAGACATTTACTACTTTACAATAAGATCCCACCGGTTACAGGAGACCACTCCCCACCCCTTGGTGTACAGCCTAAAAAAGCTAAGAATGGGGGGGCCTGGGTGGCTCAGTCATTAAGCCTCTGCTTTCAGCTCAGATCATCATCCCAGGGTCCTGGGATTGAGCCCCACATCAGGCTCCCTGCTCAGCAGGAAGCCTGCTTCTCTGTCTCCCACTGCTTGTGTTCTCTCTCTCACTGTGTGTGTGTCTCTCTGTGTCAAATAAATAAATAAATAAATAAAGTATTCTTTAAAAAAGAAAGAAAAAACAAACTGAAGGTTGCTAGAGGGGAGGTGGGTGAGGAGATGTGGTAACTGGATGATAAGCATTAAGGAGGGCACTTGATGGAATGAGTGCTGGGTGTTATCAGTAACTGATGAATCACTAAATTCTACCTCTGAAACTAATAATACACTATATGTTGATTAAATTGAATTTAAATTTTAAAAATAATTTAAAAATATTTTTCAGATTAGCAATGAACCACATCCTTTAGCCTATCAGCTCCATTCAACTCTAGACATTATTCCCACAGACATCATCACCTCTCTTCTAAGTGCACCACACTTAGGTGTGAGGTCTACAGTGTTGGCACCTGTGCTGGTATAACAAGCAGGGTGCCCATCACCAGGGCACTAGTCAGGTAAATGATGGCAGGTCCTTAAAATAGAATATGATAACTGCTTTTAAAAAAGGAATGAGGAGGGGCACCGGGGTGGCTCAGTGGGTTAAAGCCTCTGCCTTCGGCTCTGGTCATGAATTCTCATGGTCCCAAGGTCCTGGGATCGAGCCCCACATCGGGTTCTCTGCTCAGCAGGGAGCCTACTTCCTCCTCTCTCTCTCTGTCTGCCTCTCAGCCTACTTGTGATCTCTATCTGTCAAATAAATAAATAAAATATTAAAAAAAATAAAATTAAAAAAAATAAAAAAGGAATGAGGAGGCTCCCTTTGAACTAATGCAGAAAAGTCTGTAAGATATATGATGAAGTGTAAAAACGAAAGTTGAAGTGTTCCAATATGCTACCGTAATAAGGAATAAATAGTCGTATTTGTGATATTTACATAAAACATCCTCATAAGACACTGGTAGTTATCTCCTATGGGGAGGAAAACATAAAGACTGGGGAAAAAAATAAGAGGAGAGAATCTTCACTGAATATCTTTTTTAGTACATTATCCCTTTTGATTTATGAGGTAGATGATATTTTCTAATTGGAAAACAAAGTCTCAAATTTTTCAAATAAGATTGCATTTCAGAGAACCTAGATGTCCATCAACAGATGAATGGATAAAGAAGATGTGGTGCGCATATATATATATATATATATATATATATATATGTATATACACACAATGGAGTACTATGCAGCCATCAAAAGAAATGAAATCTTGCCATTTGCAACAACGTGGCTGGAACTAGGAGGTATTATGCTTAGCAAAATAAGTCAATCAGAGAAAGGCAATTATCATATGATCTCCCTGATATGAGGAAGCTGGGAGGCAACATGGGGGATTTGGGGGGTAGGAAAAGAGTAAATGAAACAAGATGGGATCGGGAGGGAGACAAACCATTTAATCTCACAAAACAAACTGAGGGTTGCCAGGGGGAGAGGGGTAGAGAGAGGGTGGTGGGGTTATGGACATTGGGGAAGGTGTGTGCTATGAAGTGTGTAAACCTGACGATTCACAGACCTGTACCTCTAGGGCTAATAATACATTATATGTTAATAAAAAATTTAAAAATTATATTAAAAATAATAATAAAAATTTTTAAAAAGACATAATGTGAGAAAGAAAAAAAGATTGCATTTCACACAAATAATTACCTCTTTAGGCAGTTTGCTACTTGTGCTTCTAATGTACTTGAAAAACAAAGTAATGAGAGACAAGAGGAGCCACACGTTGTACATCAGAAGAGAGAGTACATCAGCAGAGAGTACATTGGAAGAGAGAGGTATACACATCTGTACACTCACCCATCTTCCTATCCCTTCTCACCTTGAGAAAATTAAAGTGTTATTTGTCAACAGGACGCTTCATCATGAATTTACAAAGTGGCATCCTGGTTAGAAATATTCTCCCAACATCTTAATAAGATTAAAATTGAACCCAAAAATTCTAGGATCAAATGTGGTAAATTTCATCAAACGTTTTTAAAATATGGGGAGAATTGATGAGCTATGAAAACATCTAGAGTGAAAGTTTTAATCCACAGAATGGATCTGAAGTGATGGTTAGTTGGATGGACATAATGGAGGAATGAATGGTGTGACTCTTTGGAGGGTGTTCTGATAGGAGGTGAAGATAAGGAAGCTGGTGGGAAAGGCCATGCAGATATAAGCTGGAGGCCCCATAATAGGCCCCAACACCAATAACCAAGAACAGCCATAGCACAACTGCAGATGTAGGGTGAGAATTAAACACTTTCTTTCCTCTCAAGGATCTGAGCAATCCATGGTGAGGCTTTAGCACAGTGCACCTGGATAAAGTCAGGGTGTTCAGAGAAAAAGCATGGACTTTTTATTTTTAAAAATATATATTTTTATTTATTTATTTGACACAGAGAGAGCACCAGCAGGGGAAGCAGCAGGCAGAGGGAGAGGGAGAAGCAGGCTCCCTGCTGAGCAGGGAGCCCAATGAGGGCTCAATCCCAGGACTCTGAGATTATGACCTGAGCCAAAGGCAGACACTTAACCAACTGAACCACCGAGGCACCCTCAAAGCATTGACTTTTTTTTTTTTTTTCATTTTATTTTATTTTTTTTTTTAAAGAATTTATTTATTTATTTGCCAGAGACAGAGGGAGAGAGAGCGAGCGAGCACAGGCAGACAGAGGCAGGCAGAGGCAGAGGGAGAAGCAGGCTCCCTGCCGAGCAAGGAGCCCGATGTGGGACTCGATCCCAGGACGCTGGGATCATGACCTGAGCCGAAGGCAGCTGCTTAACCAACTGAGCCACCCAGGCGTCCCAAAGCATTGACTTTTTATAACTGTGTAAATGGGATGGCCTTTCCAGGCATGACAAAAACTGGAGATCCGTACTAAAATGTCTGGTTGTCAATTTCTCTGTAATTTCATTGGTTTTTGCTTTATCTATTTCAAGGCCATGTTGTTAGGAATATACTGATTTTTATATCTGTATTGTAGACTGTTACCTTTATCATCATCCTTATTTATGTTTCTCACTTTAAATTTTATTGCTGCACCAGCTTTCTTTTGGTCAATTTTTATGTGGTAAGTCTTTTTCTTTCTTCAACTCTATTTACATATTGTGATTACTAAAATATTTTGACTGATATCAAGCCCCTTATATTTTATGATCACCATCCCTTTCACTCTTGGTTTCTGTCTTATGTTGCACTGATAAAATTTTACATGTTCCTGCTTTTGATCCTCTGCTCATTGGGAAGTTTTATTCTTTTAATGGTAGCCCTTCAGATATTACTGTGCACAAGTAACTATACATTTTTTTCTAATAGTTATTAAATCTTTTTCACTTTCTGTAGACCACAAAAATAACCTAGGCATATTTTACCCATTGAATACTACTCAATATTCCCTTCCTCATATTGTTGTTGTTGTTTAGAATTTAACTTTTGTTTTTCTTACACCTCAAAAGAATTGTTTTTCTTTTTTTTTTTTAGTTTTATAGTCAATTGATAATTAACTTACCAACATATATTACCAATAAACAGTAAACACTTTTATTTCTTTTTTTTTTTTAAATAAACTCAACAACCAACAGTGGGACTCAACTCACAATCCCAACACCAAGAGTTACGTGCCCTACCACTGAGCCAGCAAGACTCACTTTTATTTCTTATAGTCCATGATCTCCTATGGTTTTGATTTTATTTTTTACTTAAGGATACCTTTTAAAAAGCTATGGAGAATCTGAAAATAAAATTTCTACAATTAAAAATATTTTTGTAAAAAATATTTTTGTGTTGTCTTTACTCTTGAAAAAGAGGTAATTTTCCCCTCAGCACCTTGAATATATTGCTGTATTGTCTTTAATATTTGCGTAGCTATGGGGGTGCCTGGGTGGTTCAGTGGGTTAAACCTCTGCCTTTGGCTCAGGTCATGATCCCAGGGACCTGGGATCGAGTCCTGCATTGGGCTCTCTGCTCAGCAGGGAGCCTGCTTCTCCTCATCTCTCTCTGTCTGTCTCTCTGCCTACTTGTGATCTCTCTCTCTCTGTGTCAAATAAATAAATAAAATCTTTTTTAAAAATTTGCATAGCTATGAAAACTCTGTTGTTAGTCTAGCCATAATTCTGAGTTATATATATTCTAGCTTCTCATCACCCAGCCCTAAGAACCTTTTTTTAAAAGCAAGGTTAAAGTATATAAGGTGAAATGTGTAGATCTTATATATATAAATGAGTAAGTTTTGAGAAATGTCTATGTTATGTAACCATCTTGCTAATGATCTAGGACACTTCTATCACCCTGAATCCAGAACCTCAGTACATTTTTTAAAAATTTTTTATTTCTTTTCAGCATAACAGTATTCATTGTTTTTGCACCACACCCAGTGCTCCATGCAATCTGTGCCCTCTCTAATATCAACCACCTGGTCAGAACCTCAGTACATTTTTAGGATTGTTAGTTCATCCTTGCTCTTCTGCAGCCTCACTATAATGGGTCAAACATGGATTTATTTTTATTTATCATCTTTGGTACTAGAAAGCAACCTTTTGACTCGAGGGCATACAATTTTTCTTTATAATGGAAATTTTTAAGTTCTGTTCCCTCCAAATACAGTTTCTCTGCCATGACTAACATTCTTTTCTTCTGTATTTCCTATTAGATGACTGTTGGAGTAATTCAGTCTGTCACTTATATATCTCCACTGATTTTTCATTGAAGTGCATATTTCAGATATATGAAATATTTTCAAGTCTCTATCACTGTTCTACATCTCGGTATGAATTCCTTACTTTTAGCTTCCAATTCACTGCTTTTCGTCTCTGATTTTTTTTTCTATATGACTATATATTTATTTTATTTTTGAAATTTCCAATTAATTCTCTATAATATTTGCCAACTCTTGTTTTATATATGCTCATCTCTCTATTGTTTATTTTTAAGGATTTGACTCAAGTTCTCCACACCTTTTATAAATGAGTGCTTAAATTCACTGACATACATGTGCTACATTTCATAGCAACTTTCATAATTGCCAAATACTAGGAAAAAACTCAAATATTACTCAAGAGAATGGCTAAACAAAGTGTGGTATATTTATACTAT
This sequence comes from Mustela nivalis, assembly GCF_964662115.1. NCBI lineage: Eukaryota > Metazoa > Chordata > Mammalia > Carnivora > Mustelidae > Mustela > Mustela nivalis. The sequence continues at coordinate 99,400,275 of NC_139027.1, forward strand.
GGAATATTACACAGCAATAAAAAAGAACAAACTACTGATATAAGCAGCAACATGGACAATCTCAGAATCATTATGTTCAGTGAAAGAAGCCAAATACAAAAGAACACATAGTGTATGTTTTCATTTATATGAAGTTTGGAAAGAGGCAAAAAGTAATCTATGATGACAGAAGTCAGAGTAGTGGTTACCTCTGGTGAGGGTTCAGTATGACTAGAAAGGGACCTTGGAGAATCTTCTAGGCTAAGGAAAGATTTCTATCTGGAACTGAGGGATGGTTATATATAGGTGCTTACACATGGAAAAATGTACAGTTAAGATGATGCACTGTGTGTTAGTAAAATTCAATAGAAAGTGAGGAAGGGAGGGAGGGAAGAAGGGAGGAAGGCAGGAAAGATGGGAGGAAGGAACAAATGAACGAATGGGGGAAGGAAAGAGGAAGAGAGAGAGACTGGGCAGGGGATGGAAGGAAGACCCAAGGGAGGAATAAAGGAAGAGTGAGAAAGAAAGAGCCAACTCCAGGAATGTGTCCTTACTCAGCTCCCGGAGCTGCTAGAAGTAGCTGATCCAAGAGCCCATCTCCTAAATAATAAGTGAGGTATTGAAAGAAGGACTAATTTGAAAACAGGAGACAGGTAAAAATTATTATAAAAGCACTGGTCCTCATAAATACCTCCAGTGATAATGACAGGGCTAGAACAGGGACATCATTTGAAAAGCGGCCAGAAAGAAAAAGAAATTTTCATTCATTTTCCCTGTACCACCACCTGAACGTCACACTCAGAGCTACTGTGTGGTGGGAGTTCTTTCTAATCCTGCACCTTATCTGCCAGGGGCTGAAAGAGATTCCGTTGCATGAGGTTATTTGCTGTTGCTTCAGAGCCTCAGAAGCAATATAGAAGCAAAGTAATAAGGATTAGGTTCATCTGGGAATGACGGAAAATTCCAAAGAACAGTAGCTTATCTCAGAGAGAAATTTATTCTTCTCTGTCACAAAATAAATCCGGAGGCCGATACAGGAATGGTAGGGCAGCTCCAAAAATTCTGAAGTTCTCTGTTCCACTGTCCCAAAATCACCCTTGTCCTTGTGACCCAAGAATGTGTTTGGAACCCTAGTGATCATATTCATGTTCCAGATTAGCTGGCAAAGTAAGAAACAAAAGATGGGGCTCTGCTCTTGAAGGAATATCACACAAAACTTCTACTCTCAACTCACTGGCCAAGACCTCGTCACATGTCTACATCCAGCTGGAAGGTTGGGAAATGCTGTCTTTTTGTGGATCACATGTTCGCTCTAAATAATATCAAGCTTCAGTTATAAAGGAGGAAGGAAAGAAGAGGTTTGTGGTACACAAAGAGCAATCTTCTGCAGAAGTAGATATGTATAATTTGCAATAATTTTCTCCACAGTACATATTTTACCTATTGTTAGTTTCCTATTTTATAAGAAACTCTTTGTGGTCATCCATATCTGGGAAAGAAGCTCATGATTGTTTTGCACTTTAATTGAGTCTGTAAAGTTAAGTTAGGCAATTGGGTTGATAACAGTATCGAGAAAATGATCTGTTTGTTAGCTCTCAAAATCTTAGAGATCAAATGATGCAGAGAAATATTTAATTTTTCAATAAATTCTGGATCACTCTATCTGTATCACAAAGAGCAAGACACCCCAGTCCCCTCAATGAACTCCAATGAAGAAGGCTTAATGTTCATTATTTTCCTGCCTTTTGAAAGAAATTTGACCACCTACCTGTATCACCTTTCCAAAAATTTTGTTTGGAGAAAAATGTATATGAGCTGATTAAGAACCAAGGCTTCCATTTACAGGGGGAAGAAGTGGGATGTGAGCGATTTGGGGTCAGTGGAGCTCAAGATGAGTAAAACACTTCCTCCCTGCACTATAAAGGCTAGCAGAGAAATGTAGCTTTGAGATGGTGATAATGGTGATATAGTCATGCTTATTACTCTCACAGAACCTGCTGTTGTTCTTCTTGTGTAGGGTTTAATAAAAAAAAGCCTACGTTAGGAAATTCTGGTGCTTCCCCTTCCTTTGAGGGCAGTCCTGTTAGATAAAGACCAGTCTGAGGCTTGGTTGTCCTTTACCTTTCTGTAGTGGTTATTTATGATTCTTCTGCCATGCCTGTTCTAAACTCCACTGTTGTTTAAGCAAATTTACTTTCAACTCTCCACTGAGTTCACCAAAGACTCGTAATCCTTGTGCAACTGGCGGGGCTGAAGATTAAGCCACCCTGGGCAATTAAGCGGATCCCAAGGTTCAGCTGGTGTGCTGCAGTTTACAATCATTACAGCCGTTTAGCAAGGTTCGACAGCTTACACCCCCGCTTTGAAGGAGGATTTGTGTCCCTCATTAGCATTCCCATATCAACTAGGATGCTGTGGCGTATGCCACCGGCAGGCTGTGTCACAGCATTATGAGATTAGGCCTGCAAACTTCACCCTTCTGCCAGTAGCTGAACCTGCAAGCACTCGGTCTCTGAGCAGCCGTACCAGATTTTGAAGGGAAAGCTGGAGGGGCTGTCAGTAAGGAAGTATACACAACCAAGGTTGGTTCCTACCGTTATGGAATTTGAAATTGGGGATTCCATTTTGCACCCACATTAGTATCCACAATGGGGACAATTGAACCTAACATTCAGGATCTCTAATTTGATGTTTGTTTTTTGAGATTTTACTTATTTGACAGAGAGAGTAAGAAAGAGAGAGCACAAGATGGGGACTGGGGCAGATGGAGAAGCAGAAGCAGACTCCCGGCTGAACAGAGAGCCCGACCCTGGGGGCTGGGGGCCCAGAGGGTGGGTCAGCGGGGATCGATCCCTTGACCCTGAGACGATGACCTGAGCCTGAGGCAGACACTCAACTGACCGACCAACTGAGCTACCCAGGTGCCGCCAATGAATTTGGTGCTTTTTAAAAGGGGTCAAATAAACAAACAAACAAACAAACAAATAAATGGGGCCTACAGGTATGGTAGCAGCATGGCATATCAGTAAACCGTTGCTGCATGGTGAGCGTTCTCAAAGTGCCCGCAGCATACGACGGGTGCTAAATATAAGCACTTATTTAGTGCACAAATCTGCATGTCTGGGCATCAAGCAATCTAGCCTGGCCATGGCCAGAGTGACTTAGCTCTGCTTCTGGTGACTCTGACCCTCCTCATGGGACTAAGTTGGCCCAGGCTTGTCCTTCTCATGATGGCGATGGGGGCAAGAGAGTGAGTTCACAGCTGCTGTCCAGGCTTGTGCTTGAGTCTCATCCGCTAACACTCCCTTGGCCACACCGGAGTCAGCTGGCCAGAGTCAGAATGTGCGGAAATACACGCCGCACTGCAATCGTACCCGGCAAAGGATGGAACAATGAATCTTGAAAATGTGCCCCCAATCAATGATAAAGAAAGGAAATGAGTCAATGAACAATTAGGTCCCGCATTTTTTTAAAAATCTATAAGACTGCCAGCTATATTAAGCCCCTACAGCACCATGAAATAGGACAGCTGGGACTGAATTTTGGGTCATCTAGATCAATGGCCCTTAGCCTTCCTGAAGTGTGGGTTCTTCTCACACATGTGCATCAGTATACAATGTTTTAGAAGCATCCCGTGGCCTCCCTGGAAGCCACCTGTGAGCCTCTGGAAATATGTAAGCCCAGTTAAAATTTCATTTAAAGGCAACCTTCTCATTATGACAGGTGGGGAAACTGAGTTACATTATGATTGTTTTATGCTTCATTGAGCTCTTTAAGCTGGTGTAAGATTTATGCATTTGGTTGAATTTGGTATTTAATCGAGGTGAATACAAACCAGAGTACACAATCCACTGCTTTAAAACCTTCCGAGGTACCCCTTACACAGTATAAGTCCCCACTCCTCCCAAGAACTGATCCCTGCCCACCATCACAACCTTGCTTCCTCTTACCTTCCCTCTTACATCCAGACACACAGGCTTTCTTACTTTCTCTTGCCCCTGCCAAGTTCGGGGCCTTCCAGTTGCTGTTCCCATCACCTGCAATGTTCTCTTCTTGCATGTTCACACTACTCTGTCCCTTGCTTCATTTCAAATCCTGTACCAGCAGAGGTCTTCTCTGAACACCCCGTTTGAAGTACCACCTTTCAATCACTTTTGCTTTACTTAACATACAGTCACTTGCGGTTTCTTTCTCCCTCGGGTGGGGCAAAACTACCTGAGAGCAGGGACTTTTTCTTCTTCCCAGACTGTAGCACCATGCCTGAAAGAGGAACATTCAAGTAGTTATTAAATGAGCAAATGGACATGTTTACTCTATAAGACATACATCCACAGAGAAACCCAAAAACGAAAATATATGAGTACATGCCACAACCAAATTATAAGACTGCTGTTTTATATAGCTCAGCTTTGTAAAGAAAGGGGAGCCCTTCTACTAGTCCTCTGGATGAACTTCATTTAAGAATATTAATGTTTAATACCAAAGTAGATGACAATTCATCAAATCATACTATTGACCACAGCTAAGTAGCCCTATATGGATTTTGTAGGGTTTTATTATTTAGTAATAGATTGGTACAAATGGGAACATTGTTCAAATAAAGCTTCAGAGTGAGGACTTACAACTGCAGATCACCCACCACTTTACAGGTGGGTGCCATAAGGCTTGGTTTCTTAGTGTGTGGCTTTCTTCTGTATTACCTTCTGAATTTGGAGCATCTTCTAAAACAACAAATAGAGACAGTGAGTTGGCTGTGAGGAGGTTTTAAGCTACCTTAGCAGTGATTTTTGGAGGCTCTGATTTCAGAGGTTAACAAAGATTTGCTTGGGGTTTATGTGCCATTTTCCAGAGTCATTCTGAACTGACAGATAAATGTGGAGCCCTCTTGGCTGGCGCCTTTTATGGGTAGGTGCAGCTGGATGAAAATCAGCCACAAAGGAGATCCTGGTGTTATCGTTAATGGTGATTTTGTGTAGCAGATGTTGTCTACATATTAGAGGAGGCTGCTTAATTTGTCTCTTGCAAACATGAAGCCTCTTAAAACTATTATGCACTAAACATTGTCTGGAAAATTCCATTCTATTGTAACACAGTTCTCCTTCAGGAAGAGGAGCAGTTTAGAATTAAGAGAATAAAAGAGAGACTCAAATGAAGGAATACGACGTCCATTACATTTGTGTTTTTCATGATTATGGTGAAGAGAGAGGCCTAAAAAAATAATAAATAAAATAAAAGGACATTATGGCATTGCCAAAGGAAAATACACGTATTAAAAAACAAAAGTCTAAATGAATAGGTACAGAACAAGTGATGAGAAATTCGGGACGAAATGGGGTTTTGCCTCCTGTCATTTGCAAGCAAAAATCACATTGACTTTATTGCCTAAAAACAGAGTGGGTGACGAAGAATTAGAAATTTTGCACACAATGGTAGGAAAGTGATTTAATCTCACCATCTGGTCAGTTCAGACTATTTTTCAGACAAAAGATGAATTATTTGTTAGGTATGTTAGACCCTGATTTTCCACACTGCCCACCACACACATGCACACACACTAGTAATAGTCTGATACCATATTTCTCTGCCTTTTCTCCTCTCTACAAATATGTATGAATTCCATGTTTATTTGTGGTCATCTCTAGGGATGGCATTCTGCATATCGTCAAACAAGTGGCTTTAAGCCTTTTCTCACTAACTAAAAGGAAACTTTCACAAGACCACAAAGAGAAGGTTGGAGAAGGTGAAATTGTATACTGATGTAATCACTTTGGAAAGAAATTGGGCAGTTTTATCAAAAACTAGAAAGACTTCAAACATTGTGCCCCAAGACTCCACTTCTTGGAACCTATTTTAAATAATTCAAAATACTAAATAAAACATCACAAAATACAAATTTGTGATGGCAAAAATGTCATTACTATAATAAAATTGGAAAGCATCCCAAATTCTTACACTCTTACAGTTACATTAGTATAAATTACCTAATGATATAATTTTTAGCCATTAGAATTATGGGTAATAAGACCAAGAATGAAAACATCTATGATATACATTAAATGAAGAAACAAATGCAAAATTGTATGTATATGATGACTTATATCCTTGTAAAATATGAATATGAAGAAAGACTGACAAAAGTATATAATAAAGATAGATACTTCTGTAAAAAAAAAAAAAAGAAGTCATCACGTGCAATCTTTTTTTTTCTTAAGATTTTATTTATTTATTTGGCAGAGAGAACACAAGTAGCAGAGAGGCAAGTAGAGAGAAGAGGGGGGAAGCAGGCTCCCGCTGAGCAGAGAGCCAGATGCAGGACTCAATCCCAGGACCCTGAGATCATGACCTGAGCCGAAGGCAGAGGCTTTAATCCACTGAGCCACCCAGGCGCCCCCATCACATGCAATCTTAAGAGTAATTATTTTCCTCAGTGAGCTAGTGTATCTTAAAAACAATTATTGAGGGGCACCGGGGTGGCCAGTGATTAAGCATCTGCCTTTGGCTCAGATCATGATCCCAGAGTCCTGGGATCGAGCCCCGCATTGAGCCCACTGCTCAGCGAGAAGCCTGCTTCTCCCTCTCCCACTCCCCATTTGTGTTCCTTCTCTCACTGTATCTCTCTCTGTCAAATAAATAAAATATTTTTAAAAAGCAGTTGTTGACATATTAAACTACTTTATTATATGTTTGTCATTCCTGGCAACCATCCCCCCTCTGGCCATATTTTCAGATTGCTCATCAGATCATCAATGTAAATAAAATGGTAAATATTTGTATCAGCACTCACTTCAATACTAAAAATACCACACTTGTTTCTCCTCTTAACTCAGAGGGGACCAAAGTATAGACGTGCCTTCATCCTATTCCAAGATTCAATGGAGGTAATGAACTGTCCTGTGATGTTTTATCTCATTCACCTGTCAACATAATGGTTTCAGAGTATATCATTATAATCTATACTAAATATCAAGGCTTTTCCATCTTTGATCCCTTTTAGCATTTTAAGTGGAGAAAGTTTGGTTGACTTAAGAGATTTAAAGACCTCCAGGACTGTACATACTTCAAAGGTCAATACAAAAACACCTGTGGTCCGTAGGTCCTAAGCATTACCACTATCTGCCAAGGAGCACCGAAGGCTGGAGACAGATCTGTGGACTAAGAGAGGTCTACCCTCAGAGCCAAACATAACCTGCTATAGTTACAACATAACTCATTTTTTGTTGTTGCTGCCAATGACATATTGCTCAGGTGCTGTAAATAACTCAGCTGAGAGATACATTTATTTTATAATACCTGCCCTTCCCCCACTGAGATGAAAAATCTATAATTTAAAACAAACAAAACCTTTTGCCACCAGTAGCCTAAGGAGAATATAAAGGCTATCCAGGAAGTGGGGCAGGACCCAGGTGGAGAATTCCAACTCAAGCCTCATATATGCATGAAGGCCTAATGCATGAAGCCAGCACAAAGCTATCTTCTGATTGCTTCAAAAGAATGAGGCTCATTCCCTGTCCTCAAGGACTTAAAATCTAGTGGAGAGACATAATGCACATGTAACTGATCAAGCAGTCATTATCAAGAGACCATAGACAGAGTGGGCTCCATCAGATGACCCTCTTCTGGTCCTTAACATCTTAGGTTCATGACATAACTTCCCTTGTTGAGTCACTATGGAAAACAGTATGGAAGTCCCTCAAAAAATTAAAAATAGGGGCGCCTGGGTGGCTCAGTCTGTGAAGCATCTGCCTTGGGCTCAGGTCATGATCTCAGGGTCCTAGGCTCAAGCCCTTTATCAGGCTCTCTGCTTAATTGGGAGTCTGCTTCTCCCTCTGTACTCTCCCTCTCTCTCAAAGAAATTAAAAAAAAATAAAATAAAATGATCATATGATTCAGTAATCACAATTTAGGTATATATGCAAAGGAAATGACAAAATGATGTCAAAAAGGTATCTGTTTTGGACCCTCCCTGTTTATTGCATTATTCACAATAGCCAAGGTATGGAAACAACCTAAGTGTTCATCGATGGATGAATAATAAAGAAGAAGTGGTATATATACAGAATAGAATATTACTCAGCCATGAGAAAGAAGGAAACCCTGCCATTTGCAAAACATGGGTGGAACTTGAGGGCATTATGCTAAGTGAGTTAAGTCAAACAGAGAGACAAATACTGTATGGTGTCACTTATATGTGGAATCTAAAAGAGCTAAATTCATAGAAACAAATGGTAGTTACTGGGTGGAGGGGGGTCAGTGTGCGAGATGTGGGTCAAAGGGAACATAATTCTCAATTATGAATAAGTTCCGGAGATCTAATGCACAGAATCATGATTATGGTAAAGAATATTATATTCTTGAAAGTTGCTAGGAAACTACATTTTAAATGTATTCTCTAAAAAAGAAATAATTACATGATATAATGGAAGTGTTAGCTAATGCCATGGTGGTAATCATGTTGCAATATATAAATACATCAAATTAATGTATTGTACACCTTAAACTTACACAATGTTATGCCAATTCTATCTCAATTTTAAAAAAAGACAACTTCCCCATTGGCCTTTGATTATTAAGTTCAGTCCATGGAATTCTATTGAATGTTATTTTGAATGTTATCCCCACTGTAGGCTTTAGTAGGGACCTTGACTACATTGAGCATGGGAATATAGGACACGGTAGAAAAAGGATGAAGAGAGAAGGGAGGACTTTATCTCTTCCTCAGATGGCAGCAGCTGGCATGCTCTCTCTCTACTGTGCCATTGCTCCCCTGGCTGGGAGTACTTGTCCTTGAGGGCCTCAATGAGGCAGGCTCCTTGTACTAGTTCTCAGAGCGTACTTTTTTGGGTAGATTTGAGGGGACCTTTGGCAGCACTGCCTCCCAAAGTTTCCTGCTAGAAACTGCTTGTCATTGTCCCTTCTTGCAAGCCCCATCTCAACTGAGTCCTATAGAAGTTTCCATCCTTACTTGGCCTAAGGGCAGGGAGAGCTCCCATTACACCATAAGGAGAGAGTAGACAACCTGACCCTGCTAACATTTCCCTTCCACAGAGCCCACTCTGGCCTCCCAGAGCACTCCTGAGGCAGAAGTTAAGGAGAGGGCTGGACTGCCTGTAGGAGGCCTTGCTGGGAGGCATTCTGGTGTTAGTTGTTAGCTGCTCTCTTCAAAATCAGAACAATGGCTCCCAAATTTAGTTGCTCATCAGGATCGCTTTGGAGAGCTTTTGAAAGCTCCCAGTATCTGGGCTAGCCCACCCCATACCAATGACATTGGAAACCTTGGGTAGGGGCCTACAAGGTTGAGTTATCTTTCAAAGTTGGTTTGAATATGGGGCCAGAGCCTGGGAGGACTACATTGCAAATATTTATAGCAGAAATTCTCACCCCAGGCTGCACACTGCGTGAATTAAGGAGCTTTAAAAATTACAGATGCCTGCATCCCGCCTCAGAAATTCTGATGTCCTTGGCTGAATACTTGGGTTCTTTTTTGAAGGTACCTTTACTGTTGAAGAGCTCCTGCTGCCTGTGGGTGCATCACAGGATGCACAGGAGAAGGCTCAGGGGAGGAGGAGTTTCTTCTAGACCAGACACAGTGGTCACCCAGGCCAATGGCCTCATAATAACCCTGTCCAGCTTCAAGCAGAACCTCCTCTCCTGGCATGAGTTTCTTCAATAAGTTCTCCTCCCTTTGCCACATTGACTGTCTGCTTCAAACATACACTGGCCTGAAGAAGAAATCTTCACACCAAAGTCCATGCTTAAGATCTTGGCTCATGAGGAAGATTAAAAAAACAAGCTGCCCTACTTGCAAAAAATGTCATGCTGTCACTTTGTTTACCTTCTGCATGGAAATAACAGAGAGAGCCTATCATAAAGCATCATAGATCTCATCTGCCTACAGCTATGCACACCTTACCTCGCAAACATTCAGAAATGGTACTAAACTGTGGTCTGAGTTGTCTGATACTATATATATTGTTTCATCTCACTCTAAAAAAACGTATCTGATAGATTTTTCTGGAGGTTTCTGATTACAAATTATAAATAAAATCTCACAGGTTCTTGGGTGGAAGTCAAGCTTGTGGATGTCCTTCTCTGTTACCTAACTTCTGCTCAACCTCCAAAATTCTCCTTTATTCAAGACCACCTCCTCCTTGAAGCCATTCCTAACTATTCCAGCCAAGACCTACACCTACTGTTCATGAACTCTGATGATGGTTAGCTTCAAAACCGTACAAGTTAATATGCATACTATGTGTGTCCATATTTTTATATAGACATGAAACAATGTTAAGAAATTTTTGTTGCCCTAGAACTAGGTGCTGGAGAAAACAGTTTCCAAATCTCAAGCCAGACTGCACATCAGAAGCCACCAGATCTCTCACAAACCATAAGATACGTACACAAAGGTCATCCAGAGGATTCAGCAAGACCTCCACTAGAAGATCTGGAGAGGGACATTCAGACACCAACAAAGTGACTTTTCATCTGGGTGACTCATCTGGTTTGGTTGTAGAGTCAGGACTTTTCAGGTAACATGAAAATGTGGTCTGAGAGAGTGGGTGACCTCAGGGTGAGGAGCTAAGTCCTAGAGGACAAGATGGGAGGAAAGGTGGAAATCCATAGATGTGGACTCAGAGGGGTTAAAAATTTTTCCAGAATGCTTCCAGAGAAAAACTCCACAGTAAACTTCGGACCCAAAGAGTCATGAAAACCAGAATACAGTCATTCAGACTACAAGTGAGGAAAACAAGGGGAAACCACATTTCTTGGAAAGGGAAACACTTATATCCCAGGAAAGAATTCTCACTCATAAAATGTACAGCAAAGCCAAAGATACCAGCCACATCCTAGGTAAGAAGCTAGGCAGTCACAAATGCATCTCTCTTTTTTTTTTATTTTTATAAACATATATTTTTATCCCCAGGGGTACAGGTCTGTGAATCACCAGGTTTACACACTTCACAGCACTCACGAAAGCACATACCCTCCCCAATGTCCATAATCCCACCCCCTTCTCCCAAACCCCCTCCCCCCAGCAACCCTCAGTTTGTTTTGTGAGATTAAGAGTCACTTATGGTTTGTCTCCCTCCCAATCCCATCTTGTTTCATTTATTCTTCTCCTACCCACTTAAGCCTCCATGTTGCATCACCACTTCCTCATATCAGGGAGATCATATGATAGTTGTCTTTCTCTGCTTGACTTATTTCGCTAAGCATGATACGCTCTAGTTCCATCCATGTTGTCGCAAATAGCAAGATTTCATTTCTTTTGATGGCTGCATAGTATTCCATTGTGTATATATACCACATCTTCTTGATCCATTCATCTGTTGATGGACATCTAGATTCTTTCCATAGTTTGGCTATTGTGGACATTGCTACTATAAACATTCGGGTGCATGTGCCCCTTTGGATCACTACATTTGTATCTTTAGGGTAAATACCCAATAGTGCAATTGCTGGGTCATAGGGCAGTTCTATTTTCAACATTTTGAGGAACCTCCATGCTGTTTTCCAGAGTGGCTGCACCAGCTTGCATTCCCACCAACAGTGTAGGAGGGTTCCCCTTTCTCCACATCCTCGCCAGCATCTGTCATTTCCTGACTTGTTGATTTTAGCCATTCTGACTGGTGTGAGGTGATATCTCATTGTGGTTTTGATTTGTATTTCCCTGATGCCGAGTGATATGGAGCACTTTTTCATGTGTCTGTTGGCCATCTGGATGTCTTCTTTGCAGAAATGTCTGTTCATGTCCTCTGCCCATTTCTTGATTGGACTATTTGTTCTTTGGGTGTTGAGTTTGCTAAGTTCTTTATAGATTCTGGACACTAGTCCTTTATCTGATATGTCGTTTGCAAATATCTTCTCCCATTCTGTCAGTTGTCTTTTGATTTTGTTAACTGTTTCCGTTGCTGTGCAAAAGCTTTTGATCTTGATGAAATCCCAATAGTTCATTTTTTCCCTTGATTCCCTTGCCTTTTGCGTTGTTCCTAGGAAGATGTTGCTGCGGCAGAGGTCGAAGAGGTTGCTGCCCGTGTTCTCCTCAAGGATTTTGATGGATTCCTTTCACACATTGAGGTCCTTCATCCATTTTGAGTCTATTTTTGTGTGTGGTGTAAGGAAATGGTCCAATTTCATTTTTCTGCATGTGGCTATCCAATTTTCCCAGCACCATTTATTGAAGAGGCTGTCTTTTTTCCATTGGACATTCTTTCCTGCTTTGTCGAAGATTAGTTGACCATAGATTTGAGGGTCTATTTCTGGGCTCTCTATTCTGTTCCATTGATCTATGTGTCTGTTTTTGTGCCAGTACCATGCTGTCTTGATGATGACAGCTTTGTAATAGAGCTTGAAGTCCGGAATTGTGATGCCACCAACGTTGGCTTTCTTTTTCAATATCCCTTTGGCTATTCGAGGTCTTTTCTGGTTCCATATAAATTTTAGAATTATTTGTTCCATTTCTTTGAAAAAGATGGATGGTACTTTGATAGGAAATGCATTAAATGTGTAGATTGCTTTAGGTAGCATAGACATTTTCACAATATTTATTCTTCCAATCCAGGAGCATGGAACATTTTTCCATTTCTTTGTGTCTTCCTCAATTTCTTTCATGAGTACTTTATAGTTTTCTGAGTATAGATTCTGTGTCTCTTTGGTTAGGTTTATTCCTAGGTATCTTATGGTTTTGGGTGCAATTGTAAATGGGATTGACTCCTTAATATCTCTTTCTTCTGTCTTGCTGTTGGTGTAGAGAAATGCAACTGATTTCTGTGCATTGATTTTATATCCTGACACTTTACTGAATTCCTGTATAAGTTCTAGCAGTTTTGGAGTAGAGTCTTTTGGGTTTTCCACATATAGTATCATATCATCTGCGAAGAGTGATAATTTGACTTCTTCTTTGCCGATTTGGATGCCTTTAATTTCCTTTTGTTGTCTGATTGCTGAGGCTAGGACCTCTAGTACTATGTTGAATAGCAGTGGTGATAATGGACATCCCTGCCGTGTTCCTGACCTTAGCGGAAAAGCTTTCAGTTTTTCTCCATTGAGAATGATATTTGCGGTGGGTTTTTCAGAGATGGCTTTGATGATATTGAGGTATGTGCCCTCTATCCCTACACTTTGAAGAGTTTTGATCAGGAAGGGATGCTGTATTTTGTCAAATGCTTTTTCAGCATCTATTGAGAGTATCATATGGTTCTTGTTCTTTCTTTTATTGATGTGTTGTATCACATTGACTGATTTGCAGATGTTGAACCAACCTTGCAGCCCTGGAATAAATCCCACTTGGTCGTGGTGAATAATCTTTTTAATGTACTGTTGAATCCTATTGGCTAGTATTTTGTTGAGTATTTTCGCATCTGTGTTCATCAAGGATATCGGTCTATAGCTCTCTTTTTTGGTGGGATCCTTGTCTGGTTTTGGGATCAAGGTGATGCTGGCCTCATAAAATGAGTTTGGAAGTTTTCCTTCCATTTCTATTTTTTGGAACAGTTTCAGGAGAATAGGAATTAGTTCTTCTTTAAATGTTTGGTAGAATTCTCCCGGGAAGCTGTCTGGCCCTGGGCTTTTGTTTGTTTGGAGATTTTTAATGACTGTTTCAATCTCCTTACTGGTTATGGGTCTGTTCAGGCTTTCTATTTCTTCCTGGTTCAGTTGTGGTAGTTTATATGTTTCTAGGAATGCATCCATTTCTTCCAGATTGTCAAATATTGCCGTAGAGTTGCTCATAGTATGTTCTTATAATAGTTTGTATTTCGTTGGTGTTAGTTGTGATCTCTCCTCTTTCATTCATGATTTTATTTATTTGGGTCCTTTCTCTTTTCTTTTTGATAAGTCGGGCCAGGGGTTTATCAATTTTATTAATTCTTTCAAAGAACCAGCTCCTAGTTTCATTGATTTGTTCTATTGTTTTTTTGGTTTCTATTTCATTGATTTCTGCTCTGATCTTTATGATTTCTCTTCTCCTGCTGGCCTTAGGGTTTCTTTCTTGTTCTTTCTCCAGCTCCTTTAGGTGTAGGGTTAGGTTGTGTACCTGAGACCTTTCTTGTTTCTTGAGAAAGGCCCGTACCACTATATATTTTCCTCTCAGGACTGCCTTTGTTGTGTCCCACAGATTTTGAACCGTTGTATTTTCATTATCATTTGTTTCCATGATTTTTTTCAATTCTTCTTTAATTTCCCGGTTGACCCATTCATTCTTTAGAAGGATACTATTTAGTCTCCATGTATTTGGGTTCTTTCCAAACTTCCTCTTGTGGTTGAGTTCTAGCTTTAGAGCATTGTGGTCTGAAAATATGCAGGGAATGACCCCAATCTTTTGATACCGGTTGAGTCCTGATTTAGGACCGAGGATGTGACCTATTCTGGAGAATGTTCCATGTGCACTAGAGAAGAATGTGTATTCTGTTGCTTGGGGATGAAATATTCTGAATATATCTGTGATGTCCATCTGGTCCAGTGTGTCGTTTAAGGCCTTTATTTCCTTGCTGATCTTTTGCTTGGAGGATCTGTCCATTTCAGTGAGGGGAGTGTTAAAGTCCCCTACTATTATTGTATTATTGTTGATGTGTTTCTTTGATTTTGTTATTAATTGGTTTATATAGTTGGCTGCTCCCACGTTGGGGGCATAGATATTTAAAATTGTTAAATCTTCTTGTTGGACAGACCCTTTGAGTATGATATAGTGTCCTTCCTCATCTCTTATTATAGTCTTTGGCTTAAAATCTAATTGATCTGATATAAGGATTGCCACTCCTGCTTTCTTCTGATGTCCATTAGCATGGTAAATTCTTTTCCACCCCCTCACTTTAAATCTGGAGGTGTCTTCGGGCTTAAAATGAGTTTCTTGGCGGCAACTATAGATGGATTTTGTTTTTTTATCCATTCTGAAACCCTGTGTCTTTTGACAGGGGCATTTAGCCCATTCACATTCAGGGTAACTATTGAGAGATATGAATTTAGTGTCATTGTATTGCCTGTAAGGTGACTGTTACTGTATATGGTCTCTGTTCCTTTCTGATCTACCTCTTGTAGGCTCTCTCTTTGCTTAGAGGACCCGTTTCAATATTTCCTGTAGAGCTGGTTTGGTATTTGCAAATTCTTTCAGTTTTTGTTTGTCCTGGAAGCTTTTAATTTCTCCTTCTATTTTCAATGATAGCCTAGCTGGATATAGTATTCTTGGCTGCATGTTTTTCTCGTTTAGTGCTCTGAAAATATCATGCCAGCTCTTTCTGGCCTGCCAGGTCTCTGTGGATAAGTCAGCTGCCAATCTAATATTTTTACCATTGTATGTTACAGACTTCTTTTCCCGGGCTGCTTTCAGGATTTTCTCTTTGTCACTGAGACTTGTAAATTGTACTATTAGGTGACGGGGTTTGGGCCTATTCTTATTGATTTTGAGGGGCGTTCTCTGAACCTCCTGAATTTTGATGCTCATTCCCTTTGCCATATTGGGGAAATTCTCCCCAATAATTCTCTCCAGTATACCTTCTGCTCCCCTCTCTCTTTCTTCTTCTTCTGGAATCCCAATTATTCTAATGTTGTTTTGTCTTATGGTGTCACTTATCTCTCGAATTCTCCCCTTGTGGTCCAGTAGCTGTTTGTCTCTCTTTTGCTCAGCTTCTTTATTCTCTGTCATTTGGTCTTCTATATCACTAATTCTTTCTTCTGCCTCATTTATCCTAGCAGTTAGAGCCTCCATTTTTATTGCACCTCATTAATAGCTTTTTTGATTTCAACTTGGTTAGATTTTAGTTCTTTTATTTCTCCAGAAAGGGCTTTTATATCTCTCGAGAGGGTTTCTCTAATATCTTCCATGCCTTTTTCGAGCCCGGCTAGAACCTGGAGAATTGTCATTCTGAACTCTAGATCTGACATATTACCAATGTCTGTATTGATTAGGTCTCTAGCCTTCAGTACTGCCTCTTGTTCTTTTTTTTGTGTTGAATTTTTCTGTCTTGTCATTTTGTCCAGATAAGGGTATATGAAGGGGCAAGTAAAATACTAAAAGGTTGGCCACAACCCCAGGGAAATATGCTTTAACCAAATTAGAAGAGATCCAAAATTGTGAGTGGGGAGAAAGGGGATAAAAAGAGGTTCAAAAAGGAAGAAAGAAAAAAGAAAAAAAAAGAAAAGAAAAGAATTTTTAAAACAAGAAAACACCTAAGAAAAATGTAAAAAAGAAAAAATATATATATTAGATAAACTAGTAAAAAATCGTTAAAAAAGAAAAAGGTAACAGTTAAAAAAAAATTTTTTTTACCCGAAGGCGAGAAGAAAAAAAAAAAATGAAAAAGAAAAAAATTAAATTAACTGCAAGACTAAAAAAAATCACAGAAAAAAAGCCATGAGTTCCGTGCTTGGCTTTCTCCTCCTCTGGAATTCTGCTGCTCTCCTTGGTATTGAAACCGCACTCCTTGGTAGGTGAACTTGGTCTCGGCTGGAGTTCTTGTTGATCTTCTGGGGGAGGGGCCTGTTTAGTGATTCTCAAGTGTCTTTGCCCCAGGCGGAATTACACCGCCCTTACCCAGGGCCGGGGTGAGTAATCCGCTTGGGTTTGCTTTCAGGAGCTTTTGTTCCCTGAGCGCTTTCCGTAAAGTTCCAGAGGACAGGAATACAAATGGCGGCCTCCTGGTCTCCGGCCTGGAGGAGCGGAGAGCCCAGGGCCCCACTCCTCAGTGCGCCCTCAGAGAACAGCGCCCAGTTACTCCCGTCTGCCTGACCTCCGGCCGTGCTCCGAGCTCACCCAGCCTGCGACCGGTTCAAGGTCACCCCAAGCTGCGAGCTTACTGTTGGCTCTGTCTCTGTAGCCAGCTTTCCCGTTCCAATACCCGCAAGCTCTGCGACACTCAGACACCCCCGATCCTTCTGTGACCCTGCGGGACCTGAGGCCACGCTGACCCCGCGTGGGCTTCGCCCCGGTTTAGCCTCTGGAGCGATGTCCCTCAGCGGAACAGACTTTTAAAAGTCCTGATTTTGTGCGCGGTTGCTCCGCCGCTTGCCGGGAGCCGGCCCCTCCCCCTGGGGTCTCTCTTTCCGTCGCTTTGGATTCACTTCTCCGCCGGTCCTACCTTTCAGAAAGTGGTTGTTTTTCTGTTTCCAGAATTGCTGTTCTTCTTCTCTTCGATCTGCCGATGGATTTTCAGGTGTTTGCAATCTTTAGATAAGCTATCTAGCTGATCTCCGGCTAGCTGAAGCAGTCTCAGCTTGCTACTTCTCCGCCATCTTGACTCCTCCACAAATGCATCTCTCTTAATCTTCATATCAGTCTTTTTAGGATAGATACTAATATTCCTATTTTTACAACCAAAGAAATCAAGGCTCAGGAAAGTTAATTTTTTGAGGGCAGAACACTGAAGAACACTTCAACTCTCAGTTTCCTTTGAGGAGCCTCAAATAACTTCTACTTAAAACATTGTAAAGTTCCAGGTAAAGTATATATCCACAGTGGCTCCCAGTCCTCTCCAGATCACCAGGAGAAACTGGGACAGTGATGCTCTGAATTTCTTAGCAGCACACACTGGTAGTGGGGAGGTGGTCACATCATCTGCATTTAGGACTGGGAAGGGGATGGCAGGCCAAGAATAAACAGATACCACGAACAGGAAGATTTGAGAAGTCAGCAAATATGTCCATTTCGGTGAGGCCATTATTTACATTGCCATGGCAATGGCTGTTATCCAGTTTAAAATAGTTTATTATAAAAATTTCCAAGCATTCAAAAGAAGAACATTCATTGAGCTCCCATATAGACATGACCCAGTCCCCATGGCTACCTAGATGTTGTCACATTTGTCTCACCTGTCCTTTTCTAGCCTCATTTTCTCTTGCTGAAGTGTTTTAACGCACATCCTGGGCACGTCATTTCACCTCTCCATGCCATAACATCTCTGCAATATACAGACATCTTGTTGCATAACCACAATGCCAACATATCTGGGAAAATATCATTTTCAAGGCCCAGACTCTGATGAGGCAAACAGAGCACCAAGGATGTAAACTGTGAGGAAACCTTGCTCTCGGGACCATGCTTTGCTGGGTCAACACCTGAGAGTGGGTTGTGTAAGCTGAAGCACCCGGCTTACCTCACCTCCCTGTCAGCTCTGGTATTTGAAAATTCAGTCTGTAATTGCATTTCCCCAATTGTTTCAAACTTTCTTTTTTTTTTTTCCCAATCTTAATATGAGCTGTATTTCCATTCTTTTTTTTTAATTTTTAATTTTTTATAAGCATATATTTTTATCCCCAGGGGTACAGGTCTGTGAATCACCAGGTTTACACATTTCACAGCACTCACCAAAGCACATACCCTCCCCAATGTCCATAATCCCACCCCCTTCTCCCAAACCCCCTCCCCCCAGCAACCCTCAGTTTGTTTTGTGAGATTAAGAGTCACTTATGGTTTGTCTCCCTCCCAATCCCATCTTGTTTCATTTATTCTTCTCCTACCCACTTAAGCCTCCATGTTGCATCACCACTTCCTCATATCCTTGAGGAGAACACGGGCAGCAACCTCTTCGACCTCTGCCGCAGCAACATCTTCCTAGGAACAACGCCAAAGGCAAGGGAAGCAAGGGAAAAAATGAACTATTGGGATTTCATCAAGATCAAAAGCTTTTGCACAGCAACGGAAACAGTTAACAAAATCAAAAGACAACTGACAGAATGGGAGAAGATATTTGCAAACGACATATCAGATAAAGGACTAGTGTCCAGAATCTATAAAGAACTTAGCAAACTCAACACCCAAAGAACAAATAGTCCAATCAAGAAATGGGCAGAGGACATGAACAGACATTTCTGCAAAGAAGACATCCAGATGGCCAACAGACACATGAAAAAGTGCTCCATATCACTCGGCATCAGGGAAATACAAATCAAACTTTCTTTATATAGTGGGTTTGTTTATGTGGCATCCAAAGAAGAGCCAGCACTTCCTTTGGGTTGCTGTATCTGTACGCCTTTTATTTAGGACAGTCCTCACCCCTTTCTGTTCCTTGATCTTGATTTGTCTAGATACTGGGTCACACTCTGCATTTGGCTGCTTATGCCTCATGATATCTTTAAACTTGTTTCTCTATTCCCTGTATTTTCTATAAAGACTGAGATTCATGGTGACAGAAATACATTCAACATCTACCTTATAGAAAATATTTATGTTATTTGTGTTTTTTAATTGTTTGGAATGAAATTGTCCATGATATTATCTTAGCTTCATGTCCTCTGCACCTGTAATTATATACCCTTTATTATTTGAAATAGATCTCCATTTCTTTTTTTTTTTTTTAAGGTTTTATTTATTTGCAAGAGAGCGAGGGAGAGATTGAGAGAATGAGTAGGAGGAGGGGCAGAAGAAGAAGCAGACTCCCCATGTGTGGGGAGCCAGATGCTGGGCTCGATCCCAGGACCCTAGTATCATGACCTGAGCTGAAAGCAGATGCTTAACTGACTGAGCCACCCAGGTGCCCCTCAAAACATTTATTGAATTATCCATCTTTTAGCCATTGATCTGTGATGTTTTGCTTATCAAATGTGGTTTTTATGTATGATTATAATCATGTAGCTATCTATTCTGCTACATGCCTAAACCACCTTTTTCCAAATAGTGTAGCTTTAGAGCATGCTTTTTCATTTTATATATCACTGACTTGACAGTACCTGCCTTTTTAAATCTTGCAGCTGAACTTTAGAACTATTTTCTCAACATCCTCAAGCGCAAACCTCAAACTCCCTTAAATAGACTATCTAGTTTGAGGAAAATTAGGTATCATTACCCAATGTAGCCATCTTTCCCAGAAATACAGTGTCTTCATTTATTTGAAGCCTCTTCTATATTTCTCTCATTGTTGACATTTCTTGTTAAGATTAGAGATTTGGTTTTAAATTTAGATTTTATTTTTAAGTACACTAATCCTGCTACTTACAATATTTTTCAAATTAAATATTATATGAATAGTCTTGAAGCTTTCAAAAGGTTCAGTTGATTTTTTTTTCCTGGTTGGCATGCTTTGTGATTTCCAATTTATTTCCATAAAGTTACCTTTAACTGTCATTTTTAGGTTCTATCCATACAGGCAAAATATTATGAAGAAACAAATTCAAGACCAAAAGCAAGTTTATATGGATATTTCAGTTAAGGAAAGAGAGTGCTGTTTATCTGAACTGGATCACTGGTACAGGTCTTACCTTAACTTTCCATAAGTAGATATAATCTATTAAAGCATATACTACTTAATTTTGTAATGATTATTCTAGTTTAATGTCAATGTATCTGTGTAGAATGAGAAAAGCACTAGTTGAATATAACTTTTCTTCAGATGTCTTTGGGTTCCTGTAATAATTCCTATATCAAATAGTTTCAAAAGCATTTAGGTTTTGCTGTGTTTAGACCGAGAAAAGTCTGAGTTAATCTGACTGATATTAAAGCTCCTGACAAACACATTTCCTCCATTATGCAAGGATCCATATGGTCCAAACACGGAACATTGCATTATAGGTTTGCTATTACTATATTGCATTAGGAATCCCCCCAAATTAACTTTTTTCAGGATTTGGACTTCAAACTGGTAATGTCTTCATCTTGTTCTTGGAGAATGCCAGGCACATATATTTGTTGATATTGAATACACAAGCATCACTACTGGCTTCTTTATAGGATAGGTACATGAGTTACATCCCAAAATGGAAAAAAAATGTCCTTCTCAAACATTTTTTTAAAAAAGTTGTATTTATTTGACAGACAAGAGACCACAAGTAGGCAGGGAGGCAGGCAGAAAGAGAGGAGGAAGCAGGCTCCCTGTCAAGCAGAGAGCCCAATGCAGGGCTCAATCCCAGGACCCTGAGATCATGACCTGAGCTGAAGGCAGAGGCTTTAACCCACTGAGCCACCCAGGCACCCCTCAAACATTTTTTTAACTTTAGAAAATATGGTAATGGTTCTTTCTATCAGAAAGCTTTCATTATCTTCACTTAGCATAAACTAATGTTAAAGATGATGGGAGATTTGTAAAAAGTATACAATCAACATGATATGTAAAAGAAAGTGTTTTATGGATAGCACCAATTTTTTATGCCAAATGTTTATAAATTTACATAACTCAACATGGAGCTTAATTGCCAGAGATATTTTCCCACAGGTCTTTCAATCTACGCTCCAATTTTCTACCTAGAATCTCAGCAATTGCAACTCTTTTTTGATTAAGTACTTGATTGTGGTCAGTAATTTTTGAAGTTTTTCAACAGTTTGCTTAAGTTCCACTTCAGACATACCTCGATCAACGTCTGCATCAACTCTGCCCACTTCCCTGAAACAAATGTTTTCTGAAGAAGGTCTCGGTCACATTTCTCCTTCAGAAAGTGCTAAACATCAAGTCATCTGACATAGGCTCAGGAAAGCTGGACACTGATTGATAAATATTTTAACCAAAGACTAAGCAATTCTTTTAAAAGAATTTTAAAGAGGGCAAGCCAGACTTGTGAAAGCCTAATTGACAGGCAGCTCTCCAATCAGAGTGAAATTCCAAATCATCTTTCAACGCTTGCCATACTGATCGATACCATTTGGAGTATCTGTGACTGTTTTCTGAATTCCACCTTGATAAGATTCTATCCATGCACAGTTCTCTTCCTTTCACTGTACTTTCAACCTGCAGCCTACAGCCCTCACCCCTACTAAGGACCAGTTACTAGCAGTGTTTTGGTGATTGGTTGGTTATTAAAAGCACATATTTATCTATTATAGATAGAGTGATAGAGTATACATCTCATCTTTCTTTTTTTTTTTTAAGATTTTATTTATTTATTTGACAGAGAGTGATCCCAAGTAGGCAGAGAGGCAGGCAGAGAGGGGGGTACGGGGAAGCTGGCTCCCTGCTGGGCAGAGAACCCTATGCAGGGCTCCATCCCTCCCAGGACCCTGCGATCATGACCTCAGCTGAAGGCAGAGGCTCAACCCACTGAGCCACCCAGGCACCGCGAGTATATATCTCATCTTAAGGCCAGGAATCATCTCAATTATCATACCTTGAAGAATTTTGACAGAGATTTTTATTTTACCCTGAATAGTTTTTTAGAAGAAACCAGTGATACTAAATATTTACAAAGGTAAAAATGAGAGGCTTTCCAGCAATGTCCTTATAACTACTAGTCAATTGATAAACAATTTCAGAATTAAAACATCTTTTGGGAATCTCTATCTCACTCAATGTCATTATCATCAAAATCATCAACAAGATTCTCAAACATTTACGGCATATTTCCTGTGTCAGACCCTGTGATTTTTATTTATATGGATTAAGCTACCCTCTTGTCCTTTCAGGAAGGGGCAATTGTTATTTCCATTTGCAGGTGGGTAGAAGCTGCTCTTTGCTGCACTTCTCATAGACAGGAAGTGGGAGACGGGAAATAAGTCCAGGCAAATGGACTGAGCCCTCAAACTTCATCACTCATACACAGTTCTGTTTTCCATCATGCAGGTTCAGCCAGGAGCCAACGTTTCAATCTCCCTTTCCTCTACCCACTCTATTCCATTACTCCAGTCCCATTGATTCTGACTTGGCTCTTAGGACCACCCATTCTTGGCTCTTAAATCTCCATTCTCCCCACAACTGGGCTAGCACCAGCTCTCATCAGATCTTTCCTCCATTGCTGTAATTGCCTCCCTGGCACAATCTCCCTCAGCCTGATCAATCCTCTCCACTGGATCAAAGCAAGATCCCAACCGGTTCATGTTCCACCAAACAAAAGCAGAGAGTCACTCCCCACCAATGGCAGAATAAGTTGCAAACATGAGAACAGTATTTCAAGTTCTTGGTATTCAGGTTCCAACCCACCTTCCCAGCTTGGTTTGCCATGCCCTCCTGAGAGCCTATGGGACAATAGCCTGAGATAACAAAATTACCCAGACAAGTTGGGACTTCCCTACTCTGTGCCTTTGCTCAAATTCTTCCCTCTATTTGGAATGTCCTTTCCTCTGCCCTACATCTGATCCCCATTTTCCTTCTGCATTTCTTCAAAACCCTGCCCAAGCACTAGCTCCTTTGCAAAGCCTTCCCAGTTCCTTGAGTTGGACTACTTGCTCTCATAGGACTCTTTGTACAGGTCCACACTCCTTTATTCACAGTTGAAAAACTTAAAATGCTCTGAAAATCAAAACTTCTTCTTGTAATTTTGCTGCAAACTTTTCCAGAGATCTAACCTAATCCAAACTAACATGAGACTATTTGGTCTGTACAAAAATTCAGATTTCATTTTAGAAGTTAAAAAACTGAGTATGATTACTGTATGGTCCCCCAGATCCCACTGGAGGTGTTATGTAAAATATGGTATATGTACCATATTGCTTTAAGTTCTGAATTTCATAGCATCTGTGGCCTCAAGGTTTTGGATAAGAGATTATGGACCAGTTCGTAGTGCTCCCCACAGTATTTGGCATTAAAGCTAGTAGGTATCATTCACCTCACCAGCCACCTAAGGGCAGAGATTATATTTTCACTCATATTGAACGAGACACATGTGTGGGTGATATTCACATTCTTCCTATAAGCCATGAGGGGCATCAGGTATGAGATCCCTAAACTTTGTGCTATAGTCACCTATATTTCTTCCTTTCTTGTTTCAGGGTGCATAGTTTCCACTCTTGTCCAGGACCAGCTCCTTTAATCTGTAGTCTTAATCCCACCCTTTCTTTAGACTTCATTGCTTTAATTATCCCCTATATTCTCTACATTACCTGTTGGCTCTTTTTATTCAATCTATAAGAAAATTCAAGTCTTCCCACATCCTGTTTAAAAACCTTCTGTATCCACCCTGGTTAAATAAATAGAGTTTTCCTTATAGTAAGAAACCAACTAATAAATGCAGAAGGAACAATTTTTTTTGGAAAAAAATACATTTTATAACCATCATAGTAATAATTGATTCAGACAAAAATCATCAATGGATACTGAAACTGGTAGGTGATTATCTATTAAAGAGTCAGATATTTACATAGTCTTGAAGTATTTTTGCACAAATTACAACTTATAGAAGGAAAACAGTTACTCTACAGTGGAAAACTGTAGCAGATGCTACCTTACCAAGTGATCTAAGTTCATATATAATGACATCATGGGGATGCCTGGGTGGTTCAGTCAATTTAGCCTCCGCTTTCAGTTCAGGTCATGATCTCAGGGTCCTGGGATCCAGTCCCACATCCCTCTGTCTCTCTGCTCAGTGGGGGGTCTGCTTCTCCCTCTCCTTCTGTGCTCTTGTGCATATGTGTGCTCTCTCACTCTCTTTCAAGCAAATATTTTTTTAAATAAATAAAATGACTTCATGTGCCTCTTGATATGATGTTCTGAGAAAAACACAACATCACTCTGGGATATTTCTGCAAGAATTTGTGATCTTGATCAAATTTTGAGGAAGCATCATTAAACCTATACTGCGGGACATTCAATAAAATAACCAGTCTGTACTCCTCAAAAAATGTTAATGTCATGAAAGACAAAGAAAGTCTTAGAAACTATTCCAGATGTAAGGAGATATGACAACCAAATGAAATATGCCATCCTGGTTTGGGTCCAGAATGGATAAAAATAGCTATAAAGGGTATTCTGGGGACAGTTACTAAAATTTGAATATAGAATACAGATTAGATAATAATATAATATCCATGTGAAATTTCTTAATCTGATTATTGTACTGTTGTAATGGAAAATAATGTTCTTATTCCTAGAAAATACACAGTGAAATACATAGATGTAAAGGGGGCATGATGTCTGTGACTCACACCATTCATATGTAGAAAGTAAGAGACAGGATGATAAACCAATGAGGCAAAATGTTCGAAAATGGTGAATGGGGAATCTGGGCATATGGGACCTCTTTGTACTATTTTTGCAACTTTTCTGCAAGTTGAAATTATATCTGAATATAAAGTCACCAACCATTTCCTAGATTCTAGTTTCACCTAAAGCCAACAATCTGCCTTTCTTGTCTGTGATCTCACCCTTATGTTCACCAACTCCCATGTTCTCATTTTGTGTTCTCTTAAGTTTGAACTCCAATTCCCTCCTTATTTTTCATCCATCTTGACTTTCTTTGAGCTTTTAAAAATCCACAACTCTTCTGTAAAATCTTAACTTCCTGTGGGTTCCATAATACAACTCTTATTTTTACCTACTTTTCTCATCTTTCTGGTATGTTCACCGACTCCTCATCAGGTGGTTTTCCCCCAAGACACTTTCATTTTCTTTTCTTTCCACTCACCGTTCTCTGTCTAGGTATCTCTTCTATTCCCACTGCCTTCTTCCAAGCAGTTAATTCCAGCCCTGGCTCTCTCTCGAATTCCAGAATCACAATATCAATAGCCTAGGTATGAGCTTCTCATGTATGTTCCCAATTTTGCCAAAATTCATCATCTCTTTCCTCATACCTTCTTGGGTAGTCCACAGCTCAATCCCTAAATTCCTTAACCATTCAGTCTAGCTTAGAAATGCAAGATTGCTTCAACTCCTCTTTCTCATCTGCACTCTGCCGTCCCATCCTCTCCTTTAACATGGAATGGGTCCAGCTGCCTAGAAACTTGCTAGAATGGCTGGTATTAATGACACCATCCAACCTCTTACTAGGGTGTGGCCCAAATGCCCTAGCATGGGAGTCCTTTCAGTCCAAGGGAGCCTATCTTCTGGCTCTACCTCCTACCACTCTATAACATTCCTTATGCCCCGGTTACACTTGGCCTCTCACTGGACACCAAGCACATTGTATCATCTCATTCCTACACCCATCTTCACATGCTATTCTCTCTACCCTTCCCTAATCCTCCACATGATGATCCCATTAATCTTTCAAGACCTAGTTTATTTATTTATTTTTAAAGATTTTATTTATTTATTTGACAGAGAGAAAAAGAGAAAACACAGGCAGGGGGAGGAGCAGAGGGAGAGGGAGAAGTCAGACTTCCTTTAGAGCAGGGGAGCCAGATGTAACACTCAATCCCAGGACCCTGAGATCATGACCTGAGCCGAAAGTAGTCGCTTAACCATTGGAGCCACCCAGGTGCCCAAGACCTAGTTTAAATATCACTCCCACTATAGTCTTTTCTTATCCTTCTTGCCAGATTTAATTAAGCCAGATAATTTTCTGTGCTCCCACAGAACTTGATTTAAACTCTTGTTTTAGTGTGATCTGTAACTAAAGGATAAACTTTTTAGTGCCTGTCCCTCCCCATTTTAAACTCCTAAGAGGCAGGGCTACCTATGACTCATTTTTGATTTCTAGTTACTCCCATGTACATGGTGGGCTCTCATTAGACGTTTTAATGGACTTTCATTTCCACATGCTGAGATTATGCTAGTTGCCCTGAGATATGCCTAAAAAAGTCTGCCAATATTATGTTGAATAGCCATTGTTGTTTCCCAGTTACTGCTCTTCACTTCTTTCTCTACTGCTAATTTTTGGGTCCAAGAATAAGGCTGTGGCTTCCACTTTGGTCCTTACTCCTGCCCTGCCTTGTCATCAGACTAGTCAGGCATCCTGCACTGCCCTAATGTCCCATCTTCCTCTTTCCTGCTGTCTTCTCTGGAATCTGAGCTTCTGGCAGAGGTGGGATTATACCATGACTTGGAAGAATGGGTAGAGGTAACCATTCAATCCCCTCAAAGACTTTTACTCTATTCTTTTGTCCCATTCTCAAGTCCCTGTCATGCAAGCTGTGCTCTGCATTGGGTGACTATAGGCCAGGTGGACACTGACGTTAAGCTCCTTGTGAGACCTATGGAATAACTAGTAGCAACCCTTCAACTTGCAGATAAGAAAATTAAGACTCAGAGGTGAACAGACTTGTCTAAGTTCATCTAAGCAGCTGGCAGCAGCCTTTTGAGTTCACTGCTATTTCTACTCATATTGCCTTTGTGAAGAACAGTTTACATGTCATCACTTAAGATTATGAAACAAGTCTCCCTGTAAAAACCCCATTTCACAACCACAGCTCATCCTATTAGAGCCTGGCAGTCATGTTCCAATTTTTGATTGCTGAATGAATTAGATTTCTCTATGTTTGCTAAGTAGGTTTTCATGTATTGTAAATAATACAGAAGGACAACGTCTCACATTTGGGAACAGACTAAATATTGGTCCTTATTTCACCAGATAATTGTAAAATAATAACCACCTGGGAAAAATCATATATAGCTTTTTATGTCAATGTCATATTGTCTTCAATAACATTGGATTTGATTAACAAGGAGAAAAGAAAAGTGAAAATGAGAAAAATAAAGAGAGTTATTTACATCCTGCTTTGTGTGTATGTCGTCAAAGAAGCTGTGATGCAGCACAATTTCAATGATTGTCACAAAATTGGTAGTTTTCAGCAGCACCTATGATTCTCCATTGATCTGATTGTTCCTGGAATTCATTATAAAAGAAAGATAAGGATAAATTTCCTGGGATTATTGTCAAGTGTCTGATTGTATAAGCAACTACCATTTTCAGTTTTTTTTCTTAGCATAAAAGCACACCAAAGAGAAAGCAATGGTTAGGAAGAAATCCAAAGAACATGTTATATTCAAACCTCCTTGTATGTGTCTGTGTTTGTTCTGTCTTTAGAATTCAAAAATCAAAGAAGGCAGAAACTATTTATTTGTGGATTCCCTTTAACTTAATATTTTCCTTCCTGTAACTCATGTAAATGTTTTCTTCTTCTTCTTCTATTTGGCAATGATAAAGTGCTTTTATTTTTTAAAAAATTTGAATCTTCTAAGCAATACCTGAGCCATTTCCAAAATAAAATGTCTTCCCCAGCATTTAAAAGAAGTATATCCAGTTACAAACAGAAGTTTAATGATGCCTAATATGAGTTTATTTATGTGACCATTTGTGTGATGATCTGTCTCCCTCTCTCACTCATCAGTGACTGCCATTAAGCACAGATGTTCTGGTTTGGGTTCATTCAGAAACAAGTCCTGAGATGAGGATTTTAATGCAAGTGGTGTATTAAAAGGTGAACCCAGGAAGCACACACTAGGAATGGAAAAATGAAAGAGAAAAGAAGAATGTCAATAAAGGGTGCACGACTAGGCAGGTAACCACTAAGGGCCATTGGGCTCAGTGCTGCTAGGGGCATCAGATTTGTCCTCCCCAGAGATGTATATACCAGCTAACCCCAGTCTGCATTCCTTGAGGGCTGCTGGGGTAGGAAGGTATTAACTCCTCAGTATTTCTATCCTGAGGTTAAATAAAACCTTCAGCAAAAAAGTCAAGGTGCTGGTGGTTAGAAGCTATAATGTCAACATACACAGGGATGATGAGTGTGAAGAGTAAGATGCCAACAGTTTCACTGTGACAGTTTATGGCCATTTTTGATCACCATTGCATCACCTACCAGAGTGTGCCATTTGGCAGATGCTTAATGCGGGAAGGAAGGGAAGGAGAGGAGGGAGGGGCAGGGAGGGAGGGAGGAACAACTTGTTCTTCTAAATCCATGTCCAATCTAAGCATCATGCTGAAACTGAATAATTGATGGATAATATGTTCTTAATGTGCCCATTTACTTTATTTTATACTCCACTATTTCTACTTCATAGGAAATTTCCCCCCAAAATTTTTGAAGAGAAATTTCCTCCCAAAAATTTTGAAGAGAAAAAAATGCATTTACAAAGTTAAACAGAAGCTAAGCAGCTGAAGAAAATAGTACAAGGAAGGACAAAAAGTTTGTTTTATAGGTTATGAGGAAAAATGGGCAAGGGCATATTTAGAAAGAGATAAGGTTGTCATTGTGACCAGCAGATTCTTAAAATAGAATTAAATCAGTTCTCAGAACTGATACATCAATGATGGGAAAAAAGGAATCATTCTGAGGAGGTGAATAAAGACCAGGCAAAACTATGAAACCTAAGACATTAATCTTTGGTGTATCCCTTTCTTCTCTTCGGCTCCTAATTCCCATGCCCTCATCCTGACCAAAGCCCCCACTTTCACACACAGACTCTGTGTCAGTCTCTTTTCCCCCATAAAGTCTACTACCCTTACATTCTGGTCACTCCTCATTCTTCTTCCCTTCAAAACATTCCTATTCTACATCCTATAGTGTCCTGGCCTCCATCCAAGTTGGGTCATGCCAAATGACCCTGTATATGAATGGGTGAGACAATGTGTATGATCTCTCTCAAAACCACACAATATATTGCAACAACCACTTTCCAGAATAAGGCCTTACCCCAAAGTGGCTTCTTCTAACTACCACAAACTTATAAAGAAAATTCTTAAAAATAAGACATAAACCTTCATAGTAGGAATCATTTTAAACTTACAAAAGGCAGAAAAATAAAATAACACAAGTCAATTCTATATCCAGACTGTTAACTGCTATTAACATTTTATGCCCATTTGCTTTATCATTTCTTTCCTTTCCTTTCCTTTCCTTTCCTTTCCTTTCCTTTCCTTTCCTTTCCTTTCCTTTCCTTTCCTTTTCTCTCTCTCTCTCTCACTCTCTCTCTGTCTCTCTCTCTCTCTTTTTGACAGAAAGAGAGAGCACGTACATGCAGGGGGAGCAGGAGAGGGAGAAGCAGGGAGCCCGCTAAACAGGGAGCCCAAGGCAGGGCTCTATCCCAGGACCCCAAGATCACAACCCAAGCCAAAAGCAGCCACCTGACCAACTGAGCCACCCAGGCACCCCTGCTTTACCATTTCTGTCCTATCTCTCACTTGCTCTCTCTGCATAAATTTTGCCTGACCATAAAGGTTAACATACATCATAGCTCTTTATCCCGAAACAGTATGGTATGTATTTCCTAAAATGAGGACTATTCTTTACATTCACACAGGGCAGTTGTCAACCTCATACGTTTTCACTAGCGTAACAATTTATCTAATCCATGTGTCAGTGAATCCAATGATGTCTCATAACATTTTTTCCCTTCTGGTAAAGAATCCAACCTAGGATTTGGTACTGCATTTAGTTACCATGTCTCGTTAGCCTCTTCTAGCAGGACTTCCCACAGCCTTCCTTTGTGCTCTATGACATTGGCATTTTTGAAGAACACAGTGCTCTCTCCAAACTTTAAGTAGACTCTTGACTCACTAATTTACCCTAAATAGATACGATGGCAAAAGCACAAAATGATGCATGCTATTCACTGCAGCACCATATGTAATAACAAAAGACTGGAAACAACTCAAATTTCCATCAGTAGTGGACTAGTTGATACATGAACATCCATACAATGAATTATTAGAATTGTAAAAAAAGAATGAGAAATAAATCTTTATCTCTACAGAGTAGCTTCCAAGATACGCTCCTGGGTGAAAAAAGCGAAGTAAAGGGAAGTGTGTATAATATACTCCATCATAGAAAGAGAATACAAAATGACTATCTTTCATATATATACACATATATCTTCATATATGGACCCTGGATATTTTATTTTATTATGGAACTATTGCTACATTTATGTTTGATAATAATATTATGGTTATCTTTAAAAACACACCTTTAAAAAGAAGCATAAAAAGATATTTGTCTACTGAAGGAAAAAAAAAAAGATATAGTCCTACTAGTAGACCAAGAAATAGGAGGAAATTCTCAGAGTTAAAAAATAGAGAAATAGAACACAGATGGAAAAATCCATAAAAATATATGAAATTGGGGCACCTGGGTGGCTCAGTGGGTTAAAGCCTCTTCCTTCGGCTCAGGTCATGATCTCAGGGTTCTGGGATTGAGTTCCACATCGGGCTCTCTGCTCAGCAGGGAGCCTGCTTCCTCCTCGCTCTCTCTGCTTGTATCTCTGCCTACTTGTGATCTCTCTCTGTCAAATAAATAAATAAAAATCTTTTAAAAAAGTATGAAATTAATCATGTACAAAAGAACATATATTATAATTAAGATTTATGAATTAAGGCAAGATTGACTTAACTATTTTTTTTTAATTTTTTATTTTTATAAACATATATTTTTATCCTCAGGGGTACAGGTCTGTGAATCACCAGGTTTATACACTTCACAGCACTCACCAAAGCACATACCCTCCCCAATGTCCATAATCCCATCCCCTCTCCCGAACCCTCTCACCCCAGTAACCGTCAGTTTGTTTTGTGAGATAAAGAGTCACTTGTGGTTTGTCTCCCACCCAATCCCATCTTGTTTCATTTATTCTTCTCCTACCCACTTAAGCCCCCATGTTGCATCACCCCTTCCTCATATCAGGGAGATCATATGATAGTTGTCTTTCTCTGCTTGACTTATTTTACTAAGCATGATACGCTCTAGTTCCATCCATGTTGTCGCAAATGGCAAGATTTCATTTCTTTTGATGGCTGCATAGTATTCCATTGTGTATATATACCACATCTTCTTGATCCATTCATCTGTTGATGGACATCTAGGTTCTTTCCATAGTTTGGCGTTGTGGACATTGCTGCTATAAAATTCGGGTGCATGTGCCCCTTTGGATCACTACGTTTGTATCTTTAGGGTAAATACCCAATAGTGCAATTGCTGGGTCATAGGGCAGTTCTATTTTCAACATTTTGAGGAACCTCCATGCTGTTGTCCAGAGTGACTGCACCAGCTTGCATTCCCACCAACAGTGTAGGAGGATTCCCCTTTCTCCGCATCCTCGCCAGCATCTGTCATTTCCTGACTTGATGATTTTAGCCATTCTGACTGGTGTGAGGTGATATCTCATTGTGGTTTTGATTTGTATTTCCCTGATGCCGAGTGATATGGAGCACTTTTTCATGTGTCTGTTGGCCAACTGGATGTCTTCTTTGCAGAAATGTCTGTTCATGTCCTCTGCCCATTTCTTGATTGGATTATTTGTTCTTTGGGTGTTGAGTTTGCTAAGTTCTTTATAGATTCTGGACACTAGTCCTTTATCTGATATGTCGTTTGCAAATATCTTCTCCCATACTGTCAGTTGTCTTTTGATTTTGTTAACTGTTTCCGTTGCTGTGCAAAAGCTTTTGATCTTGATGAAATCCCAATAGTTCATTT
This sequence comes from Mustela nivalis, assembly GCF_964662115.1. Taxonomy (NCBI): domain Eukaryota; kingdom Metazoa; phylum Chordata; class Mammalia; order Carnivora; family Mustelidae; genus Mustela; species Mustela nivalis. The sequence continues at coordinate 99,432,226 of NC_139027.1, forward strand.
TTTCCCTTGCTTCCCTTGCCTTTGGCGTTGTTCCTAGGAAGATGTTGCTGCGGCTGAGGTCGAAGAGGTTGCTGCCTGTGTTCTCCTCAAGGATTTTGATGGAGTCCTTTTGCACATTGAGGTCCTTCATCCATTTTGAGTCTATTTTTGTGTGTGGTGTAAGGAAATGGTCCAATTTCATTTTTCTGCATGTGGCTGTCCAATTTTCCCAGCACCATTTATTGAAGAGGCTGTCTTTTTTTCCATTGGACATTCTTTCCTGCTTTGTCGAAGACTAGTTGATGTAGAGTTGAGGGTCTATTTCTGGACTCTCTATTCTGTTCCATTGGTCTATGTGTCTGTTTTTGTGCCAGTACCATGCTGTCTTGATGATGACAGCTTTGTAATAGAGCTTGAAGTCCGGAATTGTGATGCCACCAACGTTGGCTTTCTTTTTCAATATCCCTTTGGCTATTCGAGGTCTTTTCTGGTTCCATATAAATTTTAGAATTATTTGTTCCATTTCCTTGAAAAAGATGGATGGTACTTTGATAGGAATTGCATTAAATGTGTAGATTGCTTTAGGTAGCATAGACATTTTCACAATATTTATTCTTCCAATCCAGGAGCATGGAACCTTTTTCCATTTCTTTGTGTCTTCCTCAATTTCTTTCATGAGTACTTTATAGTTTTCTGAGTATGGATTCGGGTGTCTCTTTGGTTAGGTTTATTCCTAGGTATCTTATGGTTTCGGTGCAATTGTAAATGGGATTGACTCCTTAATTTCTCTTTCTTCTGTCTTGCTGTTGGTGTAGAGAAATGCAACTGATTTCTGTGCATTGATTTTATATCCTGACACTTTACTGAATTCCTGTATAAGTTCTAGCAGTTTTGGAGTGGAGTCTTTTGGGTTTTCCACATATAGTATCATATCATCTGCGAAGAGTGATAATTTGACTTCTTCTTTGCTGATTTGGATGCCTTTAATTTCCTTTTGTTGTTTGATTGCTGAGGCTAGGACCTCTAGTACTGTGTTGAATAGCAGTGGTAATAATGGACATCCCTGCCGTGTTCCTGACCTTAGCGGAAAAGCTTTCAGTTTTTCTCCATTGAGAATGATATTTGCGGTGGGTTTTTCAGAGATGGCTTTGATGATATTGATGTATGTCCCCTCTATCCCTACACTTTGAAGAGTTTTGATCAGGAAGGGATGCTGTACTTTGTCAAATGCTTTTTCAGCATCTATTGAGAGTATCATATGGTTCTTGTTCTTTCTTTTATTGATGTGTTGTATCACAGTCACTGATTTGCGGATGTTGAACCAACCTTGCAGCCCTGAAATAAATCCCACTTGGTCATGGTGAATAATCCTTTTAATGTACTGTTGAATCCTATTGGCTAGTATTTTGTTGAGTATTTTCGCATCTGTGTTCATCAAGGATATTGGTGTATAGCTCTCTTTTTTGATGGGATCCTTGTCTGGTTTGGGGATCAAGGTGATGCTGGCCTCATAAAATGAGTTTGGAAGTTTTCCTTCCATTGCTATTTTTTGGAACAGTTTCAGGAGAATAGGAATTAGTTCTTCTTTAAATGTTTGGTAGAATTCCCCCGGGAAGCCGTCTGGCCCTGGGCTTTTGTTTGTTTGGAGATTTTTAATGACTGTTTCAATCTCCTTACTGGTTATAGGTCTGTTCAGGCTTTCTATTTCTTCCTGGTTCAGTTGTGGTAGTTTATATGTTTCTAGGAATGCATCCATTTCTTCCAGATTGTCAAATTTATTGCCGTAGAGTTGCTCATAGTATGTTCTGATAATTGTTTGTATTTCTTTGGTGTTAGTTGTGATCTCTCCTCTTTCATTCATGATTTTATTTATTTGGGTCCTTTCTCTTTTCTTTTTGATAAGTCGGGCCAGGGGTTTATCAATTTTATTAATTCTTTCAAAGAACCAGCTCCTAGTTTCATTGATTTGTTCTATTGTTTTTTTGGTTTCTATTTCATTGATTTCTACTCTGATCTTTATGATTTCTCTTCTCCTGCTGGGCTTAAGGTTTCTTTCTTGTTCTTTCTCCAGCTCCTTTAGGTGTAGGGTTAGGTTGTGTACCTGAGACCTCTCTTGTTTCTTGAGAAAGGCTTGTACCGCTATATATTTTCCTCTCAGGACTGCCTTTGTTGTGTCCCACAGATTTTGAACCGTTGTATTTTCATTGTCACTTGTTTCCATGATTTTTTTCCATTCTTCTTTAATTTCCCGGTTGACCCATTCATTCTTTACAAGGATGCTGTTTAGTCTCCATGTATTTGGGTTCTTTTCAAACTTCCTCTTGTGGTTGAGTTCTAGCTTTAGAGCATTGTGGTCTGAAAATATGCAGGGAATGACCCCAATCTTTTGATACCGGTTGAGTCCTGATTTAGGACCGAGGATGTGATCTATTCTGGAGAATGTTCCATGTGCACTAGAGAAGAATGTGTATTCTGTTGCTTGGGGATGAAATATTCTGAATATATCTGTGATGTCCATCTGGTCCAGTGTGTCGTTTAAGGCCTTTATTTCCTTGCTGATCTTTTGCTTGGAGGATCTGTCCATTTCAGTGAGGGGAGTGTTAAAGTCCCCTACTATTATTGTATTATTGTTGATGTGTTTCTTTGATTTTGTTATTAATTGGTTTATATAGTTGGCTGCTCCCACGTTGGGGGCATAGATATTTAAAATTGTTAAATCTTCTTGTTGGACAGACCCTTTGAGTATGATATAGTGTCCTTCCTCATCTCTTATTATAGTCTTTGGCTTAAAATCTAATTGATCTGATATAAGGATTGCCACTCCTGCTTTCTTCTGATGTCCATTAGCATGGTAAATTCTTTTCCACCCGCTCACTTTAAATCTGGAGGTGTCTTTGGGCTTAAAATGAGTTTCTTGGCGGCAACATATAGATGGATTTTGTTTTTTTATCCATTCTGATACCCTGTGTCTTTTGACAGGGGCATTTAGCCCATTCACATTCAGGGTAACTATTGAGAGATATGAATTTAGTGCCATTGTATTGCCTGTAAGGTCACTGTTATTGTATATGGTCTCTGTTCCTTTCTGATCTACTACTTGTAGGCTCTCTCTTTGCTTAGAGGACCCCTTTCAATATTTCCTGTAGAGCTGGTTTGGTGTTTGCAAATTCTTTCAGTTTTTGTTTGTTTTGGAAGCTTTTAATTTCTCCTTCTATTTTCTATGATAGCCTAGCTGGATATAGTATTCTTGGCTGCATGTTTTTCTCGTTTAGTGCTCTGAAAATATCATGCCAGCTCTTTCTGGCCTGCCAGGTCTCTGTGGATAAGTCAGCTGCCAATCTAATATTTTTACCATTGTATGTTACAGACTTCTTTTCCCGGGCTGCTTTCAGGATTTTCTCTTTGTCACTAAGGCTTGTAAATTTTACTATTAGGTGATGGGGTGTGGGCCTATTCTTATTGATTTTGAGGGGCGTTCTCTGAACCTCCTGAATTTTGATGCTCGTTCCTTTTGCCATATTGGGGAAATTCTCCCCAATAATTCTCTCCAGTATACCTTCTGCTCCCCTCTCTCTTTCTTCTTCTTCTGGAATCCCAATTATTCTAATGTTGTTTTGTCTTATGGTGTCACTTATCTCTCGAATTCTCCCCTCGTGGTCCAGTAGCTGTTTGTCCCTCTTTTGCTCAGCTTCTTTATTCTCTGTCATTTGGTCTTCTATATCACTAATTCTTTCTTCTGCTTCATTTATCCTAGCAGTGAGAGCCTCCATTTTTGATTGCACCTCATTAATAGCTTTTTTGATTTCAACTTGGTTAGATTTTAGTTCTTTTATTTCTCCAGAAAGGGCTTTTATATCTCTCGAGAGGGTTTCTCTAATATCTTCCATGCCTTTTTCGAGCCCGGCTAGAACCTTGAGAATTGTCATTCTGAACTCTAGATCTGACATAGTACCAATGTCTGTATTGATTAGGTCCCTATCCTTCGGTACTGCCTCTTGTTCTTTTTTTTGGTGTTGAATTTTTCTGTCTTGTCATTTTGTCCAGATAAGAGTATATGAAGGAGCAAGTAAAATACTAAAAGGGTGGCAACATCCCAGGAAAATATGCTTTAACCAAATTAGAAAAGATCCCAAATCGTGTTGGGGGAGAAAGGGGATAAAAAGAGGTTCAAAAAGGAAGAAAGAGGAAAAAAGAAAAAAGAAAAAAAAGAAAAGAAAAAAATTTTAAAAAAGAAAACAAATAAGAAAAATATAGAAAAGAAAAATATATATATTGGATAAACTAGTTAAAAAACGTTTAAAAAAAAAGGTAAAAGTTAAAAAAAATTTACCAGAAGGTGAGAAAAAAAAACAAAAAATGAAAAAGAATAAAATTAAATTAACTGCAAGACTAAAAAAAATCACAGGGAAAAAGCCATGAGTTCCGTGCTTGGCTTTCTCCTCCTCTGGAATTCTGCTGCTCTCCTTGGTATTGAAACCGCACTCCTTGGTAGGTGAACTTGGTCTTGGCTGGATTTCTTGTTGATCTTCTGGGGGAGGGGCCTGTTGTAGTGATTCTCAAGTGTCTTTGCCCCAGGCGAAATTGCACCGCCCTTAACAGGGGCCGGGGTGAGTAATTGCTTTCAGGAGCTTTTGTTCCCTGAGCGCTTTCCGTAGAGTTCCAGAGGACAGGAATACAAATGGTGGCCTCCTGGTCTCCGACCTGGAGGAGCCGAGAGCCCAGGGCCACACTCCTCAGTGCGCCCTCAGAGAACAGCGCCCAGTTACTCCCGTCTGCCTGACCTCCGGCCGCGCTCTGAGCTCACCCAGCCTGCGACCGGTTCAAGGTAACCCCGAGCTGCGAGCTTACTGTCGGCTCTGTCTCTGTAGCCGGCTTTCCCGTTCCAATACCCGCAAGCTCTGCGACACTCAGACACCCCCGATCCTTCTGTGACCCTGCGGGACCTGAGGCCACGCTGACCCCGCGTGGGCTTCACCCCGCTTTAGCCTCTGGAGCGATGTCCCTCAGCAGAACAGACTTTTAAACGTCCTGATTTTGTGCGCCATTTCTCTGTCGCTTGCCGGGAGTCGGCCCCTCCCTCCGGGGTCTATCTTCCCGTCGCTTAGGATTCACTTCTCCGCCGGTCCTACCTTTCAGAAAGTGGTTGTTTTTCTGTTTCCAGAATTGCTGTTCTTCTTCTCTTCGATCTGCCGATGGATTTTCAAGTGTTTGCAATCTTTAGATAAGCTATCTAGCTGATCTCCTGCTAGCTGAAGTAGTCTCAGCCTGCTACTTCTCTGCCATCTTGACTCCTCCCCCGACTTAACTATTTTTTTAATCATCAATGTAATTTACCACATTCACAGAATAAAGGAGAAAAACAAATATTTCAATATATGCAGAAAAAGCATGTGACAAAATTCAACATATACTCAAGATAAAAACTCTAGCAACCTGGAAGTAGAAGAAAACTTCCTCAGAGATTAAGGGCATCAGCAAAAAATGTATAGCTAACATAATGCTTAATAGTGAATAACCAAATGCTTACCCCTGAGATTGGAAACGAAGTCAGGATGTCTGCTTTCAGTACTTCTATTCAATATTGGGCTAGAGATATTAATCTTTGGTGTAAGGCAAGAAAAAGAAATAAAGTCCAGAGATTGAACAAAAAGAATTAAAACTGGGGCACCTGGGTGGCTCAGTGGGTTAAAGCTTCTGCCTTCGGCTCAGATCATGATCCCAGGGTCTTGGAATTGAGGCCGGCATTGGGCTCTCTGCTCTGCAGGGAGCCTGCTTCCTCCTCTCTCTTTCTCTTCCTGCCTCTCTGCCTACTTGTGATCTCTGTCTATCAAATAAATAAATAAAATCTTTAAAAAAAAAAAGAAGAAGAAGAAGAAGTGAAACTGTATTTGCAGCTATGACCATATATATAAAAATTCCAAACTCATCTGAGCTGGGGAAGGGGAATACTCTACAAAATACAACTAGAACTAATAATGAATTTCACAAAGTCTCAGGACACAAGGGTAATATGCAAGTCGGTTGTATTTCCATACAATGACAACAATCCAAAAATTAAGTGAAAATATGTCATATATAATAGCAATAAAATCACAAAAAACTAAGAGATAAACTTAGGTATATGTACTATGTACACACTAAAAATCCTATAGACCATTACTAATAGAAATTAAAGACCTAAATAATGGTCATGAATTGTAAAACTCAATATTGTCAACAAAATTCTAATCAAAATCTTAATAAACTATTTTGTTGAAACTTTTGAGCATTTTTGTTGAATAGCCCTAGGTCCTTTGGAATTTTATACAACCCATCCTGGACTCACTTGAAACCAGTTTCCCATCATCAATGATGTGAAATGAGAGTGGCCACTGTCAAAAAAAAAAAAAAAAGTGTAATATTTATAATCTGCCAACCAGACATCTCAACTCAAATTACTGCCTTATTTTGTGTGTGTGTGTGTGTGTGTGTGTATATATATATATATATATATATTTTTTTTTTTTAAAGATATAGTTCATTTCCTTGGTCTTTTTTATTTATTTTCTGTTTTTTTTTTAATTTATTTATTTGACAGACAGAGATCCCAAGTAGTCAGAGAAGCAGGCAGAGAGAGAGGAGGAAGCAGGCTCCTCTCTAAGCAGAGAGCCGGATGCAGGGCTTGATTCCAGGACCCTGGGACATGACCTGAGACAAAGGCAAGAGGCTTTCACCCACTGAGCCACCCAGGCGCCCCTTATTTTGTATATTTTTAATTGTATATCTTACTCCTTAAATTTTTGCCCGAAGAGACCTACTGAACTTATACCTGAATTCAACTTTGATTAAGGAAAAAAAAAAAAAAAAAAGAAACAAACAAGTGGTCATATAGAGAATTGTAGTTTGTATCCCCCCAAAATTGAAAGAGAATTCAAAATATTTGTCTATCAAGCCAAAGTTAAATGTAAAAATTATATTTCGCACAATAAAAAGAAGTGTGATAGAAAAAGTTTTACATGAAATTTCAAAAACCTATAAATGAAAATAAAGTTTTGCTAGCATCAGTCTTCCAAATAAATAATTGTAAAATAAAATGTAAAACTGTACCAGTTATTCAGATCTAAAACTTAGTAACATAAAAACATAAAAATGAGGGGTGCCTGAGTGGCTCAGTGGGTTAAAGCCTCTGCCTTCGGATCAGGTCATGATCCCAGGGTCCTGGGGTCGAGCCCCACATTGGGCTCTCTGCTCCGCAGAGCCTGCTTCCTCCTCTCTCTCTGCCTGCCTCTCTGCCTACCTGTGATCTCTGTCAAATAAATTTAAAAAAAAAAAACATAAAAATGAGGACAAGGAAAGAGGAATAAAATTATGCCAAATCTCTTGCTTAATACAACAGACTAATATATGGTGTTTCCCTCTTGTCTCTGAAGACAGTGGACATAAGGGTTAAAATGGTATCTGGAAAACTTAAAGGTCATTATTAGCAGAATTTAAAGCAGGATATATGCCTTTTTGATCACTGAAGGTGAACAGAAAACACCCACTGTGCATACACAGAACTATCTATAAAAGTACAAAGACCAAAAAAAAAAATAAAGGATAAAAAGCAGAAAACAGAAAACAAGATGACAGAAGCAAGATATTACAATTATAATAATTATGGTTAATTATAATAATAATTAAAATACAGGAAAAGAGCAATTTCTCTGATTCAGTAACAACAGTGTGATACTAAAAGGCTAAAAGGTCAGGTCAGTGTCTGTCAGACAGATTCAAAGAATAAGAAAGCAGGAGTAATATTAAAGAGATTAGAATTTAAAATAGGCAGAGTATTAGAACAGATAAAAGAGCACAATTCAAAAGTGAATTAGTTTCATGAATCCATACTTTCTGAATAGAACTGCAGCAAAAAATACAAGTTATATAATTGTAACTTGCATTTGCCAAAATTACCTAATAAATACTTATAATAAATACAGAATAAATTTGCCAAATTTACATATAAACAGGGACAGCAGGAAGTCGGGTAGGGGGAGGGAAGAATCTTTCAGTTAATCTCCCCCTATGTTTGACAGATCAAGTAGACAAAAGGTAATTCTCATAGGTTAGCTTTTTGGAAATGGACTCTAAGACAGAGATTGCATACAAAAGACTTACTGGGGAGTCATCTCAGGAATAACATCTGAAAGGGAATGGTGGAAACAAGATTGGCACAAGGAAAAGTTGAACTATGTTGCAGTCACAACAAAGGCCACAGCAGATCCTGAAGAGAGCTCAGGAGCTGTCACAGTTCTTCAGAAAATTTCCCCAATGAGGCAAGGAAAGCATAACTTTGCATTCTGGTACTTATCAACCAGTCATTGGCTACAGACAGGGAGGGGGTTTAACTTTGGGCAACAGAGCTCTCTTCAGCTGAAGACAATTTCTTCAGGTTGGAAATCACCACTCCATCCTAACAAGTAAAAAGATGCATAGACTGAAAAATCAACTCTTCTTGGATCAGTAAGAGAGGGAAAAACAAAGGGCAAACTGTTGCCCCCAAGACTGGAAAGATAGGTGAGTACAGAGTCAGGACTTCCTGGCACAGACACTCACGAGTGGGAGCCAGTGTCAGGGCAGAAACACCTGAACTACAAATGGAGAATTGTTGGAAGCTCAGTGCAGACAATTCTAAGAGTTAAAAGCTCCAGGGGATCCAGTCACGGAGACCCACAATATTGTGAGATTTACCACCTGCAATTCAAGTAGATTCTTACCGTAAATATCAGAGAAAAATCTTCTCCTGCTTCCAGTAGGAGGAGGAGAAAAGGAACCATTCTGAAATATACCAGAGGACTCTGTTCCTAACAAGGACTACACTCAGGGGAAACTAGTTAACCTGAGCGTAACCTGCTGGGGTATTATCAGAACTTAACTAACCTGAGGAAGGGGAACACTCAATTCTAGCTGCCTCTAGCAATCCTGTCCCATCTAAGTGGGGGATGGGGGTAAGGGGGACAAAATTGAGAAACACTGTGAAGTTCAAAGACGAGAGGTACAAGCTCACTAAAAATTGAGACCTAGGGGTGCCTGAGTGGCTCAGTGGGTTAAGCCTCTGCCTTCCGCTCAGGTCATGATCCCAGGGTCCTGAGATCGAGCCCCACATCGGGCTCTCTCCTCAGCAGGGAGCCTGCTTCCTTTCCTCTCTCTCTGCCAGCCTCTGCCTGCTTATGATCTCTGTCTGTCAAATAAATAAACAAAATCTTAAAAAAAAAAAAACCTGAGACCTAATCATAGGCCTAGAGAACACTTCCCTCACCTATACCACCATCACATCACGAGGGGCCTTTTTACCACAGCTCGTTTTACCCAGAACATCATGTGAGGTTATTAACAAATTACAAGACACACCAAAAGGCAAAAAGTACAATTAGAAGAGACAAGGCAAGCATCAGAAATGTACAAGGCAGAAATGATGGAATGATCAGACTGGGAATTTAAAGACAACTATGATTAATATACTAAATGCTCTAATGGATAGTGTAGACAGCATGCAAGAACAGATGGGCGATGTAAGTAGAGAAATGAAAAACCTAAAAAAGAACCAAAAATAAATGCTAAAGATAAAACAACAAAATCAACACAGAAACAGAAATGAAGAATGTGTTTGATGGACGCAATGGAGTAAAGAGGCTCTGAGCCTGAGGATATGTCAATAGAATCCTCAAAAACCAAAAAGCAAAGGAACAAAGATTGAAGAATACAGAACAGAATATGCAAAAACCGTGGGACAACTGCAAAATATGTAACAATATTTATATAATACCATAACATAACATGATGGCAGTACCACAGAGGAACAGAAGAAATATTTGAAATAATAATTGACTAAGAATTTCCTGTACCACTAAATTACCATAACACTAAAACATAGATCCAGGAATCTCAGAGAACACTAAATTGAATAAATGCCCCCCAAAACAGTAACTTTATTTTTTTTCTACAGTTGATAATGTAGATGAAATGGACTAATTGCTTAAAAGATATAACATGCCAAAAGTCACACTGGAAGAAATAGATGATCCAAATGGGCCTATTATCTATTAAGGAAAGTGAATCAATAATGAATAACCTTCCAAAACAGAAAGTACAAGGCCCAAATGGGCTCACTGGTATACCAACCATTAACAGAAGAAATTATAACGATTCACTACACTCTCTTTCAGAGAACAGAAACAGAGGGAGCACTTCCTAACTCATTTTATAAGACCAGCATTAACCTAATACTTAACCAAAGCTATTACAAGACAAGAAAATTATCAGGTCAATATCTCTCATGAACATAGATGCAAAAATTCTCAACAAAATATTAGCAAACCGAATCCCAAAAAGTATTAAAAGAATTATGCATCATGACTAAGTGGATTTTATCCCAAGTATGCAAGGCTGGTTTTATATTAAAAAATCAGTTGATGTTTGATTACATCACATCAACAGACTAAAAAAATGAAAAATCACAAGATTATATCAATAGATGCAGGAAAAGCATTTGACAAAACCCAAGACCTAGTCATGATAAAAACTCTCAGGAAACTAGAAATGCAGGGGAATTTTCTCAACTTGACAAGTACTATCTACAAATATATTATAGCTAGCATTATATCTAATGATGAAAAACTCCAAGATTTCCCGTGATAATCAGGCACAATGCAAGGCTATCCTCTCACCAATCCTTTCAACATCATACTGGAATCCTTGCTAGTGCAACAAGAAGATAGATATAAAACTATCTTTGTCTACAGATGACATAATTGTCTATGCAGCAAATCCAAAAAAAATTTTGATAGAAAAAAACTGGAATTAATAAGTGATTATAGGGCGCCTGGGTGGCTCAGTGGGTTAAGCCGCTGCCTTCGGCTCAGGTCATGATCTCAGGGTCCTGGGATCGAGTCCCGCATCGGGCTCTCTGCTCAGCAGGGAGCCTGCTTCCTCCTCTCTCTCTCTCTGCCTGCCTCTCTGCCTACTTGTGATCTCTCTCTGTCAAATGAATAAATAAAATCTTTAAAAAAAAATAAGTGATTATAGCAAGGTAATGGGCTACAAGGTTAATACAAAAGCCAATTGTTTTCTTATATACCAAGAATGAAAAAGTAGATTTGAAATTAAGAGCACAATACCATTTACACTAACATCCCAAAAATGAAATACTTAAGCATAAGCCTAACAAAATATATACAAGATCTATATGAGGAAAACTAGAAAACACTGATGAATAAAGTAAAAGAACTATATAAATGGGAGAGATATTCCATGTTCACAGATAGGAAGACTCAGTATTATCAAGACGTTAGTTCTTCTTCCCAGTTTGATCTATAGATTCAATGCAATACCGATAAAAATTCCAGCAAGTTATTTTATGTATATCAACAAAGCGATCCTAAAGTTTATATGGAAGAGGTACCTGAGTGGCTCAGTTGGTTAAGCATCTGCCTTCAGCTCAGGTCATATATCCGGGGCCCTGAGATTGAACCCCACACTGGGGCTCCCCTCTCAGTGGGGAGCCTGTTTCTCTCTCTACTCTGTCCTACCCCCATTCATACTCTCCCCTCCAAAAGTTTATATGGTGAGACAAAAGACCCAGAGTAGCTAACACAAAGTTGATGGACTGATGATATGCAACTTAAAGATTTACTGTAGTTACAGTGACCAAGACAGTGTGTCATTTGTGAAATAATAGACAAATAGATTAATGGACAGAATAGAGAGCCAAGAAATAAGCCATCATAAATATAACCACTGATCTTTGACAAAGGAGCAGAGGCAATACAATGGAGCAAAGAGGGTCTCTTCAACAAATAGTGGCAGAACAACTGGATATCCATATGCAAACAAAATAAAACAAAAGAATCTAGACACAAACCTCCCACCCTTCACAACAATTAACTCAGAAGAGATCGTAGACTTAAATGTGAACCATAAAACTATTAAATTCCTAGAGGATAACATAGGCAAACAAACAGATGATCTTGGGTATGGTGATATCTTTTTAGATAAAGGACTAAAGACATGACCCTTAAAAGAAATAATTTATAAGCTAGACTTCATTAAAATTAAAATTTGTGCTCTGCAAAAGATAATGTTGGGAGAATTAGAAGACAAGAAAAGGATTGGGAGAAAATATTTGCAAAAACTAGCTGATAGGGGCGCCTGGGTGGCTCAGTGGGTTAAGCCACTGCCTTTGGCTCGGGTCATGATCTCAGGGTGCTGGGATCGAGTCCCGAGTCAGGCTCTCTGCTCGGCGGGGAGCCTGCTTCCCTCTCTCTCTCTCTGCCTGCCTCTCTGCCTACTTGTGATCTCTCTCTGTCAAATAAATAAATAAAATCTTAAAAAAAAAAAACCTAGCTGATAAAGAACTATTATTCAAAATACCCAAAAACTCTTACAACTCAAAAATAAGAAAACAAACAGTCTAATTAAAAAATGAACCAAAAGGGGCACCTGGGTGGCTCAGAGAGTTAAAGCCTCTGCCTTTGGTTCAGGTCAAGACCTCAGGGTCCTGGGATGGAGCCCTGCATCAGGCTCTCTGCTCAGCAGGGAGCCTGCCTCCCCCTCTCTCTCTGCCTGCCACTCTGCCTACTTGTGATCTCTCTCTCTGTCAAATAAATAAATAAAATATTTAAAAAAAATCCAGCAATTGTGCTCATGGGTATTTATCCAAAGGAGTTGAAATTTATGTCCCCACAAAAAACTCCATTTGGATGTTTATAAAAGCTTTACTTAGGGGCGCTTGGGTAGCTCAGTGGGTTAAAGCCTCTGCCTTCAGCTCAGGCCCTGAACTCAGAGTCCTGGAATCGAGCCCCACATCAGGCTTCTGCTCAGCGGGGAGCCTGCTTCTTCCTCTCTCTCTGCCTGCCTCTCTGCCTGCTTGTGATCTCTCTCTGTCAAATAAATAAATAAAATCTTCAAAAAAAAACCTTTACTTACAATTTCCCAAGTTGGAAGCAACCAAGATGTCCCTCAGTAGGTGAAAGGGTAAGTAAACTATGGTATATCCAGACAATGAAATATTATTCAACACCATGAAGAAATGAGCTATCAAGGCGCAAGACACAGAGAAAACTTAAATGCATATTATTATTAAGTGAATGAGGTCAACCTGAAAAAACCACATACCGTATTATTTCAACCACATGGCTCTTTGGAAAAGGCAAAACTATGGCAACAACAAAAAGTCTTTGGTTGCCAGGGATGGAAGGGAGATGAATAGACAGTGCATAGAAGATTTTTAGGGAGGTGAAAATACTCTGTATGGAAATTTGGCATTTTACATTTGTCCAAAGCCATATAATTTACAATACAAAGAATGAACCCTAAAATAAACAGTGGACTTGGGATGGCTATGATTTGTCAATGTAAGCTCATCCTTAGTTAAAAAAATGTACTATTCTGTTGAATAATGTTGATGATGGGGAAGGCTATGAATATGTGGGGGCAGGAGGTATATGGCAAATCTCTGCAGGTATATGGTAAATCTATCTCTTTCTCAATATTATTATAAATCTAATAAAACTGGTCTTAAAGTTTAAAAAAAAATTTCAAATGACAAAGCTTACCTTCTCATCCAGCATCCAGAGATCATCTATAAAATTGATTAAATATTAGGTTACAGAAAACACAGAAGTATATTAAAAACATATTCTTTGATGATGTTACACTAAAAGAAATAATCACAAAAGTTATAAAATAAGATAATAATCAGTAAAAAAAAAATTTAGGGACACCTGGGTGGCTCAGTCAGTTGAGCTGCTGCCTTCAGCTTGGGTCGTGATCCCAGGGTCCTGAGATTGAGTCCTGTATCAGGCTCCTTGCTCAGTAGGGAGCCTGCTTCTCTCTCCCTCTGCCTGCCACTCTGCTTGTTGTGTTCTCTCTCTCTCTGACAAATAAATAAATAAATAAAATCATTTAAAAAATAACTAAAATTTTAAAGCAAATCCAAAGTAATAAAACTAAAATCAAATGCCAAAAAAATTGACTATTCCGAAAAAAAGTTACTATTAATAACAAACAAAAGTCACTTAAAGATCAAAAATGGAAAAAAAAATAGACAAATACCTTAACAGAAAAGTGGAAAAAGACATGAACATGAACAGATAACTCAGGAAAAAAAAGATTCTTTATGACAAATAAATTTGTAAAAGATGTTTGGCTTCATGTAAAATTTTATTTATTTATTTATTTTAAGATTTATTTATTTATTTAATAGACAGAGATCACAAGTAGGCCGAGAGGCAGGCAGAGAGAGATGGAGAAAGCAGGGCTTGCGGGGTTTGATCCAAGGACCCTGGGATCATGACCTGAGCAGAAGGCAGAGGCTTTAACCCACTGAGCCACCCATGTGCCCCTTCATTTAAAATTTTAAATATGTAAATTAAAAAATCAAGATGTCATTTTTTATTTAGCAGTTTGACAAATATTAAAAACTCATTATTGCCCAAGAGTGATAATCAATCTCCTGCAGGGAGACTGGGGAACAAAGCACCTAAACTGGACCATCTAACTGGCAGGCAGTCTAGTATTGAATAAAAAATATGCATGCTGCATGACTCAGCAATTTTACTTTTATGAATTTATCCCATTGTAGAAGTTTATTTTTTCCTTAAGTATAATTTACTTGTAAAATTCACTTTTTTTCTTTTCTTTTTTTATTTTATTTTATTTTATTTATTTGACAGACAGATCACAAATAGGCAGAGAGAGAGGAAGAAGCAGGCTCCCTGCTGAGCAGAGAGCCCGATGTGGGGCCTGATCCCACAACCCCGGAATCATGACCTGAGTGAAGGCAGAGGCTTTAGCCCACTGAGCCACCCAGGTGCCCTAAAATTCACTCTTTTTAGTGTAGTTTTGACAAGTGCATGCAGTCATACAGAAGAGGTCCATTACTCCCCATCAAAAAATTCCCTTATTCTTCCTCTTTGTATTGAAACCATTTCCCCAATATTACTACTGATCTATTCTCTGTCACTCTAGGTTGCCTTTTCCAGAACATCGTATAATGGAATTATACAGGAGGTAGCCTTTTGAGTCCAGCTTCTTTCACCTAGTACAGTATACCTGAAATTCCTCCGTAGTGCTGGCATGTGGTATGACGGTACTTGCCTTTTTCCATTGAATCACCCTTGTACTTTCATTGAAAATTAATTGACAATATACATGTGGGTTTATGTCTGGACTCTATTCTGTTCCATTGATCTACATGTTTGTGTTTTCACTAATGTCACACTATCATGATTACTTGTAGCTTTATAATAAGTCTTGAAAACAAGTAGTATCAGTTCTAAATTTATTCTTTTTCTTTTTTTCACAATCATCTTGACAATTCTAGACCTTTTGCCTTTCCTTATAAAATTTTAGAATCAGCTTCAATTTCTATAAAAATTTCTGCTGGGATTTTGCTTGAAATTGTGTTGAATCAATTTGAGGGTAAGTGACATCTCATTAGTAGAATCTTCCACTGCTACATGATTCAACTCTCTCTTTATTTAGATATTTGACTTCTTACATCAATGTTTTATAGTTTTAGGCATACAGATTCTGAACACATTTTGCTAGGTTTATATTTAATTATTTCTTTTCCAATACTATTGTAAATGGTACCTTTTAGAAACTTAAATTTCTGGGGCACCTGGGTGGCTCAGTGGGTTAAGCCTCTGCCTTCCACTCAGGTCCTGGGATCAAGTCCCGTACCAGGCTCTCTGCTCAGCAGGGGGCCAGCTTCCCTCTTTCTCTCTCTGCCTGCCTCTCTGTCTACTTGTGATCTCTCTATCAAATACATAAATAAAATCTTTTTTAAAAACTTAAATTTCTAATTATTTATTGCTAATATATAGAAATATATTTAATATTTATATATTGGCCTATATCTTATGACCTTGTTACACTCTTATTCTTATAGCTTTTCTTAAATTGAGATATAATTAACATATACGATTGTATTAGTTTTACGTGCACAACATAATATGTATAAATTGAAAAGTGGTTACCATAATAAAGTTAGCGAACATTCACGGTGACAATTTTTTTCCTTGTGATAAGAACTTTTACGATCTACTCTCAGCATCTTTCTAGTATGCAATATAGTATAAATTAATTACAGTCATTATGTTGTATGTTATATATCCAGTACTTATTTATTGTATAATTGGAAGTTTGTACTTTTAGGCCACCTTCACCCACTCCCACACTCTGCTTCTGGCACCACCAATATGTTCTCTATGAGTTCTTTTTTTAGATTCCACATATAAGTGAGATTATACAGTATTTGTCTTTGTCTGACTTATTTCACTTAGCATACTGCCTTCCATCTATATTGTCTTAAATGGCAAGATTTCCTATTTATATAACTAAATTACACACACACACTCACACACATCCTACATATTACATTTTCTTTATCCATTCATCCAAATGATGGACACTTTGGTTTCTTCCATGTCTTGGCTATTATAAATAGTGTTGCAGTGAACATGGGGGCCCAGATGTTTTTTTCAAGATAATGATTTTATTTCATTTAGATGAATATCCAGAAGAATTGCCAGATCATATAATAATTCTATTTTTAATTTTTTGAAGACTATTTTCCATAATAACTACACCAATGTACTTTCCCACCATTAGTGCATAAATGTTCTCTTTTCTCCATGTTCTTGCCAACATTTTTTTTTTAATTAATTTTTTATTTTTTATAAACATATATTTTTATCCCCAGGGGTACAGGTCTGTGAATCACCAGGTTTACACACTTCACAGCACTCACCAAAGCACAAACCCTCCCCAATGTCCATAATCCCACCCGCTTCTCCCAAACCCCCTCCCCCAGCAACCCTCAGATTTTTTTAGTGAGATTAAAAGTCACTGGAAGAGATGGACATCACAGATATATTCAGAACATTCCATCCAAAGCAACAGAATACACGATCTTCTCTAGTGCACATGGAATATTCTCCAGAATAGATCACATCCTCGGTCCTAAATCAGGACTCAACCGGTATCAAAAGATTGGCATCATTCCCTGCATATGTTCAGACCACAATGCTCTGAAGCTAGAACTCAACCACAAGAGGAAATTTGGAAAGAACCCAAATACATGGAGACTAAACAGCATCCTTCCAAAGAATGAATGGGTCAACCGGGAAATTAAAGAAGAATGGAAAAAAATTCATGGAAACAAATGATAATGAAAATACAATGGTTCAAAATCTGTGGGACACAACAAAGGCAGTCCTGAGAGGAAAATATATAGCGGTACAAGCCTTTCTCAAGAAACAAGAAAGGTCTCAGGTACACAACCTAACCCTACACCTAAAGGAGCTGGAGAAAGAACAAGAAAGAAACCCTAAGGCCAGCAGGAGAAGAGAAATCATAAAGATCAGAGCAGAAATCAATGAAATAGAAACCAAAAAAAAAAACAATAGAACAAATCAACGAAACTAGGAGCTGGTTCTTTGAAAGAATTAATAAAATTGATAAACCCCTGGCCCGACTTATCAAAAAGAAAAGAGAAAGGACCCAAATAAATAAAGTCATGAATGAAAGAGGAGAGATCACAACTAACACCAACGAAATACAAACTATTATAAGAGCATACTATGAACAACTCTATGCCAACAAATTTGACAATCTGGAAGAAATGGATGCATTCCTAGAAACATATAAACTACCACAACTGAACCAGGAAGAAATAGAAAGCCTGAACAGACCTATAACCAGTAAGGAAATTGAAACAGTCATTAAAAATCTCCAAACAAACAAAAGCCCAGGGCCAGACGGCTTCCCAGGGGAATTCTACCAAACATTTAAAGAAGAACTAATTCCTATTTTCCTGAAACTGTTCCAAAAATACAAATGGAAGGAAAACTTCCAAACTCTTTTTATGAGGCCAGAATCACCTTGATCCCCAAACCAGACAAGGATCCCATCAAAAAAGAGAGCTATACACCAATATCCTTGATGAACACAGATGCGAAAATACTCAACAAAATACTAGCCAATAGGATTCAACAGTACATTAAAAAGATTATTGACCACGACCAAGTGGGATTTATTCCAGGGCTGCAAGGTTGGTTCAACATCCGCAAATCAGTGACTGTGATACAACACATCAATAAAAGAAAGAACAAGAACCATATGATACTCTCAATAGATGCTGAAAAAGCATTTGACAAAGTACAGCATCCCTTCCTGATCAAAACTCTTCAAAGTGTAGGGATAGAGGGCACACACCTCAATATTATCAAAGCCATTTATGAAAAACCCACGGCAAATATCATTCTCAATGGAGAAAAACTGAAAGCTTTTCCACTAAGGTCAGGAACATGGCAGGGATGTCCATTATCACCAGTGCTATTCAACACAGTACTAGAAGTCCTAGCCTCAGCAATCAAACAACAAAAGGAAATTAAAGGCATCCAAATTGGCAAAGAAGAAGTCAAACTATCACTCTTCGCAGATGATATGATACTATATATGGAAAACCCAAAAGACTCCACTCCAAAACTGCTAGAACTTGTACAGGAATTCAGTAAAGTGTCAGGATATAATATCAATGCACAGAAATCAGTTGCATTTCTCTACACCAACAACAAGATAGAAGAAAGAGAAATTAAGGAGTCAATCCCATTTACAATTGCACCCAAAACCGTAAGATACCTAGGAATAAACATAACCAAAGAGACACAGAATCTATACTCAGAAAACTATAAAGTACTCATGAAAGAAATTGAGGAAGACACAAAGAAATGGAAAAATGTTCCATGCTCCTGGATTGGAAGAATAAATATTATGAAAATGTCCAAGCTACCTAAAGCAATCTACACATTTAATGCAATTTCTATCAAAGTACCATCCATCTTTTTCAAAGAAATGGAACAAATAAACCTAAAATTTATATGGAATCAGAAAAGACCTCGAATAGCCAAAGGAATATTGAAAAAGAAAGCCAAAGTTGGTGGCATCACAATTCCGGACTTCAAGCTCTATTACAAAGCTGTCATCATCAGGACAGCATGGTACTGGCACAAAAACAGACACATAGATCAATGGAACAGAATAGAAAGCCCAGAAATAGACCCTCAACTCTACAGTCAACTAATCTTCGACAAAGCAGGAAAGAATGTCCAATGGAAAAAAGACAGCCTCTTCAATAAATGGTGTTGGGAAAATTGGACAGCCACGTGCAGAAAAATGAAATTGGACCATTTCCTTACACCACAGACGAAAATAGACTCAAAATGGATGAAGGACCTCAACGTGAGAAAGGACTCCATCAAAATCCTTGAGGAGAACACAAGCAGCAACCTCTTCGACCTCAACCACAGCAACATCTTCCTAGGAACATCGCCAAAGGCAAGGGAAGCAAGGGCAAAAATGAACAATTGGGATTTTATCAAGATCAAAAGGTTTTCCACAGCAAAGGAAACAGTTAACAAAATCAAAAGACAACTGACAGAATGGGAGAAGATATTTGCAAACAACATATCAGATAAAGGGCTAGTGTCCAAAATCCATAAGAATCTTAGCAAACTCAACACCCAAAGAACAAATAATCCAATCAAGAAATGGGCAGAGGACATGAACAGATATTTCTGCAAAGAAGACATCCAGATGACCAACAGACACATGAGAAAGTGTTCCATTTCACTCGGCATTAGGGAAATACAAATCAAAACCACCATGAGATATCACCTCATACCAGTCTGAATGGCTAAAATTAACAAGTCAGGAAATGACAGATGCTGGCGAGAATGCGGAGAAAGGGGAACCCTCCTACACTGTTGGTGGGAATGTAACTGGTCCAACCTCTCTGGAAAAGAACTTGGAGGTTCCTCAAAATGTTGAAAATTGAACTACCCTATGACCCAGCAATAGCACTACTGGGTATTTACCAAAGATACAAATGTAGTGATCCAAAGGGGCACGTGCACCCGAATGTTTATAGAAGCAATGTCCACAATAGCCAAACTATGGAAAGAACCTAGATGTCCATCAACAGATGAATGGATCAAGAAGATGTGGTATATATACACAATGGAATACTATGCAGCCATCAAAAGAAATGAAATCTTGCCATTTGCGACAACATGGATGGAACTAGAGCATATCATGCTTAGTAAAATAAGTCAAGCAGAGAAAGACAACTATCATATGATCTCCCTGATATGAGGAAGTGGTGATGCAACATGGGGGCTTAAGTGGGTACGAGAAGAATAAATGAAACAAGATGGGATTGGGAGGGAGACAAACCATAAGTGACTCTTAATCTCACAAAACAAACTGAGGGTTGCTGGGAGGTGGGGGGTTGCGAGAAGGGGGTGGGATTATGGACATTGGGGAGGGTATGTGCTTTGGTGAGTGCTGTGAAGTGTGTAAACCTGGCGATTCACAGACCTGTACCCCTGGGGATAAAAATATATTATATGTTTATAAAAAATGAAAAATTAAAAAAAAAGAAAGCACCAGTCGATGTGGTATCTTGCTACTCTCATTCCCATCTATCATTGCATAGTTACCAGTTAGTGAAACAGCGAAGGAACCCCTGAAACATGTGGCTTTTAGTGATTTTTTCTTAGGGTTTTAGTCATTCATTTGTATGTGATATCAACATTTAGTGAATGATTCTAAAATTTCTATGAAAACGTATAGGGCCAAGAATAGCCAAGATAATTGAAGAAAAGCAAAATAGGAGGACTTAATCAGATATCAAAACTTATTTAAAAGTCTCAGTAAATAACACAGTGTGGTTTAGTGCTTGGAAAGATAAATGGACCAATGGTAGAGAACAGAATCCAGAAAGAGACATAAACCTATATTTGTGACAAAGGAGGCCCAAATTAACATTAAATAGTAATGTTAGAGGATCATATTGTATTAAAGCTTAATCTTTTCTTGGAAGCAATGCTGATAACATCATGATTATACAATATAACATTATTTCATCATCATATTAGTAGTATGTTTATTTTCATAGGGAACAATTTACATTTATCTTTCAATAATTAATGTGTAGGCATGTTGAATATAAGTTGTTAGATTATAATGATTACGTTGGTCATATTATAGTATAGATTATATCAAGATTGTACAGTACTTGCTGAAATTTTTCTGAGTTCAGAGCTTAGTGATTTAATTCCATTTGATTTAAGAAACAAATCTAATCCATGTTAATGCTGATAGCACAATCCCTTTGCATTTTACTAATGAGGTTCTGATTTGAAGAACAGGGAACCAAATTGCTCTTTTGATTGGAAAACTATTGTCCCTATTTTAAGTAAAATGTGTTCATTATTTTCCAAGAAAGTTGGATCAAAGACTATTAGTTTCTTATTTTTAATTTTTGAGATTTCTATTTTAACAGTTTTTATATTTGCCAAATATGTCTAGTAAAGGAATCCCTCAACTCCATGACTTTGATCTCGTGAAATTCCTGTTGATCTCAGAAATCTCTGGTTTGTAATTCCAACAAGTAGGATAATGGAATAAAAAGGATTCATGCAGTGAAAGTTGCTTGAGTAATACTTTGAAAAAGAGAGCAAATTTTTGTACATACAATAAAAATCTACATAGGAAGCATGGAACAAAGAATTCAAAAATAGTAGTATAAACATAAAAAGATAGAATACTAACTCTTTGAAAACAACTAACTACAAATGGAATTTATGACTCAATAGCCTGGTGTATGACAAGCTTTTACACTAGGCAAAACTTAATTATATAGCTTAGCATTAAGTGGTGAAAAAATAAGTAATATTTGATTCCTCAGTTTTCCCAACCAATCATTCAGGCCCTGAAAATTAGTATTGAACATGAAACCAAACTTATCTCAGAACTAACGAGATTCACAAAGATACATGCAAGTAATCTAAGTCAAAGAACCCACTGAAATCAAATAGCCACTTACACTCTCAACAAAAGCAGGAATATCTAAGAAGTAAATGCTCTGCTATATATATTTGTACTATTGAAAGTGGTTTCCAAGAAAGAAAGAAAATCTGAAAAGCAAGCAGTCAAGGGCAGTAACTGCTGCCTAAAGAGAGAGAATAAAATTACTGATAATGATGGAATGATTTCAGGAGGAAATGAGAAAATCATATATCAATGAATAGAATTTTTACAAAGAAAAATAGCCATAGTGTCTCAATACTCAGTATTGTAGGAATAATATATTGCTGACATCTGATTCATAGACATTAGTAACTAACTCACCAAATAATGGAAAAACCTAGGACTGAGGCATTATTGTTAGAGGAGTATAATACCATGTATATCCATGTGGCTGAGGAAATCATTTAAAATTTGTTTCAACATAAATGTCAGGGCTGTCAAGAAGTGTTAGGTTAGGTGAGATGAACATCCACATCACACTTATCTGCAGTTCCTGACACAAATACTCTTTTTTTTTTTTTTTTTAAGGTGTTTGGTTGGCTAGTTTTAGTTTCTGGTTATTAGCAAGTACATAAATACCTTTCCACATAAACCAGCATTTTAGGGGGAGTGTAAATTCTTCAATATACTGGTGCTCCCACCTTTCAGAATATGCACTGCTGGGTGATTAGTGGTTATAATAAGGAATCTGACCACTATAAGCCTGTAAGTCACACCCCTGCCTGTAACCTGCCCCTCTGCCCCACATTAGGGAAAGCTGATAAGAAATCCTGGGTGCTCCCTCCTTTGACCCCAAAAGATTCAAACCAAGCAAGTTCCTGCTCACACACAGGAACCCTTTCCCCATCTCCTTCCCCAACCACAAAAGTCATGCCAGTCTCCTTTCCTTATGCTCTCAAGCCATTTTGGATCTCTTCAGATGCCTGCCCTGCTCTGCTCTCCCTAAAGACCTGTATCTTCATACCTTCTTGATGTGTGTGTGTGTGTGTGTGTGTGTGTGTGGTGTGGTGTCATCAGTCTCAACATCTGAAACTAATTTCAGAGTGTCCATTCTGTTTCTCAGAGTGGTTACAACAGAAATTAATAATATATTGCTTACCCAAGTCTCTTTCCCCTTATACAGAAAAATCTAAGCCAATTGGTTAGTTGGTCTAAAAACTATAAAGCTGGTCAAGGCTGGAAACAAAAGATTTGTTCAACTTAATAAAAGAGAAACATAAGTTCTATTTTTCATTTAAATTATGAAACATTTGGGGCAATTGTTTAAACAACTGTTGACATACCTAATGTCATCAAACTAGGTTCTTGACTGCACTCAATTTCTGTGGTGCTCATAAGATTCTATTTCACCATACCTGTGAAGAAGTGACTTCATATTACCCTTCATTCACCATGGGAAGTCATCCTAATAACCCTTCCCTTAACAAAACAAATTTCTCATGCTAAGAATATTTTAAAAAATCATTAGGAGCAATAAATACATTAAAATATTTTTAAAATCTTAAGTGGGAAAAGAGTGAAAAACCAGAAGTCACAAAGGAAAATACCAACACATTTGACTGCATAAAAATTCTAAGTGTTATCCAGCAAAAGACACTAGAATCAAAATTAATAGACAAACTGCAATATACACAAGACAAAGTTAATGTATTTACTACATAATGAACTCTTACAAATCAATACAGAAAAGATTATCACTGTAGTAGAAAAAATTATGAACCGACAATTCACAGAAAAAAGTCCAAATGACTATGCTGTATACGAAATGATTCTCAACCCCCCCTGAAAATCAAAGAGATGCAAATGAAAATATTAAAATATTCTGTTTCCCATGGCATGGGTATAATGTGAGACAGATGAAGAAAATAATAAAGTCCAAAGCTGGTGAGAGTGTAGGGAAAAGGTGATCCTCATGTACTGCTGGTGACAACATAAATGGTGTTGCTTTCCCAAAGGGCAATGTGTATCAAAATATAAACTCAGTTTTACTTCTAAGTATGCATCCTAAAAAAATTATTGTTCAGGTACACATGGATGTTCAGGGACTGCTACTTGCAGTATCTGATAATTAGAGCAACATGAATATTTGTCAGTAAAGATCTGGTGAAGTAATTAATGTCGTAACTATACAATACCTTTTCATGAACATGGAAAATGCCATAGGAGTAAAGATTACTGTCTGTGTAGTATCACCCCATGTATGTTTTTCAAAAATGCATAAAGGAATGTAGAAGATGAAATATCAAGTCTTTAAATGGTTCACCCTAAAATAGAGGGCAGGGGAAGGCATGACTAAAAGCCCTGGGATCATTTGCACAGGTGCCTCCCTAGAAGACTGACATTTGGAAAGCAAAACAGAGTAATGAAGCCTACAAGTAAAATCAGCTTCTCCTCTGGCCCCAGCTGGTTGCTGCCCCAGCTGGTTGCTGCTCCAAGTGTCATTAAGGGTACAGGGAGATGTCTTCCAATTATAGCAGTCCCTTCAAATAAGGTACCATGAACACAATGAGTTTGGGTTGCTGAATCAGGAGGCTTAGAATGTTTCTCATTTAGCACCACTGAACTAGCTATTCCTGGCTGTAATGCCCTCAAAAAAGGGAGGTGAAAAGGCCGGTTGTAACACTGGAGTGGGGTGGAAGTGTGTGTTGGTGGGGGGGTGTTGCAAAGTGCTGAGGAACTCTGCAAACCCCCAAGACTGACTTAATGAGTTGTACTCTGGCCTACGCAGAAGGGATGGTAAAAACAACTCACTTTATCAGGGAGGGAGGGGAATAGCATTAAGTAAATGACAATGGCTTGCCTTTGGGGAATAGTCAAAATGTGTTAGGCAGAGTCCCTTCAGAGGCACACTCTGAAAGGTGTCAAATAAAAGAGAGAGAGCCAAGGTCTGGTAAGCAGGAAACACCATAGTATATTGGAGGCAACCTAGCGTGACCTTAAGTAGGTGCAGTAAAGAATTGTCCTATCTGTAAGCTGAACTGTGGCTTTCCGGAATTTTGTCCTCAGCCATGTGCATGGTACAGACTTGGAGATAACTATGGTCTGGGAGTACCGTGCTCAACCAGTGTCATGGCAGAGGCGAACATTTCAAAGACTATAGAAAGCTGACCCAATCAATGGTAGATAATAGGAGTCACTGGGGAAAAGAACTGGACATATCAGGGTTGTCTGGGTCAAGGTAACAAACAAGAACAATTACAAAAACTCTTCTCATTCCTCTCACCTCCACAGCCACACCCTGGAATGAGGGACTGATTTAGAGCCCCAGATCTGGAGGTGTAGGGAGCAGAGATTCTAGCAGTTGGTACTCCGTCCCTTGCTTCCCGTACCCCATCACCTCCAACAATAGAGACAAAATCTACCTACAGCTAAATATGGGCTTGAAGAAGAACCTGGAATACCTGAGAAACAAAATATCTGGTGGAACAACTCTCATCAGAGGAACCAAAGAAGTCTTGCTTTGAATGTAGGCAAGGGAGAAGCTGGGAGTCCCACCAATTTTGATACACACTCTGCAACTCAAACTCAGGTCAGACAAGATGAAGTTAGACAAAACAAAGAGACCTATTACTAAGGGTTCAAAGAAAGAAATATCTCTAATTTCTTAGTAATGTTTTGCTCTTGAATACATTTAATATTGAAACAGATTTTTCTTGAAACTAAAAAGTAATTATGGAACCACAGACAACCAGGATGGCAAAATGGTTTTACTATGATATCTGAAATAGTTTCACATGACAGATTTAAACATGTTAACTTTTTCATTTTATTATACTGGCAACATAATTAGTTTCAGGGTATAAGTACCAAAGGTGTTGATCCAAACGTAATCTCAGTATTTTAGATTGGAAATATAAATGTCAATGAGTTACAGTAAGACATTTTTAAAAGTCAAATGTATATGTGTGTGTGTGTATGTATATATATGTCTTTGCTTTCTACTTTTTTGGCATGTCACAACTCAATTAGTGGGATAATGATGGCCATGTTAGGTTTTACCCACACTAATAAATTTAAAATCCATGAGACGTATCCACATATAGATTAATGAAATAAAATTGAGAGCTCAGAAATTTTATACATGCACCTATAAGATGGATTGATCTTCGAGAAAAACAAAAAAGTAATTCAACAAATGGTCCTCGAATAATTGGATTTCCACTTTCGAAAGTGAAAAAGAAAAAAGAGAGAGATGGAAGGACAGACAGAGATAGAAGAAATGACGGAAGGAAGAAAAAAGTAAATAACTACATCCATACTTCCTCACGTCCTCACAAAAATGGATTAAAACTGGATTATAGACCTGAAAGTAAAATCTAAAACTTTGAAAGGACACAACTGAATGTTTTTGGCTAATGGAAATATTCTATATTTTAATGGTGGCGGTGGTTACATGACTCTACGCCAAAGCTCACAGAACTAAACACTAAAAAGAGTGAACTTTAATGTTTATAAATTATAATTTAATTTGAATTTTTAAAAGATTATGAGTGTTAGGAAAGAATTGCTTTATATAAACTTATCAACTCTGCTACAATGTCAAATGTGACTTGGGCAAAACCTAAATTTTCTGTGCTCAGTTTTTTAATGAGTATATTGAAGTCAACATAAGTGGTTCCTGGAAAATAAAATGAGAAAATGTATTCATAAATATACCTTAGGTTCATTAATGGGCGAAAAAACCAATGAATTGTATAGAGTTCAGAAACCATGAATTATATATAATTCAAAAACATTATTATTTCAAAATGATATTTCTTAGCCCTTGAAAACAACTTTTTAAAGACCTGGTTTATTTTTTAACCTTTGGAAACATGAATGTTTCTTCAAAATAAAACACTAAGATGTAAAACAACCAACCAAGGTCTTTCCTTCTTTTTCATTAACAATAAAGCTTTTAGTGCAAAAGCAATACAAAATCGCCTTGCTACACATAAGCTTTGTATTTGCAGCCAGCATGCCACATATAGCAGCTTCCCAGCAATGGAGATAAATCTCTAAGACATGTTGAGCCTATCTCTTCCCTGAACCTAAGTTCCTAAATAAGGGAAAGTCACTTCACAGGAGCTTGTGCGAAGGCATTTTCTTTCTCTTCTGCTTCACAGGCACTCTTGTGAGCAATGTCAAGACAGCTAAGCATTACACATACATGCAAGTTTGCCCACTGGCGTCTCCTTTGAAGGCATTGCTACTGCTGGGCATCCTGCTGCAACATCCTGCTGCAGAGGGGTTTCAAGCCTAGCCCTTAGCTGCAAGCCTGGAATGGGGTTCAGGACACTGTATATCAGCTTCCTCAAAGGCCATTGCCATTACAAGTGTGTAAATGGATTTAAACCGTATTTAGACAAAAATTTGAAAAAGGAGTAGACTTTTTCTCCTTTGGGAGGCTTAAAAGATACACTGAGAATCAAAAAATCTCCTCATCAGAAGCTATGTAGGGCCACCTCTCATCAAAGACAGTTTTTCTTTTACTGCAAGTGCCTGAGGATTTGTTACTTAGCATCTGTTTCCACATACTCACTGATAGGAGTAGGAAAAACTTACTGGCATTCCCAAATCAATTCACAATTAGAAATGGATGTTCAAATCATAAACCTATATGTCCAACATTGTTGAATAATTTTCCTAAAAGTTCCTTATATTAAGTTCTGTCTATATACAGGGTGCCTGGGTGTCTCAGTTGGTTAAGCGACAGCCTTCAGCTCAGGTCATGATCCTGGAGTACCAGGATCAAGTCCTGCATTGGGCTCCCTATTCAGTGGGGAGTTTGTTTCTCCCTCTGACCCTCCCCTGTCTCATGCTCTCTCTCTCTCATTCTCTCTCAAATAAATAAATAAAATCTTAAAAAAAAATCTTTCATATAACTCTCTAAATATTTGAAGATGGCTTTAGTTTTACATTTAAAAGCTTTTATATAGGGGCACCTGGGTGGCTCCTTCATTAGGCATCTACCTTGGATTCAGGTATTGATCTTGAGATCGAGCTCCACATCAGGCTCCCTGCTCAGTGGGAAGCCAGCTTCTCCCTTTCCCACTTCCCCTGCCTGTGCTCCCTCTCTTGCTGTGTCTCTCTCTGTCAAATAAAATAAAATCTCAACAAAGTAAAAAAATTAAAAAATAAAAATAAAAACTTTTATGTAACCTAGCAATTTGCAAAACAAAAAATAAGCTATTAAATATTCTACAAAATTCTACAGTCCAATATAGTTTATTTTGTGGCTTCTAAGTGTTTAGTTCATTTCACCTCAAACATGCAAAAAATTTGGAAGTCATCACTCTCCATCCTATGACAAGCAAAAAACTGAACAAATCGAAAAGTAATGGTTTGTTCCCATTAGAAAACTGAGGGTGCAAGGCTGTCTGCCACCTTGAAATCTATCAAGACGGAAAACCTAGAGTGTCACAGCTATCGGCTTACCTGGAGCAGAAATGCTAGAGTCATAAACTGGTAGGGACCCTTAAATGGTAAATTTGATTAACTTCTGGAGGCTGAGGGTAGACTAACATTACAGTGATAATCTCTTGGGGGCTTAGGCTTAGTGGGGTCTATACTTCTTGTGGTGGGGAGGGGGGTCCCCACCAACTTCTTATGATAAAAAGCCAAAAAAGATTCCCTCAAGACTGTGGCAGGGGAAGGGGGAAAATGACATTGTAAAATACACACAGGGAATTCCCCTACAAATGCCCACTCTCCAGGGGAAGGACTTTACCAGGTATCTAGCCAATCTGAAGGAAAAAATTTCTCCAACTCCAGCCCTCTCTAGGTTTCCCGCCTCACCAAAAATTGTGGGGAGCTAAGAGACACTTCTGAAGTTCACACTGAGGGACATGGGCCCACTAGAAGACTGGGATTTATTTATTTTTTTAAAAAGATTTTATTTATCTATTTGACAGAGAGAGATTACAAGTAGGCAGAGAGGCAGGCAGAGAGAGAGGAGGAAGCAGGCTCCCTGCCAAGCAGAGAGCCCGATGCAGGACTCGATCCCAGGACCCTGAGATCATGACCTGAGCCAAAGGCAGCAGCTTAACCCACTGAGCCACCCAGGCGCCCAAGACTGAGATTTATTAATAAGACTATAGAACACTTCCCTCCCCCTACACTTTATCACCACACCATCAGGGCTTCATTATAAGAACAGTGGGATAGCTAAAAGAGATTCAAGACACAGATTCTATTCAAGAAAGAGTCCTTAGGTAAACCCTCTAACAACAGGAGAGCCAAAAGAAAGAACACTAGAGGGACGCCTGGGTGGCTCAGTTGGTTGGACAACTGCCTTCGGCTCAGGTCATGATCCCGGAGTCCCGGGATCCAGTCCTGCATCGGGCTCCCGGCTCCACGGGGAGTCTGCTTCTCTCTCTGACCTTCTCCTCGCTCATGTTCTCTCTCACTGTCTCTCTCTCAAATAAATAAATAAATAAAATCTTAAAAAAAAAAAAAGAACACTAGAGAAATTTGAAGCCTCCAGCACCTACAGTTACAAATTAAACACAGCCCAAATCCTAGCCAGATTAACATTACAATCTTACACTAAAAGCCTATATAATAATTATTACCTGACACATAGTGTTTGGCTATTAAAAAAATAAATAAAATCCATGTAAAAGACAAGAAAAAGTACAGTCTGAAGAGATGAAGAAAGCATCAGAACTACAACTCGGACATGGCACAGATTTATTTTTTTAATCAGACAGGGATTTTAAAATAATTGTGATTAATATGTTATGAGATCTAATGGGGAAAAATAAGCAAATATACAGAGGTAAGATAATAAGCAAATATACAGAGGTAAGATAAGATAGAGATGGAAACTCTAAGAATTAAAAGGAAAAACTAGAAATCAAAATGACTCAGTGGGGGCACCTGTGTGGCTCAGTCAGTTAAGTGTCTGCCTTCAACTAAAGTCATGATGCTAAAGTCCTGGGATTGAACCCTGCTTGGGCTCCCTTCTCAGTGGGTAGTCTGCTTCTCTCTCTCCTTCTGCCCCTCTCCTCCTGCTTGTGCATGCTCTCTTGCTCTCACTCTATCTCAAATAAATTAAATCTTCCCAAAAAAAAAAACCCCACAAAACTACTCAATGGGCTTCTGTCAACAGAAACTTCCCAAACTGAAAGGCAAAAAGGAAAAAAAAAAAAAAAAGAATAAAAAACACAAGACCACAAGACAATCTAAGAACTGCGGGCCAATTTCAAAATATATAACATACACATAATTGGAATACAAGAGGCAGAAGAAATAGAGAAAGGAGCAGAAAAAACATTTGAAATAATGATGGTCAAGAATGTTCCCAAATTAATGGCTGACAGCAAACTAAAAATTCAGGAAGCTGAAAGAACACCAAGTAAGAAAAATACTTAAAAATTTACACCGAGGCATGTAAAATTCAAACTGTAGAAAACCAAAGATAAAAAGCCAGAAGAAGATAGAGGCTAACATTATATTATAGAGGAATAAGGATAAAAATTACAGCAGATTTACTAATCAAAAAACATGTAACCAAGTAGAAAGTGGAGTCAAGTATTTAAATGAACAGCACTATAGTAAGTGCTACCAGGAGGAGATGACGTTATCTGGAGCCTGGGTTAAATAACTGGAGAGACAAGATTAACATATTAAAAACAGATAATCCTAAGAATTGCAGCCATATCTAAAAGGTGAAAATTCCTCACTTTATTTCTCTTAATTCTGCTCCCTGGGTAATTCTTTGAAACTGGTGTGATTCCTTCCAAATAATTTTCCAGGTATATAAACAGATTGATGAAGTTTTAACTATATGTTTAAATACATACTTCTCTTTTCCTTCCTTCTTTCTTTCACAAAATGGGATTATTTTGTACGATTTTGCAACCTGCAAAATCTATTCATGGCTGTGAATGCAGCTGAATTTTGCCCTCCCCCACTCTTTTCAGCAACTACCTGGCATTTTCCTATTGATGGGAATTCGTATTATTTACAATACTACAAATTACGCTACCATCAGGACAATGTGTTTGTGTGTGAGTGTGTGTGTATCCTTGTACAACATTTTCAGACCAAAAAAGCTGTATCACTTTATACCATCATCAACAATGTGCCTTTGTAGTCCTTTATTTTCCAATTCTAGATAGAATGTAAATCTTTCTGGGAGAGAGGAATGGCTCCTAAGGGCTGTTTTCATTAGCAAATCCCTAATACTTCTGGGGAATGAACACTTTTTCAGGTGGTTATTACCTACTTGCATTATTTCTTTTGTAAACAGTCCATTCTCTATTGGCTTATTTGTTAGAAGGCACTTTTTTTTTTAATTTTTAATTTTTTATAAACATATATTTTTATCCCCAGGGGTACAGGTCTGTGAATCACCAGGTTTACACACTTCACAGCACTCACCAAAGCACATACCCTCCCCAATGTCCATAATCCCACCCCCTTCTACCAAACCCCCTCCCCCCAGCAACCCTCAGTTTGTTTTGGGAGATTAAGAGTCACTTATGGTTTGTCTCCCTCCCAATCCCATTGATTCTTCTCGTACCCACTTAAGCCCCCATGTTGCATCACCACTTCCTCATATCAGGGAGATCATATGATAGTTGTCTTTCTCTGCTTGACTTATTTCGCTAAGCATGATACGCTCTAGTTCCATCCATGTTGTCGCAAATGGCAAGATTTCATTTCTTTTGATGGCTGCATAGTATTCCATTGTGTATATATACCACATCTTCTTGATCCATTCATCTGTTGATGGACATCTAGGTTCTTTCCATAGTTTGGCTATTGTAGACATTGCTTCTATAAACATTCGGGTGCACGTGCCCCTTTGGATCACTACGTTTGTATCTTTAGGGTAAATACCCAATAGTGCAATTGCTGGGTCATAGGGCAGTTCTATTTTCAACATTTTGAGGAACCTCCATGCTGTTTTCCAGAGAGGTTGCACCAGCTTGCATTCCCACCAACAGTGTAAGAGGGTTCCCCTTTCTCCGCATCCTCGCCAGCATTAGAAGGCACTTTTATAGTAGCAATATTAATCTTTTGCACATGTTACATAAAAAGGGCTCAACATCACTAAGGAAATACAAATCAAAACCACACTGAGATATCACCTCATACTTGTTAGAATGGCTATTATCAAAAGACAAGAAATAACAAGTATTGGCAAGGATGTGGAGAACAGGGAACTCTTGTGCACTGTTGGTGGAAATGTAAATTGGTGCAGTCACTATGGAAAACAGTATGGGGTTCTTCAGAAAATTAAAAATAGAACTATTATATGATCTAGCAATTCTACTTTTGAGCACTTATCCAAAGGAATCAAAATCACTATCTTAAAAAGATACCTATACTCCCATGTTCACTGCCACATTATTTACAATAGTCAACACAAGCAAACAATCTAAGTGTCCATTAGCTGATGAATGGATAAAGAAAATTACACACACACACACACACACACACACACACAAACACACACACTCAAGAAAATTTTATTCAGCCCTAACAAGAAGAAAATCCTGCCATTTGCAACCACATGGATGGACTCTGAAGGCACTATGCTAAGTGAAATAAGTTAGAAAGACCAATACCGAATGACCTCACTTATAAAATGAAATCTTAAACAAACAAACAAAGCCCCAATTCACAGATACAGAGAACAGATTGATGGTTGCCAAGGATTGGGAGCAAAGGGGAATAAACACAGTTAGCCAAAAGCTACAAACTTGCAGTTATAAGATATGTAAGTCCTGGGGATGTAATTTATAGCACAGTGACTATAGTTAACAATACATGTGAAAGATGTAAAGAGATTAGATCTTAAAAGTTCTTAATCAAAAGAAAAAATGCAGTGGCGAAAGTTAACTAAATTTATTGTAACCATTTCACAAGATACACGTCTATTAAATCGCTATGTGGTACACCTAAAACTAATACAACGTATGTCAAACGTATCTAATTTTTTTAAAAAGATTTTATTTATTTATTTGACAGACAGAGATCACAAGTGGGCAGAGAGGCAGGCAGAGAGAGAGGAGGAAGCAGGCTTCCCGATGAGCAGAGAGCCCGATGCAGGGCTCGATCCCAGGACTCAGGGATCATGACCTGAGCTGAAGGCAGAGGCTTTAACCCACTTAGCCACCCATGTGCCCAAACATATCTAATTTTTTTAAAAAAAAGAATCCAGCTCTCTCCACATCATGTCTCCAACAATGACAAAATAACAACAAATGATAAATCTAATTGATAAATCTAATTGTGTACTAGAAACTTTAAGTTGAAGTAGGCCATCAGTAAAAAAGAGAGATCAAGAGGGCTGGGGTAGCCATGAAGTCTTTATGGAAGAGAGAGTTTAAACTGGGCCTTGCCTTGATGTGTGAATGATATGTGTATTGTTGGGAGGAAAAGAACAAAGACAGGGAGGTAGGACTATGCCTGGAATATCCACTTGATAGTAAGACTGACTAGATCACAAGTAACCTGGAAGTAGGATAGGTCATTCACAGAGAGATGTTGCTAATGCTATAAGAGCAATGGATTTTCTAAATGTAGAGCAGGGGAGTCCAGTCCTTCTTTAAAAGATTTGCTCTCATTTTAAATGAAAATGACTCAGGGTGGCGTACCTGGGTGGCTCAGTCATTAGCTGCCTTTGGCTCAGGTCATGATCCCAGGGTCCTGGACTGGAACCCTGCATAGGACTCCCTGCTTGCAGAGGAATCTGCTTCTCCCTTTCCCTCTGCCTGTTGCTTCCCCTACTTGTGTTCTCTCTGTCAAATAAATAAAATCTAAAAAAAAAAAAAATTTGCTCTTTACTTCCTTTAACCCATGAGATCAAGAGATAGGAGCTGGTGGTCTCTGGTAAATTGGAAGAGAAGTGGCACAGCCAGCTATGCTCTTCCTCTTCCTGGTGGATATTCAGAAAAAGTGAAGATAAGGTTATCAGGTGGCAGCAAACAGCTTGAGATCCACCAATCAAAAGTTTGAGATCTGCTGATCAGAATATCAAGGACTGAGTTTTGAACACAATTTTTTAACTGCGAGGGGCATGAAGCAGAATGACCATGAAGTCAAAGGGGGAAGAGTAACAGAAACTAAGGAAGTTTTCCAGAAAGTGATGATCAATACCATCAGTTGTAGCACAGATGTCAAAGAAAAGGTATTAGGTAAAATCTATTGGATTTGACAAAGTTCTGGTAGCTCTGTTCTGTTTTGCTTATAATGTCCCTCCCTCCAGTTGGGAGCTGTTCCCTATCCTCCTCTCAAACACACACATATCTTGAACCCAATTGTTCTATTGGTAGCTGCTTGTCATAGAATTGCGGCCAAAGTGGACATGCTAAGCCAGGATTAAAGTAGAAATGACTCTGAGAAGGGACCCACAGAATAGGAGGACCAGAACTATTACTGGTGGTTTCTTTCCACATTTAGAAAACTGATCTGTATAGGAGAAACACCACTAACATACAGAAAGCTATCAGGAAATGAGCATGCTGGTGACATTAAAATTTCTGGTTCCATTTGTTTCTGACATCCAGCTGCATGCCTATCCTTCTCTGGTCTATAAAACCAACTCCAGTATCATTGAAAACCCCCTCTTCACATAAGCTACTTCAAGGCAGGTTCCTGTAATCTGCAGCCCAAAATAGTTACAAATAATATGAGTTTAAATGGAAATTAATGGGGGCACCTGGGTGGCTGGCTCAGTGGGTTGGGGCCTCTGCTTTCAGCTCTGGTCATGATCCCAGGGTCCTGGGATCCAGCTCCACATCGGGCTTTCTGCTCAGTGGGGAGCCTGCTTCCTCCTCTCTCTGACTGCCTCTCTGCCTGCTTATAATCTCTGTCAGGTAAATAAATAAAATCTTAAAAAAAAAATGTTTCTGCTTGGTTGATTCTAGGATTTGGATAATTTTCTTCCAAAAGGAAAGAAAAAGGTATTTCCTTTGTGCCTGGTAGTTCGTGTTTCCCTAAAAGGGAAGAATAACATGATTCAACACTTTGGCTGTATAATGTCATGAGGCAAGAGGAGATAAGTGAAGGGGAGGTGCCAGAGGATGGTGAGAAAGACTCAGTACTCAAAGGAAAGTACTCCTTTCCACAAGTCCAGATCAATTACTATACTAACATTACTTCTCAGTAACCTCCTTTGACATATTGTGGGTTTCCAACCATTGTAATAAAACATAGTATTTTAGAAAATACGTCCTTTTGTTGCTCTCAGAAAGAAAGCGGTGAGAGCAAAACAAAGCAATAAAATAAAGCAAACATTTTATGGAACTGATATGTGATTTCATTTTAAAAACATATTTAAGTTAACCTTCACATTTTTACAGATGAGAACTTTGAGTTCAGAATGGTTAAGTAAAATTTACAGCCAAATTTTACAGTTTCGTAGAGTAGGATTCAACTGAAGCCTAATTCTAAAGCATAATCACTTTGTATTATGCCATATTCCTCTCAAAGAAAAGTAACAAGAAGAGAAATGCAAATATATTAGAGTTTAAGCTAAAATTTGTAGCTTGAATACTTATTTAAGAGTGGTTATCTCTCAGGGTATCTGGGTAGCTCAGTAGGTTAAGTGTCTGACTCTTGGTATTGGCTCAGGTCATGATCTCAGTTTTGAGATGGCCTCCACATAGGGCTCCATGCTAGGCATGGAGCCTGCTTAGGATTTTCTCTCTCCCTCTCCCCCTGGCCTTCTTCCTGCAGTCTCTAATAAATAAATTAAATAAATTTTAAAAATAGTGGTTATCTCTGGATGTATTTTGCAGATGTATTTTGTGGATTTTTTCCCCCTCATGCTTTATATATTTCTTGGCTAATTTTCCTTTTGTTTCCTTTTTGTTTTTTAAATGAATGTACTTCAGCAAAAAGAACATTAAAG